>NC_091980.1:240016968-240333912 GCF_044704955.1 Pristiophorus japonicus | reverse complement strand
CAAGAACAACTCAAAAATGGTGACAATAAGCAGGCTTAGTGTAGTTTACTCACAGTATAATGAACTTCAATAGACTTTGTGTTCCTAGCATTCCAGTGTAGAGTAGAGGGTTCTCTCCTTGAATATAAATCTTGACAGCAGGAAACTGTGTAACATTCTCTTTTGAACAAACATCTGTCCAGTCTCCACAGTTAACGCGAGCCAGTACAAGGTCCTTCATATCTATGTAACAAAATTATTAGAAGCATTTTATTGCATTCAATTTAAAATAACAATTTTCAGTAAGATAGCATTTAAAAGGATATCCCTTCATAAATGGGCTTCTAGACTCTGAAGTTACTACTCTGGAAGTCAATGTATGTTAGTAACTCAGCACTATTACTGTGGTAACTCCTAAATTTGTAATATTTAAACAAAAACTAGAGATCTCCGGGATCACCGTTTTGAACTGTGCATGGAATTGTGTAACATCAATACAGCTAATGTACTGGCAACACTGCGGTCGGTATCACAACATCTAATGTCTCCTAATAATGCACATGCTGCATTAATACAGCTAATTTACTCCCGATGTGATGCTGATGCAGTGTGGCAAGTTTATGTAGGCAGTTTCCATTCTAATTGTGGAAATAGCAATTTATAATGGTAAAAGTTAACTATGAGAAATAAGGTTTTGTAAACAGGGAATGCACACAGACATAATTTTTTGAAATATATTATAGATTTACAGTGAAATACCAAAACAGATAGCAGAGCATAGAAATTTTGAACCCACAGCCGTCTGACACTGTAATTACACCAATGATCTCCAAGGCTGAAAAACTGGGAGATGCAAAAGTGACGCTTTAGCATCATCACTGGTGTAATTACAGTGTCAGACGGTTGTGGGTTCAAGTTCCACTCCAGTACAGAAATCTAGGCCGATACTCCAGTGCAGTTCTGAGGGAGTGCTGCACTGTCAGAGGTGCAGTCTTTCAGATGAGATGTTAAACAGATGCTCTCTCAGATGGACATAAAAGATCACATCGCACTATTTCGAAGAAGAGCAGGGGCGTTATCCCTGGTATCCTGGACAACATTTATCCCTCAACCAATTATCTGGTCGTTATTACTTTGCTGTTTGTGGGAGCTTGCTGTGCGCAAATCGGCTGCTGCGTTTTCTACATTACAACAGTGACGGCAATTCAAGAAGTACTTCATTGGCTGTAAAGCATTTTGGGATGTCTGGTGGTCGTGAAAGGCGCTATATAAATGCAAGTCTTTCTTTTCGTTGAGACCTAAAATGTATTTTCTGTATCCTTTGATGCATTTTTATGGCATCAGAATGGTTTGCATTAAAAATTTAAAAATTTCTACTAGTGCATTTTATTAAACATTCTGTGCCTAATGTGAATAAATGATGGATTGATGGCTTCAAACTTTAATTTTTATGCATGACGAGGGAACTTGAAGGAGGAATATGGCATAACTTTGGCACTTTCCTCAGGCCCCAATTACTCATGCTGATTTCCACTTGTTTTTATGTTCTACCGTATGCTAATTCTCAGGAAATTTCAGCATACCTCATTGATGGGAAGATCAGTGTAAACTTTTGTGCAATTTACTGGCTACCCAGACAGGAAGTTCCATCAACTAATGTCAAACAGCAAGAAGGAACCATTTCCAGGGACAAAGATCAAACAAAAACAATTTTCTGCATCCTATCACATGACTCAGTAGCAAATTAGAAACATAGAAACATAGAAACATAGAAAATAGGTGCAGGAGCAGGCCATTCAGCCCTTCTAGCCTGCACCGCCATTCAATGAGTTCATGGCTGAACATGAAACTTCAGTACCCCCTTCCTGCTTTCTCGCCATAACCCTTGATTCCCCGAGTAGTAAGGACTTCATCTAACTCCCTTTTGAATATATTTAGTGAATTGGCCTCAACTACTTTCTGTGGTAGAGAATTCCACAGGTTCACCACTCTCTGGGTGAAGAAGTTTCTCCTCATCTCGGTCCTAAATGGCTTACCCCTTATCCTCAGACTGTGACCCCTGGTTCTGGACCTCCCCAACATTGGGAACATTCTTTCTGCATCTAACCTGTCTAAACCCGTCAGAATTTTAAACGTTTCTATGAGGTCCCCTCTCATTCTTCTGAACTCCAGTGAATACAAGCCCAATTGATCCAATCTTTCTTGATAGGTCAGTCCCGCCATCCCGGGAATCAGTCTGGTGAACCTTCGCTGCACTCCCTCAATAGCAAGAATGTCCTTCCTCAAGTTAGGAGACCAAAACTGTACACAATACTCCAGGTGTGGCCTCACCAAGGCCCTGTACAACTGTAGCAACACCTCCCTGCCCCTGTATTCAAATCCCCTCGCTATGAAGGCCAACATGCCATTTGCTTTCTTAACCGCCTGCTGTACCTGCATGCCAACCTTCAATGACTGATGTACCATGACACCCAGGTCTCGTTGCACCTTCCCTTTTCCTAATCTGTCACCATTCAGATAATAGTCTGTCTCTCTGTTTTTACCACCAAAGTGGATAACCTCACATTTATCCACATTATACTTCATCTGCCATGCATTTGCCCACTCACCTAACCTATCCAAGTCACTCTGCAGCCTAATAGCATCCTCCTCGCAGCTCACACTGCCACCCAACTTAGTATCATCCGCAAATTTGGAGATACTGCATTTAATCCCCTCGTCTAAATCATTAATGTACAATGTAAACAGCTGGGGCCCCAGCACAGAACCTTGCGGCACTCCACTAGTCACTGCCTGCCATTCTGAAAAGTACCCGTTTACTCCTACTCTTTGCTTCCTGTCTGACAACCAGTTCTCAATCCACGTCAGCACACTACCCCCAATCCCATGTGCTTTAACTTTGCACATTAATCTCTTGTGTGGGACCTTGTCGAAAGCCTTCTGAAAGTCCAAATATACCACATCAACTGGTTCTCCTTTGTCCACTTTACTGGAAACATCCTCAAAAAATTCCAGAAGATTTGTCAAGCATGATTTCCCTTTCACAAATCCATGCTGACTTCGACCTATCATGTCACCATTTTCCAGATGCACTGCTATGACATCCTTAATAATTGATTCCATCATTTTACCCACTACTGAGGTCAGGCTGACCGGTCTATAATTCCCTGTTTTCTCTCTCCCTCCTTTTTTAAAAAGTGGGGTTACATTGGCTACCCTCCACTCCATAGGAACTGATCCAGAGTCAATGGAATACAAATTAAATGATGATCCTACCTAAATTCTGAGTAACTCATCCCAAAAACAGTTTGGACAAGTCAAATTGGTAAAGGTAGACTGGAGGACGAGTTCATGGAATGCATTCGGGACAGTTTCCTAGAACAATATGTCATGGAGCCAGCTATTTTAGATCTTGTATTGTGTAATGAGACAGGGTTAATTAGCAATCTCATAGTAAAGCATCCTCTGGGACAGAGTGAGCATAATACGATAGAATTACACGTTACATTTGAGAGTGACTTGCCCAAGTCCGAAATTGGAATCTTAAACTTAAGTAAAGCCAATTACACAGGTATGAAAGGCGAGTTGGCTAAGGTAGATTGGAACAATAGATTAAAAGGTATAGCAATAGATAAGCAGTGGCTAGCATTTAAAGAAATATTTCATAATTCTCAACAAAAATACATTCCATTGAGAAACAAAAACCCCACAGGAAAAGTGATCCATCCGTGGCTAACTAAAAAAATTAGTGATAGCATTAGATTGAAAGCAGAAGCTTATAATGTTGCAAAGAACAGTAGTAAGCCTGAGGATTAGGAGCATTTCAGAAACCAGTAAAGGATGACCAAAAAATTGATAAAAAGGGAAAAAATTGACCATGAGAGAAAACGAGCAAGAAATATAAAAACAGATTGTAAGAGTTTCTACAAATATGTAAAAAGGAAAAGTAGCAAAAGTAAATATTGAAATATTGGTCCCTTAGAGGCTGACGCAGGAGAAATTATTATGGGGAATACGGAAATGGCAGAAACGTTAAACAAATATTTTGTATTGGTCTTCACAATAGAAGACACAAATAGCATACCTAAAATGGTGGCGAACCAAGGGTCTATTGAGGATGAGGAATTTGATGTAATTAATATAAGTAGAGAAAAAGTACTAGAAAAACTAATGGGACTAAAAGCCAACAAATCCCCTGGACCTGACGGCCTACATCCTAGGGGTCTAAAAGAGGTGGCTATTGTAATAGTGGATGCATTGATTTTGATCTTTCAAAATTCCCTAGATTCTAGAACGGCCCCAGCGGATTGGAAGATAGCAAACCGGGAGAGAGAAAACATCAGTCATCGGGAAAATGCTGGAATCCATTGTTAAGGAAGTGGTATCAGGGCACTTAATAATAACATGATTGGGCAAAGTCAACATGGTTTTATGAAAGGGAAATCATGTTTGACAAATATATTGAGAGTTTTTTGAGGATATAACTCGCAGGGTAGATAACCAGTGGATGTAGTATATTTGGATTTCCAAAAGGCATTCTATAAGGTGCCACATAAAAGGTTATTACACAAGATAAGAGCTCATGGGATTGGAGGTAATGTATTAGTATGGATAGAGGATTGTTTAACAGACAGAAAACAGAGTAGGGATAAACGGGTCTTTTTCAGATTGACAGGTTGTAACTAGTGGGGTGCCGCAAGGATCGGTGCTGTGGCCTCAGCTATTTGCAATCTGTATTAATGATCTAGATGAAGGGATTGAGTGTAATGTATCCAAGTTTGCTGATGATACAAAGCTAGGTGGGACAGTAAGCTGTGAGGAGAACACAAAGCATCTACAATGGGATATAGATGGACTAAGTGATTGGACAGTAAGGTGGCAGATGTACAATGTAAGGAAATGTGAGGTTATTCACTTTGGTAGAAAGAATAGAAAAACAGAATATTTTTGAAATGGTGAGAAACTTTCAAATGTTGGTGTTCAGAGAGATTTGGGCATCCTTGTGCAAGAAACACAAAAAGCTAGCATGCTGTGTATAAGACTTGCCACCAGAGGGCACACCTGTGGGAGACCTATGGGTCACCTGTGTGTACCCTGGTGCAAGTAGGTATAAAAGGCAGGCCACCACGTTACTGCCTCACTTTGGAGTTATATTAAACAGACCAAGGTCACAATGGTTTAAGTTTACAACACAGCCCCATGGAGTTATTCTAAACATAACAACTAGCGACGAGTTACAGATCACAAACTTTCATGCGGAAATGGCTGGCATTGGTATTCTTGTGAGATTTATTGAGGGTGATGATTGGGAAGCCTTCGTTGAGCACCTCGACCAGTACTTTGTGGCCAACGAATTGGACACGGCTAAAACAGAGATCAAGCTCAGGGAGATTCTCCTCACCATATGTGGGTCATCGGTATATGGCCTCCTTACGAACTTGCTGGCACCGGCCAAATTAACGGACAAATCGTATGCAGAGCTGTGCACGCTGGCTAAGGAACACCTCAAGCCAAAGGAGAGCATCCTGATGGCCAGGTACCGCTTTTACACGCACCATTGCTCTGAACGCCGAACAGGCAGACAGGGTCTCGGGGGGAGGGTAGAGGATATGTGGGACAGAGGAATGCGATGAAAGGAACAATGGGGAGGGGTAGAGGAGGAAAAATTGGAGAGGAGGGGCTGATGAGCAGGAATGAAGAAAGGGTAGAGGAGGGAAGAGGAAGGAAAGGATGTGGAAAGGAGTGGAGGCGAGATCGAGGGAGGGGAGGACGTGGTAAGGTACTGGTCACCAATTGTGCCATAGTCTGGAAGGGGGATGGGGCCTTATTTGCACCTCAGTGGTGATGGCTGCCAATGGTATGTGTGTCTTAGCAGAGAGGAGAGCCAGAGGGGAGGGGTAGGTGAAAGAAGGGGAGGGGAGGGTGATAGAAAGTGAAAAGAGGGGTCATGAGGAGAAGGGGTGTTGAGAGACATGTGTGGGGAAAGAGTAGGATAGTAGGAGGAGAAAAGGAGAGGATGCTGGTTTCTGATACCGACCTTGCCAGGATGCCTCTGTGGGGGTTTGTGGTGTAGGAATGCGAGCTGCCTCTGCAACTGGGAGTAGGGTGGTGGAGGGTTAAATTAGTGCTACACTGATGGCTGGGTCAGTCGGTTTTTCCTACAATTGGGGAGTTTGTTTCATGTCTGAGCTGCCACACTGCATTTTCAATTCTTTGACAATTATCTTTCTCTACTTTGCATCTTTTTCTGCTGCTATCTTTGTTTTCCACCATGTGCTTCTATGGCCTTTCATTGCAATTTCTTGTGGGTTTTTTTTACACTACCTTTCAGATTTCTTTTTTAAACTGCTTGGTTGCAAGGGTTGAATTTTTTTTTTAGAAAGCTTGGCATTTCAATATTTGCAATGTGCCACATGTTATGATTACAGCATCACCTACTGGTGTGGCACCAATGACATCAGAAGAACACTCACTGTTTTTAAACATGTAACAGATAAAAAGGGATGCTGCGAAATACAGAAATCAATCTGGAAATTGTACAAATAATGACCTGAAATGGCAGCTGACGAGTGTTAAACTAATTCACTCCATTTTACCGTTATATCCGAAAGATTTGTGCAAAATATTTGCAAGGCTAGTGTCATTATGTTTTTCATTCATTACTTACATTATTTTCCACAAAATATGGATATGTAACTCATTATTCCCATAAAAAAGAAAACCAATAGTGCTTACAGATCCTTCATTACCAGGAATTGGGCCCACCTTTAAAACGTTCAAGCTCAGCTGCACGAGGGAGGAGGAAGATCGGGAAAGCAAGAGTGGTAGAGGATTCTATAGTTAGGGGAGCAGACAGGAGTTTCTGCGGCCCCAGGCATGACTCCAGGATGGTATGTTGGCTCCCTGGTGCCAGAGTCAAGGATGTCACTGAGTGGCTGAAGAACATTCTGAGGGGGGGAGGGTGAACAGCCAGAGGTCATAGTCCATATCGGTACCAACAACATAGGTAGAAAGAGGGATAAGGTCCTGCAGGCAGATTTTAGGCAGCTAGGAAAGAGATTAAAAAGCAGGACCTCAAAGGTAGTAATCTCCGAATTACTCCTTGTGCCATGAGCTAGTGAGTACAGAAATAGGAGGATAGAGCGTGGCTGGAGCGATAGTGCAGGAGTGAGGGCTTCAGATTCCTGGGACATTGGGACCGGTTCTGGGGGAGGTGGGACCTGCACAGGCCATACGGGTTGCATCTCTACAGAACCGGGACCAATGTCCTCGCGGGGGGGTGGGCAGGGTTGCTAGTGCTGTGGGGGGGATTAAACTCATTTGGCATGGGGATGAGCACCAGGATGTAGCATTAGTAAGGAGAAACAAAGTGATTTAATTAGAATGCAATTTAGTCATCCAGTACATGTTGATAACACTAAGAATGCCAACTCCTCAAATTGGGGCTATTAAATACCACGGTTACCATTACTAGATTTTAAAAGACAGCTACTTAGACACGTATAATGCATTAACAAAGTGTTCAGTGATTTCTATATTGATTATAGAGATAATTCCTAGAATTATTTGTTGATGTCAAGCACTTAACAATATTTGATTATTATGTACGAGCAGATCTCCCAAGGCATTGCGCATAGAGTGTCAAAGGATGGAATGTTTTGTAGAATACAGGTGTTATGTCATATAATGCGCAATGTATTATCAGGCATACTCACTCAAAGTTGTATTTTTATTACATGGATTTCCAGGATTTGGGGGGGATCAAGTGATGACATGCGGAAGGGATGGGTATGTGGATCTTTGGTAACACAGCAGGTGGTTCTGCAGATTGGTTGATTGTTCTTAATTATGAACAACCCTTTGCAGTACTGTAAAAAAATTCAATATTAGACCTAATACAATCATTTAATGGTTATGCCCTTTATACTCGTAGTCATTTAGAAAAGTCAGCATAGATGTAAAAGTGATCAAAATGACTAGTGTCCCTTGCAATAAATGCATAACTAGTTCATATGGGATAAGTTAGAAATGTGTTAGAAATAATGAAATCTCTTTTTTTGTATTAAAATAATGGTTGCAACAGCAATTGAGTCCATGATCCAAAGCAGAGTAAGCTTATAAAGCAGTAATAATTCATTTTCTTTCTACTTTGTACTTCCAAATTGGAAAAAAAACACAAATTCATATTTAGACCAAGAATAATGCTGATTGGTTAATGTATCCAGACTGACTTACAAAACTCAATGTAATATGGCAAATTTCCTGATGCCAATTCAATTGATGTCAGCATTAGTCTTACTATGTTGGGAATTATTTCTTGGAGCGATATTTTATTTTATTTGCATTCAGCCTAGAGTGCCTTGGACTTGCTTCTGACTGCTTGTGGGAGTGAGAAACCACTGGAAGGTTTTCACTGTAGGAAAGGAAGCATTGTCACCTACTGCCGAGGGACTGCCTATGATGATGATGACTGAGATGACTGAGTAATCTGCTCACACTGCTGCCTGTGGCTAGGTGATGACCAAACTCAATCCAAGAACACATCAGATCTCCTTGCCCATACTGGAAAAAGTCAGCAGAAAATAAGTGCACCCTTTTCTGCATATTTCTAATCTCCATGAATAACAAAGAATGGCACAAGTACATATTCATTTTTAAAATAACTCCAAAATGAAAACAAGCAACCCTACTCTTTCCTGACACCATGCTTCCTCTGGGTGGCTAAACATGCCTTTGTTTCTCCTATTCCTTAGGCAAGTCCATTTAATTCCACTCATCGCTGGGTCTCTGCCCCCACTGATCAGTGGGCCGACTGGTCTATTGGCAGTTATCAGACCTTGAAAGCCCTGTAAGACAGCAGCCTGTATCTTGGCTCTCAGAGTTTGGAAGCTGGTATGTAGGGCAGTATTTAATTGGTCTCCTACTGCCAACAGAGCTGCAGTCTGTGCTTCCCTGAAGGTGGAGGCACCGACTAGTCCTTGGCCACTTCTTCAATGGTGGTCTGCTGCAGATTCCAATGAAGCTGCCACTGAAGCCTGCAGTGAGAATAAGTTTTCTTGATGCTGCAGATGTCAGAGGCACATATGTCAGTGGGCGTCCATTGTCGGACACCGGCCTCAGAGCCTGCCGGTAGGGGTGATGTTTCTCGAACATCCTTCTTATGGGATCTGAGTCTCATGACTATGAAGCCTTGGCTTCTGCTGGGAAGGTGGCTTCCCACTCCCTACTCTTTGAACGCCTTCACGCTCTGTGAATCACCCACCACCACATCCTCACTAGCACTATCTAATTACCCCAGTTGAAAATGTGAGATGGTGCATGTCAATGAATATGCAAGTGATGCAGCAGGGGGAGGGAGCGAAAATAGAAAGAGATTGAGAGGATTATGGCAGATGAACGAAGCACTATATTGGTCCATCATCATCATAGGCAGTTCCTCGGGATCGAGGAAGACTTGCTTCCCCTCTTAGCATGAGTTCTTAGGTGAATGTACAGTCCAATACGAGAACCACAGTCTCTGTCGCAGGTGGGACAGATTGTCGTTGAGGGAAAGGGTGGGCAGGGAGCCTGGTTTGCCGCATGCTCCTTCTGCTGCCTACGCTTGATTTCTGCATGCTCTCGGCGACGATACTCAGAGCTCAGCGCCCTCCCAAATGCACTTCCTCCACTTAGGGCGATCTATGGCCAGGGACTCCCAGGTGTCAGTGGGGATGTCGCACTTTATCAGGGAGGCTTTGAGGGTGTCCTTGTAACGTTTCCTCTTCCCGCCTTTGGCTCGTTTGCTGTGGACGAGTTCCGAGTAGAGCGCTTGCTTTGGGAGTCTCGTGTCTGGCATGTGAACTATGTGGCCTGCCCAGCGGAGCTGATCAAGTGTGGTCAGTGCTTCAATGCTGGGGATGTTGGCCTGGACGAGGACGCTAATGTTGGTGCATCTGTCCTCCCAGGGGATTTGCAGGATCTTGCGGAGACATCGCTGGTGGTATTTCTCCAGCGACTTGAGGTGTCTACTGTAGATGGTCCACATCTCTGAGCCATACAGGAGGGCGGGTAGTACTACGGCCCTGTAGACCATGAGCTTGGTGATAGTTTTGAGGGATTGATCTTCAAACACTCTTTTCCTCAGACGGCCGAAGGCTGCACTGGCGCACTGGAGGCGGTGTTGGATCTCGTCGTCAATGCCTGCTCTTGTTGATAGAAGGCTCCCGAGATAGGGGAAGTGTTCCACGTTGTCCAGGGCCACGCTGTGGATTTTGATGTTTGGGAGGCAGTGCTGTGCAGCGAGGACAGGCTGGTGTAGGATCTTTATCTTACTAATGTTTAGCGTAAGGCCCATGCTTTCATATGCCTCAGTAAATACGTCGACTACGTCCTGGAGTTCAGCCTCTGTTTGTGCACAGATGCAGGCGTCGTCCGCGTACTGTAGCTCGACGACAGAGGTTGGAGTGGTCTTGGACCTGGCCTGGAGACAGCAAAGGTTGAACAGCTTCCCACTGGTTCTGTAGTTTAGCTCCACTCCAAGCGGGGAGCTTATCAACTGTGAGGTGGAGCATGGCAGCGAGGAAGATTGAGAAGAGGGTTGGGGCAATGACGCAGCCCTGCTTGACCCCGGTCCGGACATGAATTGGGTCTGTGATGGATCCGTTGATATGGATCACGGCTTACATGTCGTCGTGGAGCAGGCGGAGGATGGTCACGTACTTTTGGGGGCATCCGAAACGGAGGAGGACGCTCCATAGACCCTCGCGGTTGACAATGTCAAAGGCCTTTGTAAGGTCGAAGAAGGCCATGTATAAGGGCTGGCGCTTAAAAAAAAAAATTGGTCCAGGAACTCATGGGTGGGCTCGACCTTGACTTCCTCATCATTATCCTCCTCCTCACCTTTGTCATCCTCATAGTGCAGAAGGAAGAAGTACTGTCTCTCCTATAGATGAAGTCCTTACTACTAGGGGAATCAAGGGGTATGGTGAGAAAGCAGGAATGGGGTACTGAAGTTGCATGTTCAGCCATGAACTCATTGAATGGCGGTTCAGGCTAGAAGGGCCGAATGGCCTACTCCTGCACCTATTTTCTATGTTTCTATGTTTCCTTTTTTCCTCCTCATCCTCCTCCTTCTCTGTCCCCTGTTATTATGATGGATCTGCAGGACAGGAGGGAATAAGCTAAGAAAGCTAAGATCATTACTTCACCTCCTTGAGATCAGGAATGAGAGGTTTTGGAAGCCTGATGCTGTATGGTGCTTCATGGGGAGCAGATTACATTCCTGTCAACTCTATGGCCTACTCCACATGGGGAGTAAGGGGGAGGGATGCGGCTCCTTAACGTAAAAGATGTTGGATGCCTCGTCCCACTCTCCACTCTTCAGACTCTTTTGTGCTCTGTAAATCATGAACATTATGTTCAAGTTTGTCCAACAAGAAAAAAGAAAAGAAAATTGCATTTATATATAACACCTTTCTCGACCACTGGACGTCAACAGCCAATTAAATACTTTTTGAAGTGTAATCACTGTTGTAATGTAGGACACGCGGCAGCCAATTTGCATACAGCAAGCTCCCACAATCAGCAATGTGATAATGACCTGATGATCTGTTCTTGTTATGTTGTCTGAGGGATAAATATTGGCCAGGAAACTGGGGATAACTCCCCTGCTCGTCTTCAAAATACTGCCACGGGATCTTTTACATCCATCTGAGAATACAGACGGGGCCTCGGTTTAACGTCTCATCCAAACGACAGCACCTACGACAGTGCAGTATTCCCTCGAAGATCAGGCCCTCAAATCTGGCACCAAGCTTATGGTCTACAGGGCTGTAGTGATACCCGCCCTCCTGTATGGCTCAGAGACGTGGACCATATACAGTAGGCACCTAAAATCGCTGGAGAAATACCACCAATGATGTCCGCGCAAGATCCTACAAATCCCCTGGGAGGACGGATGCACCAACGTTAGTGTCCTCGATTTGGCCAACATTGAAGCACTGATCACACTCAACCAGCTCCGTTGGGCGGGCCACATGCCTGACACAAGACTCCCAAAGCAAGTGCTCTACTCGGAACTCCTACACGGCAAGCGAGCCCCAGGTGGGCAGAGGAAATCCTCAAAGTCTCCTTAATTAAAATGCAACATCCCCACCGACACTTGGGAGTCCCTAAGTGGAGGAAGAGCATCCGGGAGGGCGCTGAGCACCTCGAGTCTTGTCGCCGAGCATGCAGAAAACAAGCGCAGGCAGCGGAAGGAGCGTACGGCAACCAGACTCCCCACCACCCTTTCCTTCAACGACTGTCTGTCCCACCTGTGAGAGACTGTAATTTCCGTATTGGACTGTTCAGTCACCTAAGAACTCACTTTTAGAGTGGAAGCAAGTTTTCCTCGATTTTGAGGGACTGCCTATGATGATGACTCTCTCAACACTGCACTGGATTGTCAGCCTAGATTTTTGTGCTCAAGTCTCTGGAGTAACATAGAAACATAGAAAATAGGTGCCAGAGTAGGCCATTCAGCCCTTCGAGCCTGCACCACCATTCAATATGATCATGGCTGATCATGCAGCTTCAGTACCCCATTCCTGCTTTCTCTCCATACTCCTTGATCCCTTTAGCCATAAGGGCCGCATCTAACTCCCTTTTGAATATATCGAACGAACTGGCCTCAACAACTTCCTGTGGTAGAGAATTCCACAGGTTCACAATTCTCTGAGTGAAGAAGTTTCTCATCATCTCAGTCCTAAATGGCTTACCCCTTACCCTTAGACTGTGACCCCTGGTTCTGGAACATCGGGAACATTCTTCCTGCATCTAACCAATCCAATCCTGTCAGAATTTTATGTTTCTATGAGATCCCCTCTCATTCTTAAAAATTCCAGTGAATATAAGCCTAGTCGATCCAGTCTTTCTTCATATGTCAATCCTGCCATCCCGCGAATCAGTCTGGTGAACCTTCGCTGCACTCCCTCAATAGCAAGAATGTCCCTCCTCAGATTAGGAGAAACTGTACACAATCTTCAAGGTGTGGCCTCACCAAGGCCCTGTACAACTGCAGTAAGACCTCCCTGCTCAATATTCAAATCCTCTCGCTATGAAGGTCAACATGCCATTTGCCTTCTTCCCTGCCTGCTGTACCTGCATGCCAACTTCCAATGAATGATGTACCATGACACCCAAGTTTTGTTGCACCTCCCCTTTTCCTAATCTGTCACCATTCAGATAATATTCTGCCTTCCTGTTTTTGCCACCAAAGTGGGTAACCTCACATTTATCTACATTATACTGCATCTGCCATGCATTTGCCCACTCACTTGGAGTAGGTCTTGAACCAACAACCTTCTGACTCAGAGGCGAGAGTGCTACCCACTGAGCCACAGCTGACACTGGTGAGATAGAGTGAATTAAATGAGTGCCATTCCGAATGGTACCGGGCAGCTGAAGTAAGAGAAGTGGTGATTTTGCCTTGTTAAAGTGGAGGAAGAGGTTTTATGGTTGTCCATGGAAGTTGTTAGGGAAGTTAGTTGACACATGCTTCAAGATCCCTAGATAGTGCCCCCATCAATGAGTGCAGTGTGAAAGGTTAACTGCGCAGCTCTTAAATTTGGAGGGTGAAGGATGTGGTGGTGCCGAAGGAAGAAAAGGGAGAGGGACAGTCCATTATCTTGCCTGCCCTGCTGAGGTCACTGAACTTCTTGTGGCATTGCTTCTCAGATCTGGATGTGAGAAAGTTGTCAGTCAGTGGCAATGACACCGCCCATTTCCTCCACATGGCACAAGACATATTTTTCTGAATATTTTTTCTCCCAATGAGACCCTTTTAGTATCAAATGCTGCAGTGGCAGGCAGTCTTGAAAATTGGGACAAAAATACAAGCCATCCAATGCAGTATGAGACCTGAGAGCAAACTGATTGATCAAAACATTTTGATATTTACCTGCTGTTCCTTACCCTACTGCTGTAACTTTTTTTAAAGACTGTGCTCTCTTGTCCAAGCTCCGCCAGCAAAGTATTTACACCAATGGATCCTTCAAAGAATATGCAAATAAGCTCACCCACGAAATTCTGCAGGATTCAGCTCTGCAGAGCATCAGTGGGCACAACACAGAACTAAGAGAAGGAGAGGGATGTGGGGACGAATGAAATGGGGATTGATGGACACACGAGACGTGGGGGATGTAGGATGAGGAAGGGGGGGGGGGTGGGGAGGAGGGGAACTGGGGTGGGGGGGGGGGGAGAAAGAGGTCCTTCCCCACCATGTAACCAACCCAACAGGGGGGAAAAAGAGCGAAACGTAAAAGAGCAAAAGACAGGGAAGTGGAAAAAGAGATCATCCATTCCACTAGGAGGAAGAAAAAGAGAAAGAGGACAGAAGCAATAAGGGAAGTGACAAAGAAAAAGGCAGTAAAGAGCACAAGTGGAAAAGAGCGAAGGTGGGAGCTGAGACAAGGAGAGAAAGAGATAGACATGAGAGACATAGGGAGAGAAAGATTTTGTGCGCAGAGAGAGGGGGGGAAAGAGAGAGAGAGGGGGGAGAGAGAGAGAGAGAGAGAGAGAAAGAGAGAGGGAGAGGGAGAGAGGGGGGGAGGGAGAGAGGGGGGGGAGGGAGAGAGAGGGGGAAAGAGAGAGAGAGAGAGAAAGAGAGAGGGAGAGAGGGGGGGAGGGAGAGAGGGGGGGAGGGAGAGAGAGGGGGAAGAGAGAGAGAGGGGGGGAGGGAGAGAGAGAGGGAGGGGGAGAGAGAGGGGGAGGGGGAGAGAGAGGGGGAGGGGGAGAGAGAGGGGGAGGGGAGAGAGAGGGGGAAAGAGGGGGGGAGGGAGAGAGGGGGTGGGAGAGAGGGGAAGGAGAGAGAGGGGGAGGGAGAGAGAGAGGGGGAAGGAGAGAGAGAGTGAGACAATGGCTTGGATTTTGTGGTAGGAATAACGGAGAGACTTTCAGCGCTCACGTTATTAAGTAAATCGGACTGCAACTTCCAACGTCCGCACATGCGCAATTAAATACTAAAATGAGGAAGTTACTGTCCAATTTGTCCTGTTCCTCTAAAAGCTTCACTACGCCAGTACCTTGCTGAGAGTTTCAGCATTCAAACACATGAAGAGCGTGAAGTTGCAGTACTTACCCACTAGATACCCATTAAACACACCAGAAAAAGCTAGGGCTGGTGCATTCAAGTGTAAGTGAATGTTTAATGGCGTGATAAGGAATAATCACTACCAAACAACTTCTCTGGCACTGAAAATTTACTTTTACAAGTGTGGAGTCTTCAGATTCAGATTTTAATGTTGGAGATTTAGAAAAAAAATTACATTAAAAATGTATTTTACATTTTCTTTCTGTCTTTTATCTTTATCTCTTAATACCATCTTTATTAAAAGAGGAGTTAGTGTAAGAGTAAAGACATCTTACTGCAATTATATAGGGCTACGGTGAGACCGCATCTGGAGTATTGTGTACAGTTTTGGTCTCCTTACCTAAGGAATTATATATTTGCCATTGAGGAAGTGCAACAAAGGTTCACCAGACTGATTCCTGGGATGGAGGGGTTGTCCTATGAGGAGAGATTGAGTAGACTAGGCCTAGATTCTCTAGAGTGTAGAAGAATGAGAGGTGATCTCATTGAAACATGCAACATTTTTCCAGGGCTTGACAGGGCAGATTATGGGAGGATGTTTCCTCTGGTTGAGGAGTCTAGAACCAGGGGTCACAGTCTTAGAATAAGGGGTCACCCATTTAGGACTGAGATGAGGAGAAACTTCTTCACTCAGAGGATGGTGAATCTCTGGAATTTTCTACCCCAGAGGACTGTGGAGGCTCAGTCATTGGGGGATATGGAGATAGAGCAGGAAAGTGGAGTTGAGGTAGAAGATCAGTCATTATCTCATTGAATGGTGGAGCAGGCTCGAGGGGCCGAATGGCCTACTCCTGCTCCTAATTCTTATGTTCTTATGTTTTCTTTTCCTCACTTATTTTGCTTTCTGTACATGATTTTACAATGAATTAAATATTCTAACGCACTACCTGGTTCACACTCTGCTTATCTCATTAAGGATTCTTCAATCGATTGATTGAGGAGACACGTTCACACACGGCCCAGATCCCCTGCCGAGGACACCGTGCTGTATCAGACTCCCAAGGACCATAAGTTGCCACTAAAAAGCCCATGAAAAGTTGTGAGCAGCTGTAAGCGTTATGAACAGCAAGTGCCGTTCGTTCGCTACTGACTGCAAATTCTGGGCCACTTCGTCCTCCAATTTACCATGTGCAATGCCATGGGTAACAGAATTTATTATTTATCCTATTTCTATTAGACACATCCTTTCAAGCCATCTGAGCCATCAGGAAATCCAACAGTATTAATTTAACAGATTTTAAAAGGGTCCTTTAGGTGAGATTCCTTCAGGAGGCATTGGCACAAATTACTTTCACGAATTATACAGTTCACTTCATAATTTCCAAATAGTTTTGAGACATGTGCTTTTCATTATACATCATATGCAACTTCATTTAATCTGACCTTCCAAAATTAAAATGATATTTTTTCAAATTCTGAAATGCATATTGAATCATTAATATTCATTAATTCAACCCTCAGAGATATTTTGACACAATTTCTTTGTAAAAGTAATCCAAATGTAGTGAAAATTAAAGCAAATACGTGGTCATGAGGTCATTCAGGACTCTGTAGAGAGTAAAACAAATTGTAATTTTTCATCCACCACTCCCTGACTTGACATTCTTGTAAGGAATTTGTAATTATAATAAAAAAAATGGCACAGCAATGGCTTTAGTAATCAGGGTAGGTCACATACACCAGATGTTCCGCATCAAAAGATATCCAAACGTTGGAAGATTCGGTTAACTCAGCATCATACAGTTCTAGTCTTACAGATTCCCACGCTACATCAGTTGAGGTCTGAAATACTGAAACTTGGTTATTGGAGGAAAACGTAATGCTCAAGAAGCTCGATGATAGGACTTCTCTAGACGTGGTTTATACATTTTCTGATTGTGCAGTTGACAATTAGGATGCAGCAGATAAATACATTTTCAAATAATACCTGTTGATAAAAGATATGGGACAATCTGGAACGATAGGCACAACTTTCCTTTCTTCTTCTGAGGCAGAGTGTGTTATGAAGCAAAATATTATTCCTACAATTGACTATGACTGGAAAAATCAGGCAATAGACTGAAATGGGCTAAGGCAAAAAGGAGTTAATCAATCTGATAGAAACAGGCAAATTGTTATTCAAGTCTTTGCAGCACATAAATCATAACTTAATAATATATTGATCATGGCTTTCCAGATTGAGGGGGCATGAGACAACCAAAAAGAGAATTAAAAATGCATCTCCAAGGGAAAACCCAAAGATTGAATAAACGCAAAGACAAGGTAGCCTGGAAGAGCATGAACACTCAGATAAATAGTTTTTTTTTTAATTTAGAGCACATCCAACTGTTGCAAATAGTACATTTAGCAAATGAGTCCATAATGCAACATTCAAGAATTATGCATAAAGTATTTTCCATTCGACTGGATTAATAAATCAACCATTTTCTAGGAGCTCCATTCTGCTGGCCAGCTCAGGCATATTCTTTTGTTTAATGTTGCTCAATCACAAACTCAATTTGATTAAACGTAATAGAATATCATACTCTTCCAGAGCATTTCTAATTTTTCCATGAAATTCAGCTTTTGAAGCCTACGTTGAACCTTCAGATAATGAGCTCATGATATTTTGAGATTTCTCTGCAGAAAAGGGCAGTCATAAGCAAAAATTATTTCATAACCTGTAGCAAATACAAAAGGTTGCTCACGGCACCACCACATAACATTGGGATGGATATTTAACACCTGGGCAGGAACGGAGCTTAGCGATCAGCCGCCACTGCCAGGAGCAGCAGTAGTCGGGAGGCCCAGGTAACTTTTAAACGCCGGACCTGATTTAAAATCTTCAGGAAAGACTCCCGCCCAAACGTGGAGGAAATGCGAGGAAGCTGGCAGGCAAGAGCGGGAGTTTGGGTGGCAGGAGGCCGCTGTTGTGGGACCCGAGAGAACATTCCCCAGCATAAGGTAAGCAGTTAGGAGGGGGCTCTGGAGGTAATCGTGGTCGGGCAGGGGTTTGCAAACCTAAGGGGAGGCCGAAGGTTTTCTTACGAGACATGGAGGAGCACTTCTGCTCCTTCTGCCCCACAAGGAAACTAAATTTCAATTATTTTTTATACCTATCTGCTGGGTCTCTGCTTCCCTGAGCTCCTGTTCCTGGTAGGTTAACATATTTTAAAGGCTCGAAGAACCAAATGGCCTACTCCTGCTCCTATTTCTTATGTAAAATCTGATGCCAAAATGAGTCTATCCAAGTCAAATAGCCTATTCATGTGGCCAGAATCTAACTGATGCTAAAACTGAACATGTAGAAGCAGATGTGGAAATAGAATTAAGGCTTTTGAAGCAGATTGGAAACATGGTCCTGATTATCTTTACCCTAAGGTGCTGAAAGAAATGGGGGCTGCATTATGCAATCCACTGGCTGATATACTGAGGTCTCAGATTGCTATCATGGATAATGTGAGAGGCCATGTGCTGCTATTTAAAAAGGGCAATAAGTCAGAACAAGTCACTAGTATGAGTCCCACAGGGACCAGTGCTTGGCTGTCGATATTCATTTTTTTAACGTCCTGAATGACTGCAACAGGGGAATGATCTGAAAGTTTGTGGATGAGTCAAAGCTATGGGCAGCAGTTAGGCCCTTGGATGGAAAGAAAGTTTGTAAGCAAATCTAGGACAATTAATTATAAAACTCAGCAAACAGTCCTTTCCTTGTACAAGACCGTGGCCTGGCTGCATCTAGAATACAGTACCCTCTCAGTTGTATTGCTAACTGAGTATCATCTTCAGTAGTGAGGACTGATGTAAAGTAGCCATTTCAAACCTCAGCCATACCTTGGGACTACACACAAACCTGTCCTGCAGAATCCCTTAATGGCCCTATACTATCGTTAGTGGCCTGACTCAAAATAGCTTAAAAAAATAATGAGCCACACTATCACTACCACACACATTGCCCTTTAAACCAATATGATTGAAGATTTTTATGTCTTCAGCTGAATCGGATACCTATCTCCATTCTCTTGTGAACCATTTACCATATACTGTTAAAATATTTCTGCTTTAGTTTAATTTAACTTTGGAAATGGACAGTTTGCCATTTCGATTTTATTTTACCGCGTGCCCTTCTTTTGATCCCAGGGACATACACGTCATTCTGCATAAGAATGATTTTAGCTGTATTCCGTTCTTTGTCAGTGGTGCAACTGTCTTCACCTGGTAACCAACGCCCCCCACATCGCCCGACCTCCCCAGTCAACCTTATTAAGTCATCTGCCCTCTGTAAATTTAGCACCCTTATAATCTGGTACTAACATTACATTTTCAGTAGTATTGGTTTAGCTATTCAAGCCATATTATGGTTGCTGTTACGAAACTGCATCAGAGTCATTGCAAAGAATTATGTACAGTACACAAATTCCCCATGTACCTTCTCAAACATGCTGTCTAAGTAAGCAATCATTTATAATATTTACACATACTTCAGCCCTCCTCCCTCAAATATTATAAAAATTGTCATCTACCTGTTCAGTCAGGGAAGGGAGGAACTTAAAGTGGAACAATGATAATTCATTGGTGTTATGTGGGTACGGTGGAATTTGGTGCTGAATTTATACCCAGCACTGGGACAGATTAGACTGTGGCCATTGCACAACTGAAATAGCTACTAACACAGATGAGACTGCACACAGGGAGGTTAAAGTAACAGTGACCTCAGTCTTTATTAAGACACTCCAGAGTGAGGAACAGGCCTTAGGGGCTGGTTTATATACAGTGCTCCCAAGGGATGCTGGGATCCCTTGGGACTTCAGGGGATGCGCTCCCTGGTGGCGGAATATGGCAGTGCATGCTTTACAGATACAACATTACTCCCCCTCAAAGTCAAAATGAAAACTATTTACAAGGTGAGGCGGTCAGGAGCCTTTCTTTCCCTGGTGGACCGCCTCGGTACAAATGTCTGTTCTGGTGTGTTAGCTGTGCCCTCGCTGGGCTGGCGTGTTGTTGGCCCTGCAGGGCTGCTGGGTGAGCCTGGCCTTGCTGGGCTGTTGGGCGTTCAATTTCCTGGTCCGGGGTGGTGTCATTGATCCTTTGGGTGTGTGTTGCGGGTTTGAAAAAGGTGGTGTCTGCTGTGGGTTGTTCAGGGCAGTCTGTGAACCGCAGCCTCGTTTGGTCCAGGTGCTTGCTGAAAATTTGTCCATTGTCTAGTTTGACTACAAACACCCTACTCCCTTCTTTAGCTATCACCGTGCCCGCGATCCACTTGGGACCATGTCCATAGTTTAGCACAGACACAGGGTCATTCAGATCAATTTCCCGTGACACAGTGGCACGACCATCGTTTACATTTTGTTGCTGCCGCCTGCTCTCTACCTGATCATGCAGGTTGGGGTGAACCAGCGAGAGTTTTAAGTGTCCTTTTCATAAGTAGCTCAGCCGGGGGCACCCCTGTGAGCGAGTGGGGTCTCGTGCGGTAGCTGAGCAGTACTCGGGACAGGCGGGTTTGGAGTGAGCCTTCTGTGACTCGTTTAAGGCTGTTTGATTGTTTGTACTACCCGCTCTGCCTGCCCATTGGAGGCTGGTTTAAACGGGGCCGAGGTAACATGTTTGAACCCATTGCGGGTCATGATATAGCAAAATATAGCAAAATATAGAAAGGAGAATAGTAAAAGTGGAGGGCAGAGAAACCCAAGGCAAAAAAACAAAAAGGGCCACATTACAGCAAAATTCTAAAGAGGCAAAGTGTGTTAAAAAAAACAAGCCTGAAGGCTCTGTGCCTCAATGCGAGAAGTATTCGGAATAAGGTGGATGAATTAACTGTGCAGATAGCAGTTAACGGATACGATGTGATTGGCATCACGGAAACATGACTCCGGGGGACCAAGGCTGGGAACTCAACATCCAAGGGTATTCAGCATTTAGGAAGGATAGACAGAAAGGAAAAGGAGGCGGGGTGGCGTTGCTGGTTAAAGATGAAATCAATGCAATTGTAAGGAAGGATATTAGCCTGGATGATTTGGAATCTGTATGGGTGGAGCCGCGGAATTCCAAAGGGCAGAAAACGCAAGTGGGTGTTGTGTATAGCCCACCAAATAGTAGTAGAGGTTGGGGACAGCATCAAACAAGAAATAAGGGATGTGTGCAATAAAGGTACAGCAGTAATCATGGGCGACTTTAATCTATACATTGATTGGGCTAACCTAACTGGTAGCAATGCGGTGGAGGAGGATTTCCTGGACTGTATTAGGGATGGTTTTCGAGACCGATATGTCAAGGAACCAACCAGGGAGCTGGCTATCCTATACTGGGTGATGTGTAATGAGAAGGGACTAATTAGCAATCTTGTTGTGCGAGGCCCCTTGGGGAAGAGTGACCAGAATATAGTAGAATTCTTTATTAAGGTGGAGAGTGACAAAGTTAATTCGGAAACTAGGGTCCTGAACTTAAGGAAAGGTAACTTCGGCGGTATGAGGCGTGAATTGGCTAGAATAGACTGGCAAACGATACTCAAGGGTTGATGATGGATAAGCAATGGTAAACATTTAAAGATCACATGGATGAACTTCAGCAAATGTACATTCCTGTCTGGAGTAAAAATAAAACTGGGAAGGTGGCTCAACCACGGACAACAAAGGAAATTAAGGATAGTGTTAAAGCCAAGGAAGAGGCATATAAATTGGCTAGAAAAAGCAACAAACCTGAGGACTGGGAGAAATTTAGAATTCAACAGAGGAGGACTAAGGGTTTAATTAAGAGGGGGAAAATAGGGTACGAGAGGAAGCTTGCAGGGAAAATAAAAACTGACTGCAAAAGCTTCTATAAATATGTGAAGAGAAAAAGATTAGTAAAGACAAACGTAGGTCCCTTGCATTCGGATTCAGGTGAAATTATAATGGGGAACAAAGAAATGGCAGACCAATTGAACCAATACTTTGGTTCTGTCTTCACGAAGGAAGATACAAATAACCTTCCGAAGGTTCTAGGGGACAGCAGGTCTAGTGAGAAGGAGGAACAGAAGGATATCCTTATTAGGCGGGAAATTGTGTTAGGGAAATTGATGGGATTGAAGGCCGATAAATCCCCGGGGCCCGATAGTCTGCATCCCAGAGTGCTCAAGGAAGTGGCCCTAGAAATAGTGGATGCATTGGTGATCATTTTCCAACAGTTTATCAACTCTGGATCAGTTCCCATGGACTGGAGGGTAGCTAATGTAACACCACTTTTTAAAAAAGGAGGGAGAGAAAACGGGTAATTATAGACCGGTTAGCTTGACATCAGTAGTGGGGAAAATGTTGGAATCGATCATGAAGGACGAAATAGCAGCGCATTTGGAAAGCAGTGACAGGATCGGATCAAGTCAGCATGGATTTATGAAAGGGAAATCATGCTTGACGAAACTTCTGGAATTTTTTGAGGATGTAACTAACAGAGTGGACAAGGGAGAACCAGTGGATGTGGTGTATTTGGACTTTCAGAAGGCTTTTGACAAGGTCCCGCAAAAGAGATTGTTGTGCAAAATCAAAGCACATGGTATTGGGGGTAATATACTGACGTGGCTAGGGAAGTGGTTGGCAGACAGGAAGCAGAGAGTCGGGATAAACGGGTCCTTTTCAGAATGGCAGGCAGTGACTAGTGGAGTGTTGCAGGGCTCAGTGCTGGGACCCCAGCTTTTTACAATATACATTAACGAATTGGATGAAGGAATAGAGTGTAATATCTCCAAGTTTGCAGATGACACTAAACTGGGTGGCGGTGTGAGCTGTGAGGAGGACTCTAAGAGGCTGCAGGGTGACTTGGACAGGTTAGGTGAGTGGGCAAATGCATGGCAGATGCAGTATAATGTGGATAAATGTGAGGTTATCCATTTTGGGGGCAAAAACACGAAGGCAGATTATCTCAATGACGGCAGACTAGGAAAAGGGGAGGTGCAACGAGACCTGGGTGTCATGGTTCATCAGTCACTGAAAGTGGGCACGCAGGTACAGCAAGCGGTAAAGAAGGCTAATGGTATGTTGGCCTTCATAGCTAGGGGATTTGAATATAGAAGCAGGGAGGTCGTACTGCAGTTGTACAGGGCCTTGGTGAGGCCTCACCTGGAATATTGTGTTCAGTTTTGGTCTCCTAGTCTGAGGAAGGACGTTCTTGCTATTGAGGGAGTGCAGCGAAGGTTCACCAGACTGATTCCGGGGATGGCTGGGCTTTCATATGAGGAGAAACTGGATCAACTGGGCCTTTATTCACTGGAGTTTAGAAGGATGAGAGGGGATCTCAGAAACATATAAGATTCTGACAGGACAGGACAGGTTTGATGCGGAAAGAATGTTCCCAATCTTGGGGAAGTCCAGAACCAGGGGACATAGTCTTAGGATAAGGGGTAGGCCATTTAGGACTGAGATGAGGAGAAACTTCTTCACTCAGGGAGTTGTTAACCTGTGGAATTCCCTGCCGCAGAGAGTTGTTGATGCCAGTTCACTGGATATATTCAAGAGGGAGTGAGATATGGCTCTTACAGTTAAGGGGATCAAGGGGTATGATCTTATTATATGGCGGTGCAGACTCAAAGGGCCGAATGGCCTACTCCTGCAGCTATTTTTCTCTGTTTCTAAGAATTCTTTAAATTCGGCACTGGTGAAACATAGTCCGTTGTCACTGACCAGTATGTCAGACAGGCCGTGGGTGGCAAACATGGCCCTCAGGCTTTCAATGTTGGCAGTGGCAGTGCTTCCCGACATTATTTCACATTCAATCCATTTTGAAAAAGCATCCACCACCACCAGGAACATTTTACCGAGAAACGGGCCTGCATAATCGACATGGATCCTCGACCATGGTCTGGTGGGCTAGGACCACAAACATAGTGGTGTCTCTCTGGGCACGTTGCTCAACTGAGCACATACGCTGCATTGCCGTACACAGGACTCTAAGTCCGAGTCGAAACCAGGCCACCACACGTGGGATCTGGCTATCGCTTTCATCATTACTATACCCGGGTGTGTGCTGTGGAGATCTGAGATAAACGTCTCCCTGCCCTTTTTGGGTAGCACTACGCGGTTACCTCACAACAGGCAGTCTGCCTGAATGGACAGCTCGTCCTTTCGCCACTGGAATGGCTTGATTAGCTCTTGCATTTCAACGGGGATGCTGGCCCAGCTCCCATGCAGTACACAGTTTTTTACTAGGGACAGCAGAGGATCTTGGCTGGTCCAAGTCCTAATCTGGCGGGCTGTGACAGGTGATTTATCATTTTCAAACGCTTCCATGACCATCAACAAGTCTGCGGGCTGCGCCGCCAACAGTAAGTTTTCAGGCTGCGCTATTTCCACCCCCGTGGTGGGCAATGGTAGCCGACTGAGAGTGTCCGCACAGTTCTCGGTGCCTGGCCTGTGGTGGATGGTATAGTTATACGCTGATAGCGCGAGTGCCCACCTTTGTATGTGGGCTGAGGCATTAGTATTTATCCTCTCGTTTTCAGCGAACAGGGATATGAGGGGCTTGTGATTGGTTTCCAGCTCAAATTTGAGGCCAAACAGGTACTGATGCATTTTCTTTACCCCAAACACACACGCTAATGCCTCTTTCTCAATCATGCTGTAGGCTCTCTCGGCCTTAGACAAGCTCCTGGAGGCATAGGCGACAGGTTGCAACTTCCCCGCAATGTTAGCTTGTTGTAATACACACCTGACTCCGTACGACGACGCATCACATGCTAACACAAGTCCTTTACGCGGGTTATACAATACAAGCAGCTTGTTGGAGCATAAAATGTTTCTGGCTTTCTCAAAAGCAATTATTTGTTTTTTTCCCCATACCCAATTCTCACCTTTACACAATAACACATGTAGGGGCTCTAAGAGGGTGCTTAACCCCGGTAGGCAGTTACCAAAATAGTTGAGGAGTCCCAGGAACGACCGCAGCTCCGTGATGTTCTGTGGCCTGGGCGCGTTCCTGATATCCTCTTTCTTGGTGTCTATGGGCCGAATGCCGTCCGCCGCGATCTTTCTCCCGAGAAACTCCATTTCTGTTGCCATGAAGACGCATTTCGACCTCTTCAGCCGGAGCCCTAAGCGATCAAGTCGCTGGAGGACCTCCTCTAGGTTTTGTAGGTGCTCGACGGTGTCCCGACCCGTGACCAATATGTCGACCTGAAAAACCACCGTGCGTGGTACCGACTTGAGTAGGCTCTCCATGTTTCTCTGGAAGATCGCTGCAGCCGACTGAATTCCAAACGGGCATCTGTTGTCGATGAACAGTCCCTTGTGCGTGTTGATGCAGGTGAGGCCCTTCGAAGACTCCTCCAGCTCCTGCGTCATGTAGGGCGAAGTCAGGTCGAGTTTGGTGAATGTCCTGCCTCCTGCCAGCGTCGCAAATAGGTCATGTGTCTTAGGTAGCAGGTATTGGTCCTGTAGCAAGAAACAATTAATAGTTACTTTATAATCGCCGCAAATCCTGACCGTGCCATCACTTTTGTGTACTGGAACAATCGGACTGGCCCACTCACTGAATTGCATTGGGGAGATGATGCCCTCACGTTGCATCCTGTCCAGCTCGATTTCCACTCTCTCCCTCATCATGTGAGGTACCGCTCGCGCCTTGTGGCGAATGGGTCGTGTGTCTGGGACCAAGTGGATCCGCACCTTCGCCCCGGAAAAGTTTCCAATGCCTGGCTCAAAAAGGGAAGGAAATTTGTTAAGAACCTGGGTACATGAGGCCTCATCGACATGTGATAGCGCTCAGATGTCATCCCAGTTCCAGCGGATTTTGCCCAGCCAGCTCCTTCCAAGCAGTGTGGGGTCATCACCCGGGACAATCCAGAGTGGCAGTTCGTGCACCGTGCCCTCGTAGGTGACCTTGACCATGGTGCTGCCCAGGACAGTGATGAGCTCTTTGGTGTATGTTCTCAGTTTCGTGTGGATGGGGCTCAGGGCTGGTCTGAGTGCCTTGTTGCACCACAGTCTCTCAAACATCTTTTTACTCATGACGGATTGGCTAGCGCCGGTGTCCAATTCCATGGCTACGGGTAAGCCATTCAATTTTACAGTTAGCATTATAGGTGGACATTTCATCGAAAATGTGTGCACCCCGTGTACTTCAGCATCTGCCTCCTCTCGCTGAGGCTCGAAATTGCTTTGATCCACCATGAACCAATCTTCCTCTGCCACCTGGTGGTTAGCAGGTTTTGCAGAGCTTGCAGCTCATCGTTGGAGGTGCCCCATTGTTCCACAGCTCTTGCAAACATACCCTTTGAAGCAGCATGAATAGGCTGAATGGAAGCCTCCACAACGCCAACAAGGTGTGAATTGCCTTGCATTCATCCTTTGTTGCGGACTCTGAGTCATCTGGGTCACCTGAGGCCTGCTGGCAGTTGCAGACTCGTGGTTTCTGCCCTGTACATTTCTGCTCGCATACACCGTTCCAGTTATTTTATGAACATTGCTAGCACTTGTGTGCTGAGAGATTTGTTTGGTGTTATCACTGGTGGACATAAACGCCTGTGCTATCGCAATGGCCTTACTGAGGGTTGGTCTCAACAGTCAAAAGTTTTCGTTGGATGGTCTTGTGGCCAATGCCTAGTACAAAAAAGTCTCTGAGCATCTGCTCCAGGTATCCATCAAACTCACATTGTCCTGCAAGTCGCCTTAGCTCGGCGACATAGCTTGCCACTTCCTGACCTTCAGATCGCTGGCACGTGTAGAACCGATACCTCGCCATCAGCACGCTCTCCCTCGGGTTAAGATGCTCCCGAACCAGTGTACACAGCTCCTCATATGACTTATCTGTGGGTTTCACCGGAGCCAGAAGATTCTTCATGAGGCTGTAGGTCGTTGCCCCGCAGACCGTAAGGAGGACTGCTCTCCTCCTTTTTGCAACGCTTCCTTCTCCGTCCAGCTCGTTGGCTACAAAGTACTGGTCTAGCCGTTCGACATAGGCTTCCCGGTCCTCACCCTCCAAGAACTTCTCCAGGATGCCCATAGTTTGCTGCATCTTTGCGTTGGATTCATATACTTGTCGGCAGTTATTATGTTCCGAACACAGATGACAGTGCACACAGGGAGATTAAAGCAATAGTGACCTCAGTCTTTGTTAAGACAATCCAGAGTGAGGAATAGGCCTTTGGTGCCAGCTTATCGACAGTGCTCCCAAGGGATGCTGGGATCCTTTGGGACTTCAGGGGATGCGCTCCCTGGTGGCGAATATGGGAGTGCATGCTTTACAGATACACCACAGCTACTGTAAGTACAATTGTTTTGGACTAGCTCAGAGCTTTCTGTCTTTCCATGTGGTGTCCACCTTGCCTCAGCCTGACAGTACAAAGGCTTACCATATGGTAAATCAGTACAAACGCCCAGCATACGTCTCTGCAGCATAACATATCAATACTGAGGAGCAAAGGGAAGGAAAAGGGAGGCTGTGTTAACTACAATGTAAATGTTTTAAAACCAAGAGAACGGGGGCCGAAATTCAGGATCCAGATAAGGTCCGTTTCCGCCATTTTGCAATTTAGCAGCGGCCATGCGGCGGAATCGAGTGGCCGCCGCGTTGCAGTCCAATTGCCGCCCCGACCTAAATTCAGTTCGTGGATTTTTCAGCCTATCCCCACTTCCGCCCCCTGCTGATGACCACAGTAAGCGCATCATCAAAATGTACACCGCTGCTCTCCCTCACCTGCAGAAGACTCCAACCCATATTTAGGGAAAAAAAAACGTTTCCCCGCCTCACGGTGCACCTTATCCTGAGAGTGTGTGGCCCGGCAGCACTGCAACCCTTCAAGGGGAGGGCCCACTGCCACGGCCGCCATGTTGTTACTTTTGCTGGCCGACTTCCCGATCGTCCAGCAAAATATTGCCCCCGGGTTTGGCCGGGCCGCGAGCAGGCAGCCTGGCACCCCCTCCTGGGGTGCAGGCCGCTGGCCTGGCCGAAACCCTCCCTGGTGGCCCAGTGGCCAAAGATAAAAATGCCCGATTCTCTCCCCTTTGACGGAGGGGAGCGACGTGGTGACGCACACGCGCTGTGACATCACCACCGCTCTGCCACTGAGTGACAGCGGCGTAGTCTCGATCCCATCCCAACTTCCGTCCCTCAGCCTGACTTACCGCCGCACTTCCACCCCCACTATAACCGACGTTAAAAAAATTCCTAAGTGCCGAAAATCGATCGAAAGGCCGCCTCAACGCTCACAGCGGAAAAAGATCGGTCCGCCAGCTTTATGGCAGCCCTGAATTTCAACCCTCAGATGTTTGAAACCTCAACACTGTCAACTTGAAAATTAACACCGGTCATTCAAACTGTGTAAGGATTCCATACAAGTTATTTACAACAGACAGCCGACTGGAAACAAAATAATTATAATAAAAATAATTCTAACACATTACCTGCAAGTCTGGTAGCTACTTCTGCATAGGACTGCAAAAATGCCATGGACACTGCATCCCCTGCAATATCAACAATATAAATATTAGCACTACAAAAGCTTTGTATGCTAGGCTAGCTTGTTCAGCCATGTTTTGCTATAGGTATGTAGGTTTTAATACAAAATGGTACAAATCGAGTTAACTTGGGATAACGCACTGCCTCTTGATCATATAAGCTCTGTCCTTATTCATTTTGTAAACTTTCCGACCGAAACATCTTATATGTTATTAACCTGGGTGATATACCCAAGACCCCTAGCAGCTCTAATTTGATAATAAAACATTAACTTCAGTCCTTGGTTGGACATTATATTTTTTATACTTAAAGTTCTTATAATTCAGAGATTTCATGCACTTGAATTTAGTAAGTTTGCAGAATGTCATGCAGTTTTTTGTTTGAGTTCTCTAAATCCTTACTATGTTTACTTTCAAGCTTAATCTTGGAAGAAGAGTTATTTATTTGAAGTTTATTTTATGCAAATAAAAGTTGATACAAGCTAAATTCAAAGGTCTTGCCCACAAATGCTGTAGTCATCTGGATTCAACAAGTGTACTCTATTCAACTGGTCAGAGAGCTGAGTATTTGAAGACTGGTGAGTTTTTCCTCTGAGCTGATCAATAGATAGAATAAATTCAGTAATAACATAGAATGCTTCACTATGGAGCTGTAATGTTGACTCAAGACATATGGAAAGTTGGACAAGTATATTTCTTGTTATGGGTAGGGCTGCCAACTCTGGTTGGAGGCATTCCTGGAGGTATGATCGCGTGATGTCAGATCATGTAATACCTGCAAATGTTATTGCATTTACCTTATAAAAGGCTGGGTCCCCTGTACTTGAGAATCTTTGTTCATTTTTGTGGTAGCAACTGTTGTGCGAGGAGTTCTGAGAACCAGGGGGCCCTCCCATGAGCAACTGAAGAAAGGAAAGGAAACAGAGGGCTGGAAGGAGTGGGAACCAAAGGTGGGAGGAACTTTGGTCTTTCCAGATATTCGTAGTCACTCACTGAATACTATTACTGGTAACACTCATTCCCCTCATAACCAACAGTAATACAATAACTCATTGATGGTCGATATGTAATTCATAGTAATAGATGTAATACTTGGATATCCTATCTGTGACTAGTAGTAATCCTATAGCGCGCTGATATTCACCCTAAAAAATACAGCCAGAATTACCTTGCACTGCACAAGGTGCGGTCAGGCACCCCAATCAATGCCACTTCTAACAGGTCAGATCTCTCTCTCTATATCCTTGGACTCTGATCTGGATATAGGTTCTGTGTGAGGGTGATAACTCAAAACTAGGAGCTTCAATCAGAGTTGATCTGTACTTGGACTTGACACGGCAAAACTGGCCGGCACAGACGAACCCAAACCAAACCGAGATATCACACAAAGGGCAGTGGGCTCGATGTTTGTGGCACTTTTCGTAGGACACATCATCCTAAACATAGTTCAGCACCAGCATTTCTAAACCACCCACTGGGCTCGACCGCAATAAAGGAGAGTTTTCATAGAATGATGAAATTACAGCACAGGCGAGGCCATGCCCACCCACCCCTTCCCGCTCCCCCGCTAGTGTCTGTGCTGGTGCTTTGTCCCTGCAACCCCAACCCCCCACGTACTTTTATATTCCTCCTTTTCAAGCATTTATCCCATTCTCTTTTAAATCATATTCTCGTCTCTGTCTCAATAGGCACTTGTGGTAAAGCATCCCTCAGTACAAAATCTTTCCTTCTCCCTTCCCCGCTGGATCTTCCCATGAGAATCCTCGATCTTGTCCCTTCATCCTCATTCGCTTACCAGTGGAAACAATCTTTTACTATTTACCCTCAGTAAGTCTATAGGTTTTACTTTATCATCTGTCACAACGACTCTCCCACTCACTTCGTTGCTGCTGCTGCTCAACCAGCTCTGCAGAAAATGCTGGTACCCACGCCCATCTCAGTCTCCCTCGACTCCCATCCCCCAGTCTCCCTTTATCCCCCCCGCAACAACGTGGGTGATGTCACGGAGTCGGAGACTACTCTGCGCCTGTCACAAAGCAGAGGAGAGGTGCACTACTGCAGTGGGAAATTTAAAGCATGAAGATCATCTGGGGCTGTTAGCAGCAATGCCAAGGAGGTCCATGCTCCATCCCACGAGACTACTGGGCAATCTGGGAAGGTTGTCAACCTTAGTCACGGGAAATGACAATATAATTCGCACGTGCACATATACACATCGGGAAGAAAGAAGACTGGTGAATTTGCAACTATATGTGGATACGTGGCACTGTTGACTTTGACTACTACGCACTTTAAAAAATAATCAGATCAGCTCTCATGGGTAATCAATTTAAAAACAAACTGGAGTATTGTGTAATAACTGCTAGCTGTTTGGTTTGATCTAAAAATGGGCTATTACCGAGCATTACTTACCAGAGCTCAATTTTCCCCGTTCATTTGTGCTGTTATTTTGGCGTGCTCCGTTTTATTTAGCGTATTTATTTTTTTCCCAAGTTCCCCCTGCGATCTGCACCAGCATAACTGACTTAGTTACGATTTTTCTAGCCCAGTTTTTTTTTTAAAACATCATAGTTCCCTCATGTCTGCGCCAGTTTTTACAATTTTTTCACAGTTTTGCCAACATTTTTTCCTCCTAGGTCAGCGTATATGGTCACTCCCAGAAAACCTTCTGGGCACTTAAGAAAACCAGCGCACATTGAGAAATCAACGCTGAAAGATGGCACTGATTTTAAAAAGAAGATTTTGGAGGGAGTCAAGAACACTGTAAAAATCAATAATAAAGTTCAATTTTTTTTTACCTGTCAACAGAGTAAAGGTAAATTTGTTGGATTTCAGAAGTTCTCTCTTTTTTACTCATTCACACGCCACCACCAAACGTCTTGAAGCAGGGCTGGAGGGTCATAGCTTTGGCTGGCAGAAGCGGTCCTGCGCCCGGACATCGGGGCTCCGGGCTCGGCTAGAAAACAAGCTGTGGGGTGGGGGAGGGCGGGGAAAGGACAGAGAGAGAGCGAGGTGCCGATCGGAAAGCTTTGAGCCCGGGGAGCGAGGTGCCGATCGGAAGGCTTCTGAAGACTGCAATGAGTAGGGGGTGGGGGAAGAGAGAGTGAAGGGCAGGTCACAAGACTGCAATTAGTTAAGTGGGGTGGGGGTGAGAAGTCACAAGACCTTGGGTGTGGTCCATCCATACAGACCTTGGGGAGAGAGAGAACTGTAAACCTGTCCTGCCTGCTTTCCTGCCATTTTGAGCTTCTTTCACAGGTTAAATTTAATTATGGAGGCAATACTGACAATGCCATTCCTTGTGCGAGCCTTCTGCATCATAGTGCCACATAGGAGACAATTGATTTGACGTCATCGCATCAGGAACATCAGAGCCGGAAGGGTGCTGGGCAGGAGGCCTTACACACCTTGGGTATATCAAGACAGGCGTTCGTACCTCGACTTGAGTAATGCAGACTGTGTCAGAAGGCTGCGTTTCCGCAAATAAGTTGTCCGTGAGATCTGTGAGTTGGTGAAAGCAGACCTGCAACCTAGAAGCATCAGGAGGACTGCTTTGTCAGTTGAAGTGAAGGTTACAGCTGCACTTTCATTCTATGCCTCTGGCTCATTTCAAGCTACAACTGGGGATGTGTGTGCCATCTCTCAACACATGTCTCCATTCGCCAGGTGACGGCTGCACTGTATGTGCAGAGGAATGACTTCATAAAGTTCCCCATGACTGGCCAAGCAATCCATGACAGGGCTGTGGGCTTCTCCAGGAAAGCTGGCTTCCCAAAGGTACAGGGTTGCATTGATTGTACCCATATCCGAGATATACAGGAACAGAAAAGGCTTCCATTCCATTAATGTACAGCTCGTGTGTGACGACATGCATCGCATCATGTCAGTCCATGCAAGATACCCTGAGAGCACCCATGATGCATTCATTCTACGCGACAGCATTATATCTGTCATGTTTCAGCAGCAGCAGCCAAAAGGGCAGAGCTGACTACTGGGAGACAAAGGGTACAGCCTCGCCACCTGGCTCATGACGCCCCTACGCATAACCCGGACGGAAGCTGACCGTGAATATAACATGTCGACCATTGTGACGCGCAGCATCATAAGAGAGGACCATTGGCATATTGAAACAGTGTTTCCGATGCCTGGACCATTCCGGAGGCTACTTGCTGTACTCCCCTGTGAGTGTCGGTCAGTTCACTGTTGTGTGCTGCATGCTGCATAACTTAGCCATCATGAGGCAGCAACACCTGGCAGTGGAAGACCCACCTACGGTGAGAGTGGCTGATGATAATGACGTGGAAGATGCAGGTGACGAGCAGGAGGAGGACGACGAGGATGAGGAAGCCATGCAAGTGCCTGAGGCCGGAGCACCACGGCGGAGGAGGGCGGGCCATCATGCCCCTTTAACAATTGCTCGAGCCTTGCGCCAGCAGCTCATCTGTGAACATTTTACTGCTGCCTGAGGGCTCAGCGATAACTATTCCACGTGGACCATGTTTACTGTTGGAGCTATTCCGTAATGTTGTGTTATGTTAATGGAACAAATGATGGAAATGATTCAGTTTTAATGTAAAATATATTTTATGCAAAAGTTTAACAAACAGTTCTTTTGTACTTATCTTAACTTTAATAACATTATTCTTGTATCAACCTTTACTTTAAGATCATTTAAAAACTTTAAGTTCACTTATAAATGTTTTAATTTGTAAATTTACATAACTTACAAAAAACTTTTAATTTGAGAACAATAACAATAACAACAAGAGCAAAGAAAGTGTGCACCCACCCATCTCTCCTCCACCTTATTCTAAGACCGCCCGCTGCGCTCGGTCTTGGACCCTCCACCACCCCTGCCCGCAGGCGTTGGCACAGTGTTTCTGGGCTTGGTAGCAAGCTTATTCTTTCTAACATCTCGGGTACTGTGCAACTGTTGGAGGGCGGGGGGTGGCGTCGGTGGCAGACGGCAAGCTGGAGGGCCCAGGCGGCAAGTTGGAGGGCCCGGCTTTGGGCTCTTCAGGGGCTGGTGTGGGGATTGGAGTGGGAGTGACAGCTGATTCTGTCAATGGGTGCGGGGTCTGGGTGTGTTCCCTCATTGCAGCAGCTAACTCCAACATGTCGTCCCTCATACGCCCTGACAGTGTTTCAACGACCTGCAACATTCCCTCCCTCATGGTCAGTGACAGTGTTTGCACTACCTCTGACATTCCCTCCCTGATGGTCACTGACAGCGCATCAGCTACCTCTGACATTCCCTCCCTCATGGCCACTATTCCTTCACTGATGGTCCCCGACATCGTTCCCATTTCTTGTATCATTGCTGTTACTTCTCCCGACAGTCCCGCTGCCTCATCAGTCACTCCACAGATGGCGTCCGGGAGTGATCGGGTAAAGTCATTGCCCTCCGCACTCAATGACATCATCTGAACCACATCCGTTAGACCCTGCACCTCACGAGAGTGCAGTCGAGCTCTCCTTCCCCTCCTCCCCACAGGTGTGCCTTGCTGCACCCCACCACCACTGGGACCTGCAACTTCAGAAGGTGGGAAACCATGGAATGTCCCATCAGCACTGAAACTACTAGTCACGGAAAGGGCTGTCACCACAATGAGCGGCACCTCCTCCAGTCAGTAAAACAGTGGGAGCTTCATCCAGCTCCATCCCCTCCCCCTCCCCCTTACCCCCATGTTCTTGCTTTGAATTGGATTGGAAGATATTCTCCTCTTCCGGCTCGTCCGTGTCTGAATCTTCTTCTGCATCGTCAGGGTTGGCCTCAAGTTCTGCAAAATATAACAGAACAGTCAAATGGTTAGCAGCAGAGAATGGGGCAGGATGGGTGGCATGTGTAAGCTCACACAGCACAGGCCAGGCAGCAGGCTAATTTGAAGTTGGGCCCAGCTTGTGCAGTAATTATTTTTCTCCAGGCAGGACCCATCAAAGCAGGACCTTCTCTTCCAAGGGTGTCAGTGGCTGCAGATTTGCTGGGCCTCCTCCTTTCGCGTTCTTTCCCTTTTATTATGTGCCACCTTCCTCTGCAAAGATGAAAACCTAACTTTTTAAAGAGGGTGTCTTTCTGCTGGGTGGGACATACAGATGGTTACGTTTACGATTGCAATTCCATTGAATAAATGAAAATATTACTTACACTAACTACTTGACCAAGGTCCTGCCACTTCTTTTTACAGTTGCCTCCAGATCACGTGCTGGTCACCATTGTGCAGTAATCTTCTGCAACTTGGTTCCAGCAGTTCTTCATTTCTTTGGGTGGAACTTTTATGTGATCTCTGCTGTCCAGCTCCTGCCATCTGTTCTCAATCACAGTAACTAGTGCTTCCACTTCTTCCTGTAAGAAATTCTTGGTCCTTGCACCGCGTTGTATCTTGTACTGCTGCAGCTGCGATTTTTCCAATGCTCTCACACAGCAGTCCTTCTCACACACACAACTGGCTCTTTAAAAATGGCCGACTGCCAACTCGGAGCTGTACTGCGCATGCGTGTCCATTGCATCGACATCAGAAAAGTAACTTTTTTTTCATGCGTATGCGCAGAAGGTGCAACATCGTTTCTCGGTGCAGACAGCAGACTCCACCCCCAAGGTGACTGGACACGCTGCGTGGCGCCAAATTCGAATTATACATCGGGAAAACTTTGGCAAATTATTTCTGCCGCATTTCTGGCCTAGAAAAACGGGCGTAACTTTGGCAATATGCCAGAAAACGGGCCCATTGTTTTGTTCTCAAGTGTAAGGTATGTTTATATCTAGTTGCTCAGATTCCAACTAAGCAAAACCTTGTTTACATTGCTTGTGTTCTGCCTGAATGTAACTCTGAGCCTCCTGCCAGGATAGATCTGCACATGCTTGATTACATGCCTACTGCCTGCGCAGGGCACTCTCCCAAAGTGAAGCAAACTTGCGGTGTGAAGTAATGTAAAGAAGATAGTCATGTCCAAAAGTATTACAGAATATGGAAAATATTTCAGTCTTTGCACTGATAGTTCAGTCATTGACTATAAAATCTGGTATACAAGCTGTACACATTTACATGTATCGTATTATTTTCTCCAAATTAAGGTTCAACATTAGTTGCTTCCTCACCAGAGCAGATTGTATTAGTGAGCGTCTGGTGTATGCAATACACTTTCACAATAGATAGCCCAGTTTTATTCTCCTCACTAGCCTTGGCTCAGTGCCAGCACTCTCACCTCAGAGTCCAAAGGCTCAAGCTACACTCCAGAGACTTGAGCACAAAATCCAAGCTGACACTTCAGTGCAGTACTTAGGGAATGTTGCAGTCGGAGGTGTCGTTTTTTAGATGAGACGATAAACCGAGGCCCCTTCTGCTCTCTCAGGTGGATGTAAAAGATCCCATGGCACTATTTCGAAGAAGAGTTGTCCTAAGTGTCCTGGCCAATATTTATCCCTCAACCAATATCACTAAAACAGAATGGCTTGGAAATCCCGGCCTCCCCGGGTCCGTACGGAGTGTCTACCGACCCGGGAAGACATCGCAAAAGCCGGCTTGACAGATCTTCCGTATCTCGGCAGCCGGGACATTTGCAAGGGCAAGATTGCGGTATTTACCCATATCTTGCCCAGCAAATGTCCTCAAAACTCTTGCGCCTGATAAAAGGTGTAAGAGTTTTAAAACACACTTAAAACTTAAACAATAACATTTTAAAAACACATTTTATTTTTAAAAACCCTGCCCACTAAGGTAAGTTTACTTTTAAACCTAATTACAAAACTTTTTTTAAAAATCGGAAAAATATTTTTTTTTCCTAAGGCATTTATTAAATTTAATTTCAATTAATTTTAATTATGTGAGGTGTGTTTTTATATTTTTTATTATGCTGTTTAGTGTGTTTGTTTTTTTTCTCATTAATAGCAATGAGAACTCGTAGATACGGAGTTCTCATTGCTATTAATGAGAAAGCTGTGGAATACTGTACCTGATTGGTTGTGTAGTCACACGTGACTGCATCTTCTGTGTGGGAACCTGGAGGACAGGAGCGCGCTTTGCAACGCAGGAAGAGAAGGCCTCCCCACTGGAATCCCAAGCTCCTTCGGGACCACCAGGTACGTTCGTAGACATTTTTCAGGTCGGAGGCATCCGCCCGCGGGAAGCCTCCGACCGCAATTTCTGGGCCATTATCTGGTCATTATCTCATTGCTGCTTGTGGGACCTTGCTGTCTGCAAATTGGTTGTCACATTTCCTACATTACAAAAGTGACTACATTTCAAAAGTACTTCATTGACTGTAAAGTGCTTTGGAACATAATAAACACAAGGGGGTCTAAATTGCTCTGCGCCCCGATTGGAGGCGGTAACCTTCTGGGGCCGGGACTTTCTGTACCCCAGAATTAAGCTCTACAGTTTAGAAGTCTTGGGCCCAAGTTTCGAGCCGCGCCTAGAACGGCGCAGTCCCGACCTGGATGCCCGTTTTTCGCGCCACAAAGTGCGCCTAAAAAAAACCTCCGTATTCTCCACCTCCCTGCAGGTCCTCTGGCCCTCGGCGCAGCGCAGCAGGAGCTGTAGGGGGCGGAGCCAGGTCCCTGCGCTGAAAACAGTGCCGGGACCTCTGCACATGCACGTTACAGTGGGCGCGCAAGTGCAGTAGCTCCAGGCGCCCAAAACTGTGTGGGAGGGGCCCGAAGCACGCAGCCCCTAGCCCTGGCCTAATGGTCTCACTGGGGCTGCGTGAATAAGGCTCCTCCCACGGCCAGCTCCTGCTTCCTCCCGACCCGACTCGACTCCCGCTTCCTGCCTCCGGACTGGACACGACAACCGCTCCCCCCCCCCCCACCCCCCGCCTCCGGACTGGACCCGACACCCGCTCCCCCCCCCCCCACCCCCCGCCTCCGGATTGGACCCGACACCGACTCCCGCTCCCCCTCCCACCCCCCCGGACCGGACCCGACCCAACTCCCGCTCCCGCTTCCCCCCCGCGCCCTCCCCCGACTGGACCCGACCCGACTCCCGGTTCCCTCCCCCATCCCCGGACCGGACCGGAACCGACTCCCCCCCCCTGGACCCGACCCGACTCCCGGACCTCCCCCCCCCCCCCCGCCGACTGGACCCGACCCGACTCCCGCTTCCCCCCGCCCCCGGACTGGATCCGACCTGACCTCCCTCTCCCCGACCTGACCTCCCTCTCCTTCCCTCCCTCCCCCCGACCCGAACCGAACCGACCTCCCTCCCACCACCCCCCCGACCCGACCCAACGCCACCTACTTGTAAATCTGGTGCTGGGGACGGGCCCTGCCCGAAGTCTCGGGCCCGGCCCGTTCAGCCTCCCTCCTCCTTCTCCTTCCCCCCCCCTCTCCAATCTCCTTCCCCCCCCATCTCCTTCCCCCCCGATCTCCTTCCCCCCCCATCTCCTTTCTCCCCCTTCTCCTTTCTCCCCCTTCTTCCCTTTATCCCTTTCTCCCCCCCTCCCCCTTCTCCCCCATCCCTCCCCCATCCCTCCCCCTTCCCCCCTCGCTGTCAGAAACACAGACACTGACAGACAGAGAATGAGAGACACACACAGACAGACAGAGAGATAGAGACACTGACAGAGACACACTGAGGGGGGCATCCCAGCACGCTGTTGGAGGGCTCCCGGTGCTGCAGTCGGTAAGTAGAAAATGTTTTATTTATGGATTTTTAAAAAAATTATTCCTCATTAATTTTTTTTGATTGATTTATTGGTTGATTTATTGATGTATTTATCATTTATTATTGATGATGGCTCTTTATTTGTAAAACTGAAGTGTTTAAACCCCCCCCCCCAACCATTCCCTATGCCTGATTTGTAACCTACGCCTGATTTTCTAAAGTGTAGACAAGGTTTTTTCGAGCGTACAAAAATCTTCACTTACTCCATTCTAAGTTAGTTTGGAGTAAGTTTTCACTGCTGAAACTTTGAAAACAGGCGTAAGTGGCCGGACACGCCCCCTTTTGAAAAAAAAATTCTGTTCCAAAGTGAAACTGTTCTAACTGACTAGAACTGGAGCAAACTAAATGACGAGAATTCCGATTTCTAAGATACTCCGTTCTACACCAGTTGCTCCTAAAAATCAGGAGCAAATCATGTGGAAACTTGGGGCCATAAAGACTGAAAGACTGCAAATATAACTGACAATCTAGTCAACAGCATCTGTACAGAGGTCACAAGAGGCCCACTTCTGGGTTAGGTTACACATTGTTTCCATTTAGAGATGATGTTATTTGTAACTAACCGTAACAATATATTCTATGCCTTGTTAATCCTAAGCACCAGTGTTTTTTGTTCCCCTGCAGAACCATGGGCTAGAGAGATAAATGTTTAATTAGCCTGGAACATCCTGACTGGTATCAAAAGCAGGTAAAAGGTTATGGAAAGCAGATGCCTGTAGATTAGTGCAGCTAGAAACAGTATAAATGGGATGAGATCATAGCCATAAATAAGAAGGAATAGATGGAGGAGACAGAGAGGAGAAAGAGAAGAGAGAAGGTTGAGCTCAACTGGCAGTAACATGTGTTCTTCTACGGCAAAACATCTTGGTGTTGGTTTGAGAGTAAATGTTCATTTAATCTTTAATAAATGAGCTAGTATTTGACTCCGCATCTCAAACTCATCCTTGTTATATAGGCACAGGACTGCAGTCTTTGTCTATATTATTACAAAAATACCAATCCTAACAGAATCATTATTCTGCAATAGCTTTCAGTAGAAGTGGAAGAAACATTGTCACAAAAATATACTGTCTTATTAAGTCAGATAGTATTTTCATACGCAGGAGCCAATGTATCTGCAAAATAATCTATCTGCTGCTTTGTCTCAACTTAATTGATCATAACTAGTGTAAATTGTTGAATAAATGTGTATTTTCATTTTTTTAAATGAATGTTATTCCTAATTCACAAATGTTGTTATTGAACATAAACAGTTTGATTACTTAGCTTAATTCCATATCACCATAGATAACAATAGTTCCTTAGGATGTAATTTCCTGTCCAATATTGCATATGAGCATTTTGAATAAATTGATGACAAAATCTCCAAACTCTTCAAGCCCAGTTCTGCAGATATACTGATCATTTCAGTGCATTTAATCTCTATTAGGAAATGCTTTGACAAATGGAGTTGATCTCATCAGGATGTCCTGTAAATGACACAGATCTTTAAGTGACACAGACTTTTAAGTGACACAGGTCTTTTATATGGTACTGCTACTGAATTAAACTGGGGGAAAATAAATTGTAGAAAATATGCTCCAAATAGCCACATTTAAATCTAAATATCAGTTTTACCTAAAAATATGTAAATATTTCATTTATAGCTAGCCTTTTCTCATCACCCTAAGTAAAGCTGGCCGGTGTGCTGGGGAAAGCATTGCTTGGAAGTCAGAGACATGTTAAGAAGGCATTGGAATGTAAATTGTTAGACTGCGACCAACTCAAATCTACTGAGGCTACAACATGCATGCTAAACAAAAGCAGCAGGTTATAGCTGTAGACAGAGTTAAGTGGTCCCATAACCAACAAATTAGAGCGAAGCTCTGAAGCTCTACAACAGCCAGTCAAGAATGGTGGTGCACAAACAGGCAACTAACAGTCGGAAAAGATCCATGAACATCCCCTCCTACAATTACTGTGAAGCCTAGCATGTGATGCAAGAGACCTAGCTGAAGTGATTAGAAGTATCTTCAGACAAAAGTGACAGGTGGATGATCCGACTAGGCTTACTCCAAAGTCCCATCATAGGCACAAATGTCCAGCTAAAGCGATTCACTCCACATGATAAGAAGTGACTGAGTGCTCGGAGGATAACAAACCCTATGGTCCCTGGCATCACTGCTGTAGAGCCAACCTGTGCACCAGAACTAGCTGTCCAAATCCCCAGCCAAGCTGTTCCAATGCATCTACGACACTGGTGTCTACCAAACAATGTGGAAAACTGCCCATGGCCATAGAAAGCTGGACAAATCTAACCCAGCCAATTCCACCCGATCAGCTTCCTCACAATTATCCGCAAAATGATGGAAGGAGGCATCAATAGTGCCATCGAGCACCATCTAGTTGTGGTTGTAGGAGGCTAATAATTGAAGCTTCAAGCTTCAAACTACAAGTTTTCCATCTTGTAGTAATTCCTCATGGCAGTGTCCGCAATCCGGCCAGCTTTATCAATGACCTTTCCCCCCATCATTAGGTTAGGTATCGACTATTTTCTGATGATTCTAACATTCAGATCGATTCACAATTCCCCTAAAAGCAAAGCAGCTCGTGCCAGCTTACAGCAAAATCTGGTTAACATCTCGGCTTGGAGTGACAAATGACAGCCAACATTCATGTCACATAAATCATAGGCAACGGCCATCTCCATCATGATCAAACCCAGCCACTTTTCCAAGACCTTCAATTACCCCTCTAATAACAAAGTTCCCCACTATCAACAGCTTGGAGGTTAATGACCAGAAACATAACTAAATCAGCCACATCAATACCTTGACTACAACAGCAGGGCAGAGGCTGCATACTCTTTAACAAGTGGCTCACCACCTGACCCCTCAATGCCTCTTCACCATCTGCACAAGGCACAAAACCAGAGTGATGGAATACTCACTTGGATGGGTGCAGCTGTAACAACAATCAATGGTGCTGATTTTCACTTTTGCTGGGTGCAAAACTGGCGGTAGGAGATCGGCCACCAGTTATACATCCTGCTCAATTTACACTTAAATTGAAGTCAATAGACAGGACAATCTGGTGGGGTGTATAACAGTTGACCGATCTGCTGCTGCCAGTTTTCCACCCCCAGCAAAAGTCAAAAGTATTCCAAACTAACAACATTATCCAGGCAGAGCTGTGCTCTCGACTGGCATCCTTAACATTGAACTCAAAATCTAACCCCTCCACCACTGGCACATTATGGCTGTAGTATGTACTGCAGCAATTCACCAACCCTTCCAAGCCCCATGATGCCTACCATGGACAAGAACAGAAATATCAAGGCAGCACCTTGTCCAAGTTCCACTCCAAATCAGACACCATCAGGACTTGGATATAGATCACTGTTCCTTCATTGTCATTGGGTCAATATTCTGGGGGGCACATCATAATTTTTTCAGAAACGGGCAATACAAATCTTGCCAGCATTACCCTCGTCGAGAGAGCAAACAAAAAAAAAATCACAAGCTGGGCAGGAAACCAATGAAGTTTGGAGGCTTTGACAGGAGGATTGGCATAGTGATACTTCAAGGGATGTATGAGGAGGGAGGCAAGATGGAATCTGGAGATGACAAAGTGATGCGTGTGTCTAGAGATGCAATAGAACACATCATTAGGTTGGAACTCTGAAATTCAGGAATGCAGACACGTAAGGATTTGGGTCAAAGGGTTGGCAGTATCATTTATAAGAAAGTCATGATTGCACAGGTTAAGGGAAAGAAAAGCTTTGATCAGGAAAGGGATCAAGAAGCCAAGGTGGATCAAGTAAATAAGTGGATACAGTAGCGGTGGCGATACACATTAAAACTGGTGAAACTGAGAAGTGAGAAAAAGACTCAAGGCAAAGGAAATAGAGGAGAAGCAATATTTGCAGGGCATACTTTCTACTGATGAGATTGCACAGAGCTATTGGACTGGAATTTGCTGAAAAAATAATGGCACATACTGTATTATTAATTGGCCAGCAATTTGTAGTGAGGAAGAGGTACCCCTTGAATTACGGATCACCACAAGTTGCTGGACAATATGCACCGCTCCACTATTTGCTTCGCGAAAATGGCATCTCACCCTTAACCTCCCCATGAGTTTCATTACCCTGCTGCATTTGCACATAAATTGCCCGTTAAACTCGCCACAAAATGTTAAGTCTGCTAATTAATAGCATAAGTACCCTTCCAATAACATAATCATTGTTAATAACTGACAATCAACATCTCTACCCAAAAGTGAAGAATTAAAAGTGCGGGGTCTCATTCCTTCAGATAGTGAATTGTTGTTAGGAGTTAAAACTTTTGCATTTTTTTTTTTAACTTTTCCTTTGTCTCTTTTTTTCTCTCTCTTAATCCAATCTTTCTTTCCCTCTTTATTTATTTTTCTGTACCTGATTTGACATTGAATTTACCCATTCTAATTTACCCTCCTTCTCAGTCATTCCTCTGATAATCTCTCAATCCTTAAATCTCGTTGGTTTGGAAGATCCGGTCATTCACCAAGTTTCCAGGTGCCCTGTTGCTCTCGCTGTTACCAGCTCACACTTCCAGCAACTTGCAGGGCAAAAATATTGAGCTGAAGGATGCAGGAAAAAGTCTAACTAACCGGGCACCCTCCGGCAAAATTCGTCCCATTTCTTTTCTTACATGAAATCCCCAGCGGCTCGTGGATAAATACATTAACTGAAGTGATAGTGAGCCATAAAGATCAGTAAAGTCCCAGGCCTGAGTTAACTGAACTCAGTGAAGACAGGGTGAGATATTACAATTGGCTTCAATACCTCTGCATTAGATTGGAGAAAAATCAGTCAGGTTTTTTACACTCCTGATTGCTATCCAGTACTCCTGATGAAATGCACAAGTGTGTGGACATCAGGGAGGACTGAATCGGACTTTGCTGTGATGTCCCATGATTAAATAGCCTGTTAATATCAATCGTCTAAACTCACAAATTAAGAATAGTGACTAGGTGAAGTTACTGGAGTGCTTCCAACAACCTGTGGAATTACACTACTGCACAAGTCACCAGCTTCAGGAGAAAGGAGAAAATTGGAAATTCACAAAAAATAAAAGTACAGCTCCAACATGTGCGCTACAAACCGAGAAAAAAACTACAATCAATTCGGTGAAAATAAATCTGGAATGTGTGTACAGAAACATTAAAAGCATAAATCTTCATCACTTATTTGCTCCACCTGCTAAAATTAGTCAGCACATTGTCATCTACAACCAATTATCAATCATAATCTGCTTACTTGCAGAAAATTCAAAAAATCAATCTATTTTCCACCTCAGCTCGTTATATTGTACCAGATACTTTTTCATTCCTTTCTTGACAGATGAAGCATATTTTTGTTCAAACATCACCATTCAATACTTAGCCCAGCACTCATCTTTTTATAATTTTATTCTGTTTATAAACTTGTAGCTATAAAACTTCCCAGTACTTACAAGCAGTGTAGAACAGCACCACCACATGGGGAGTTGCTGCTAAACTTGCAGGAAAGCTGCTGTCCGTTAGTGCTGGAACTAAATCTACATCGAGTTCCCTCCATCTATCTCTGTAGATAGCTTCAGCCACTTCATCATCTTGAATACCTGAAGCATGGAAATATAATTTTCAGATCCAACTGAGATAAGCATTTCTCCTAATCGTGTGTTTATCTTATGCCGTAAACATATTACTACCACCAAGCTGTGGTCCATCTAAAGAGGTGGTTTTCCTGGATGCCTCTAGGAGGTAGCAGCTCCAGAACAGCAATGCAACCACTGCCATTTTTCCTGGGTGCTCAATTTACATGTACACCAGTGATATTGGTTTGGATTGCTGGCCTTTTTGTAAAATACATTCAGAAATGTTCTTTTCCATTTTCTAAAGGGAAAATATAATAACACAGTGAGCAGGAGAACATAAGAAATAGAAGCAGGAGGACACCTGGCCCCTCGAGCCTGCTCTGCCATTTAATAAGATCATGGCTGATCTGATCATAGACTCAGCTCCACTTCCCTGCCCACTCCCCATAACCCTTTATTCCCTTATCGCTTAAAAATCTGTCTATCTCCACCGTAAATATATTCAATGACCCAGCCTCCACAGCTCTCTGGGGCAGAGAATTCCACAGATTTACAACCCTCTTAGAGAAGAAATTTCTCCTCATCTGAGTTTTAAATGGGCGGCCCTTATTCTGAGACTATAGGCTCAAATTTCCCAAACCCCTTTTTTCGGCGCACTCTCCCGAGATGTACAAACTTTGTGATCTGGAAATGGCGCCGAAAAACTTACGATTCTGGCCGCTCTGCTGTGTGTCCCGGATCCTGGCGTGGCGCTCCTCAATGAGTGGGGGGGGGGGGGCGGAGTTACAGTCCTGCGCCGAAAATAGTGCCGGCAGCTATGCGCATGCGCAGTAGAGCGGTCGCGCATGCGCAGTAGCTCCTTCCCATGATTGTGATGATGATGCCTGCAAAACGCGTCCAGCCCCTCCGTCCCAGGCCGAATGGCCTGCCACACAGGCCGGCCGCTGAGGGCTGCAAGAAGCAGGTTGGTGCGACTGAGTTTTGATCGGGGCGAGAGAGCGGGAGAGGTTGGTCGTCTTTGGCTGCAGTCTAGTGGTTTGGACCGAGGATAGCTTGTTATGTAGCGATGTCGCTTGCCATGCTGGGCTAGCTTTGCGTTCGTTTGGTTGGATGGCAGTTTGCCAAAGAGTCTCTGGTGCCGTGTGTTGCGCTGGACCTCGGTGTCCTTCCACATGTGGCCCGCTTGGCTCTAGCACATTGGCCGACCGCTGAGCGTGCGCTCAAGTCAGTCCCCGTACGTCTCGCCACCGTTGCTGCTGCCTGCTTTTATCCTCCGACACTCAGCGCTGCCCAGCCACTACTTCTGGCCTTTCTATCTCTCTCTCTCTCTCACTCCGATGTCACCTGTCCCTCTGGCACTCTCTCTCTCTCTCTGAATCGGGACTCCAGAACAGTGTGAGCCGAACCCGGGCTCCAGCGCACTCGTGCACCCACCCTCCCGCCATCCTCCCCCCCCCCGTCCGCCTGTACTAGCTCGCCCAGGTTGGTCTTGGAGGACAGCGGTGTGCATGTTGTGCTGAAGTTGCCAGCCGGCGCCGACAACATACCTTTCTGCCTACGACCTATGACCCCAGGGCTGAACTCAGGCATGTCGGCCGATCTCCAAACTCCTTTCGGGGCTAAATGTTGTCGTCTGCGGTCCCTCACGCGAGGGAGCCGAAGCCCCATGCCTCTGCCAGGTTTCAGGCTGCCATTTTTAAAGCCCGAGCAAAAACCCGAAAAATGGGCAAAAAGGGAAAAAATTCCCGCCCGAAAAGGGTTGAAAGTCGGTGGGGCGGCAGCCGTGTTCTCCCGCACTTATCCCAGGCTGAAGGGGCTCCCGCACGGCCAGCCGCTGCCGAGTTTAGTTGAAGGTAGGATTTACTTCAGTTCTTTATTTGTTAATTTAATTATTTACTTCAGTTCTTTATTTTTTATTGAATGCTTATTAGTTTATGTGCTTTGTTTGGTGCTTGGTGGTGCTTTAAATGTAGTTACTTGCACAGATTCCTGAACTCTAGATAAGGTTTTTCTGTGTGGACAGAAGTGCCAACATACACTGGCCTAAGTTAGTTTGGAGCAACTATTTGCTGGCCAAACTCGCTTAAATGGCCAAAACAGGCATAAGTGGCTGGGAACGCCCCCTTTTGAAAAAAATAAACTAAAAAAAAATCTAACTAACTCACTTACGCTGGCACAAAGTCAATGGGCAGAATTGCAACTAAAAAGATACTCCAGAAAAATCAAGTTCCTCCAAAAAATAGCAGAGCAACGCCTGGGGAAATTTGGGCCCTATGTCCCCTAGTTTTAGTTTCCCCTCAGTGGAAATATCCTCTCTGCATCCACCTTGTCGACCCCCTTATTATCTTATATGTTTCGATAAGATCACTTCTCATTCTTCTGAACTCCAATGTGTATAGGCCCAACCTACTCAACCTATCATCATGAGTCAAGCCCCTCATCTCCAGAATCAACCTAGTGAACCTTCTCTGATCAGCTTCCAATGCATAGAAACATAGAAACATAGAAAATAGGTGCAGGAGTAGACCATTCGGCCCTTCGAGCCTGCACCACCATTCATAGAAAACATAGAAAATAGGTGCAGGAGTAGGCCATTCGGTCCTTCTAGCCTGCACCACCATTCAATGAGTTCATGGCTGAACATTCAAGTTCAGTAACCCATTCCTGCTTTCTCGCCATACCCCTTGATCCCCCGAGTAGTAAGGACTTTATCTAACTCCCTCTTGAATATATTTAGTGAATTGGTCTCAACTACTTTCTGTGGTAGAGAATTCCACAGGTTCACCACTCTCTGGGTGAAGAAGTTTCTCCTCATCTCGGTCCTAAATGGCTTACCCCTTATCCTTAGACTGTGACCCCTGGTTCTGGACTTCCCCAACATTGGGAACATTCTTCCTGCATCTAACCTGTCTAAACCCGTCAGAATTGTAAACGTTTCTGTGAGGTCCCCTCTCATTCTTCTGAACTCCAGTGAATACAAGCCCAGTTGATCCAGTCTTTCTTGATAGGTCAGTCCCACCATCCCGGGAATCAGTCTGGTGAACCTTCGCTGCACTCCCTCAATAGCAAGAATGTCCTTCCTCAAGTTAGGAGACCAAAACTGTACACAATACTCCAGGTGTGGCCTCACCAAGGTCCTGTACAACTGTAGCAACACCTCCCTGCCCCTGTACTCAAATCCCCTCGCTATGAAGGCCAACATGCCATTTGCTTTCTTAACCGCCTGCTGTACCTGCATGCCAACCTTCAATGACTGATGTACCATGACACCCAGGTCTCTTTGCACCTCCCCTTTTCCTAATCTGTCACCATTCAGATAATAGTCTGTCTCTCTGTTTTTACCACCAAAGTGGATAACCTCACATTTATCCACATTATACTTCATCTGCCATGCATTTGCCCACTTACCTAACCTATCCAAGTCACTCTGCAGCCTCATAGCATCCTCCTCGCAGCTCACACTGCCACCCAACTTAGTGTCATCCGCAAATTTGGAGATACTACATTTAATCCCCTCGTCTAAATCATTAATGTACAGTGAAAACAGCTGGGGCCCCAGCACAGAACCTTGCGGTACCCCACTAGTCACTGCCTGCCATTCTGAAAAGTACCCATTTACTCCTACTCTTTGCTTCCTGTCTGACAACCAGTTCTCAATCCACGTCAGCACACTACCCCCAATCCCATGTGCTTTAACTTTGCACATTAATCTCTTGTGTGAGACCTTGTCGAAAGCCTTCTGAAAGTCCAAATATATCACATCAACTGGTTCTCCCTTGCCCACTCTACTGGAAACATCCTCAAAAAATTTCAGAAGATTTGTCAAGCATGATTTCCCTTTCACAAATCCATGCTGACTTGGACCTATCATGTCACCACTTTCCAAATGCGCTGCTATAACATCCTTAATAATTGATTCATTTTACCCACTACTGAGGTCAGGCTGACCGGTCTATAATTCCTTGTTTTCTCTCTCCCTCCTTTTTTAAAAAGTGGGGTTACATTGGCTACCCTCCACTCGATAGGAACTGATCCAGAGTCAATGGAATGTTGGAAAATGACTGTCAATGCATCTGCTATTTCCAAGGCCACCTCCTTAAGTACTCTGGGATGCAGTCCATCAGGCCCTGGGGATTTATCGGCCATCAATCCCATCAATTTCCCCAACACAATTTCCCGACTAATAAAGATTTCCCTCAGTTCCTCCTCCTTACTAGACCCTCTGACCCCTTTTATATCCGGAAGGTTATTTGTGTCCTCCTTAGTGAATACTGAACCAAAATATTTGTTCAATTGGTCTGCCATTTCTTTGTTCCCCGTGATGACTTCCCCTGATTCTGACTGCAGGGGACCTACGTTTGTCTTTACTAACCTTTTTCTCTTTACATATCTATAGAAACTTTTGCAATCCGTCTTAATGTTCCCTGCAAGCTTCTTCTCGTACTCCATTTTCCCTGCCCTAATCAAACCCTTTGTCCTCCTCTGCTGAGTTCTAAATTTCTCCCAGTCCCCGGGTTCGCTGCTATTTCTGGCCAATTTTCATGCCACTTCCTTGGCTTTAATACTATCCCTGATTTCCCTTGATAGCCACGGTTGAGCCACCTTCCCTTTTTTATTTTTACGCCAGACAGGAATGTACAATTGTTGTAGTTCATCCATGCGGTCTCTAAATGTCTGCCATTGCCCATCCACAGTCAACCCCTTAAGTATCATTTGCCAATCTATCCATCCAATTTATGCCTCATACCTTCAAAGTTAGCCTTCTTTAAGTTCTGGACCATGGTCTCTGAATTAACTGTTTCATTCTCCATCCTAATGCAGAATTCCACCATATTATGGTCACTCTTCCCCAAGGGGCCTCGCACAACGAGATTGCTAATTAATCCTCTCTCATTACACAACACCCAGTCTAAGATGGCCTCCCTCCTAGTTGGTTCCTCGACATATTGGTCTAGAAAACCATCCCGTATGCACTCTAGGAAATCCTCCTCCACCGTATTGCTTCCAGTTTGGCTAGCCCAATCTATGTGCATATTAAAGTCACCCATTATAATTGCTGCACCTTTATTGCATGGACCCCTAATTTCCTGTTTGATGCCCTCCCCAACATCACTACTACTGTTTGGAGGTCTGTACACAACTCCCACTAACGTTTTTTGCCCTTTGGTGTTCTGCAGCTCTACCCATATAGATTCCACATCATCCAAGCTAATGTCTTTCCTAACTATTGCATTAATCTCCTCTTTAACCAGCAATGCTACCCCACCTCCTTTTCCTTTTATTCTATCCTTCCTGAATGTTGAATACCCCTGGATGTTGAATTCCCAGCCCTGATCATCCTGGAGCCACATCTCCGTAATCCCAATCACATCATATTTGTTAACATCTATTTGCACAGTTAATTCATCCACCTTATTACGGATACTCCTTGCATTCAGACACAAAGCCTTCAGGCTTGTTTTTTTAACACCCTTTGTCCTTTTAGAATTTTGCTGTACAGTGGCCCTTTTTGTTCTTTGCCTTGGGTTTCTCAGCCCTCCACTTTTCCTCATCTCCTTTCAGTCTTTTGCTTTTGTCTCCTTTTTGTTTCCCTCTGTCTTCCTCCATTGGTTCCCATCCCCCTGCCATATTAGTTTAACTCCTTCCCAACAGCACTAGCAAACACTCTCCCGAGGACATTGGTTCCGGTCCTGCCCAGGTGCAGACCGTCCGGTTTGTACTGGTCCCACCTCCCCCAGAACCGGTTCCAATGCCGCAGGAATTTGAATCTCTCCCTGCTGCACCACTGCTCAAGCCACGTATTCATCTGCGCTATCCTGCGATTCCTACTCTGACTAGCACGTGGCACTGGTAGCAATCCCGAGATTACTACTTTTGAGGTCCTACTTTTTAATTTAGCTCCTAGCTCCTTAAATTCGTTTCGTAGGACCTCATCCCTTTTTTTACCTATGTCGTTGGTACCAATGTGCACCACGACAACTGGCTGTTCTCCTTCCTTTTTTAGAATGTCCTGCACCCGCTCCGAGACATCCTTGACCCTTGCACCAGGGAGGCAACATACCATCCTGGAGTCTCGGTTGCGGCCGCAGAAACGCCTATCTATTCCCCTCACAATTGAATCCTCTATCACTATCGCGCTCCCACTCTTTTTCCTGCCCTCCTGTGCAACAGAGCCAGCCACGGTGCCATGAACTTGGCTGTTGCTGCCCTCCCCTGATGAGTCATCCCCCTCAACAGCACTCAAAGCAGTGTATCTGTTTTGCAGGGGGATGACCACAGGGGACCCCTGCACTACCTTCCTTGCACTATTCTTCCTGCTGGTCTTCCATTCCCTATCTGGCTGTGGATCCTTCTGCTGCGGTAAGACCAACTCGCTACATGTGCTACTCACGTCATTCTCAGCATCGTGGATGCTCCAGAGTGAATCCACCCTCAGCTCCAATTCCGCAACGCGGTCAGTCAGGAGCTGGAGGCGGATACACTTCCCACACACGTAGTCGTCAGGGACACCGGAAGTGTCCCTGAGTTCCCACATGGTACAGGAGGAGCATATCACGTGACCGAGCTCTCCTGCCATGACTTAACCCTTAGATACACTTAAATTGGCAACAACAATGTTAAAAGTTACTGACTGATATAAAAAAGAAAGAAAAAGAAAAGCTACTCACCAATCACCAAGCAATCACTTACCCCCTAGGCTGTGAGATCACCTTTCTGTTTCTTTCTACTTCATTTTTGCCCTCTCCCTGTAGCTGCACCGGCTGGCCTTTTGTAGGCCTCTCGCCGACTCCGGACTCACATCTCTCCACGCACCTCCCGACGCCTCTCGCGGCCTTTTGTAGGCCTCTCGCTGACCCCGGACTCACGTCTCTCCACGCACCTCCCGACGCCTCTCGCGGCCTTTTGTAGGCCTCTCGCTGACCCCGGACTCACGTCTCTCCACGCACCTCCCGACGCCTCTCGCGGCCTTTTGTAGGCCTCTCGCTGACCCCGGACTCACGTCTCTCCACGCACCTCCCGACGCCTCTCGCGGCCTTTTGTAGGCCTCTCGCTGACCCCGGACTCACGTCTCTCCACGCACCTCCCGACGCCTCTCGCGGCCTTTTGTAGGCCTCTCGCTGACCCCGGACTCACGTCTCTCCACGCACCTCCCGACGCCTCTCGCGGCCTTTTGTAGGCCTCTCGCTGACCCCGGACTCACGTCTCTCCACGCACCTCCCGACGCCTCTCGCGGCCTTTTGTAGGCCTCTCGCTGACCCCGGACTCACGTCTCTCCACGCACCTCCCGACGCTTCTCGTGGCCTTTTTTTGGCCTCTTGCTGACCCCAGACTCACGTCTCTCCACGCAACTCCCGACGCCTCTCGCGCCCTTTTGTAGGCCTCTCGCTGACCCCGGACTCACGTCTCTCCACGCAACTCCCGACGCCTCTCGCGGCCTTTTGTAGGCCTCTCACCGACCCTGGAACTCACGTCTCTCCACACATGATCAATAAGATCATGACTGATCATTCACCTCAGTACCCCTTTCCTGCTTTCTCTCCATACCCCTTGATCCCTTTAGCCATATGGGCTATATCTAACTCCCTCGTGAATATATCAACAACTCTCTGCGGTAGGGAATTCCACAGGTTAACAACTCTCTGAGTGAAGAAGTTTCTCCTCATCTCAGTCCTAAATGGCTTACCCCTTATCTTTAGACTATGTCCCCTGGTTCTGGACTTCCCCAACATTGGGAACATTCTTCCTGCATCTAACCTGTCCAGTCCCATCAGAATTTTATATGCAAGTATATCCTTCCTTAAATAAAACTGTACGCAGTAGAGAATAATGAAGCAGCCTAGGTATTTAATCCCCGAGGTAAACAATTGATCAGCAAAATCCAAAATAAAAATGTGAAGGATACAATCTTGGCAATACAAAGTATAATATAAAAATATCTCATCAAAAAAATCATGCTTAGATGTTAACATCCAGTAACTAAGAATTTTAAGTTGTCTGCTGAAATAATTATTATAAGGAAGCATTCCATTTTTGTAAATACATTTTTCATCCTTGCTCAGGGGAAAAAGATGAGAATTATAATAAAAAATAAATATGAGAATATACATTAATAAATGATGATTGTGTGGCAGATGGATCTCTGTTTTAAGCAAAAAAGATTTAGATCTATCTTGATGTCAAGAGTGCCAACAATAAATTTACTAGCATTACATTTCTGAGTCAAGAATAAAATACAATATGAAATTATGGAAACCTGTGGCGTTGAAATGTACTATTTCATGAAGTGGAATTTTCACCCCACCCATGGTCATTTATTTAACTAACAGGAAGTTCTGTCATTTCAATAAACTGAGTGGCATTAAGTACGTGCTATCTTAGATCAGGTCCTGTGTAATGAGACAGGATTAATAAACAATCTCCTAGAAAAGGATCCCCTTGGAATGAGTGATCATAGCACAGTTGAATTTCAAATTCAGATGGAGGATGAGAAAGTTGGATCTCAAACCACCGTACTAAGCTTAAATAAAGGAGATTATGAAGGTATGAGGGCAGAGTTGGCTAAATGGACTGGGAAAATAGATTAAAGTGTAGGATGATTGATGAACAGTGACAGACATTTAAGGAGATATTTCACAACTCTCAAGAAAAATATATTCCAGTGAGGAGAAAAGGATGTAAAAGAAAAGACAGCTATCCGTGGCTAACTAAAGAAATAAAGGATGGTATCCAACTAAAAACAAGGGCATACAAAGTGGCCAAAACTAGTGGGAGGACAGAAGATTGGGAAGCTTTTAAAAACCAGTAAAGAATGACTAAAAAAATGATTAAGAAAGGGAAGATAGACTATAAAAGTAAACTAACACAAAATATAAAAACAGATAGCAAGAGTTTCTATAGGTATATAAAAAGGAAAAGAGTGGCTAATCTAAATGTTGGTCCCTTAAAGGATGAGACCGGGGAATTAGTAATGGGGAACATGGAGATGGCAGAAACGCTGAACAAATATTTTGTATCAGTCTTTACGGTAGAGGACACAAACGATATCCTAACAGTGGATAGTCAAGGGGCTATAGCGGGGAGGAACTTAACACAATCACAATCACTAAGGAGGTGGTACTCAGTATGATAATGGGACTAAAGATGGATAAATCCCCTGGACCTGATGGCTTGCATCCTAGGGTCTTACGAGAAGTAGCGGCAGGGATTGTGGATGCATTGGTTGTAATTTACCAAAATTCCCTGGATTCTGGGGAGGTCCCAGCAGATTGGAAAACTGCAAATGTAACACCCCTATTTACAAAAGGAGGCAGACAAAAAGCAGGAAACTATAGACCAGTTAGCCTAACATCTGTGGTTGGGAAAATGTTGGAGTCCATTATTAAAGAAGCAGTAACAGGACATTTAGAAAAGCATAACTCGGTCAGGCAGAGTCAGCATGGATTTATGAAGGAGAAGTCATGTTTGACAAATTTGCTGGAATTCTTTGAGAATGTAACGTACAGGCTGGATAAAGGGGAACCAGTGGATGTGGTGTATTTGGACTTCCAGAAGGCATTTAACAAGGTGCCACATAAAAGATTACTGCACAAGATAAAAGTTCATGGGGTCGGGAATAATATATTAGCATGGAAAGAGGATTGGCTAACTAACAGAAAAGAGAGTCGGGATAAATGGTTCATTCTCGGGTTAGCAATCAGTAACTTGTGGGGTGCTGCAGGGATCAGTGCTGGAACCCCAACTATTTACAATCTATATTAACGACATGGAAGAAATGATTAAGTGTAACGTAGCCAAGTTTGCTGACAATACAAAGATGGGAGGAAAAGCAATGTGTGAGGAGGACACAAAAAATCTGCAAAAGGACATAGACAGGCTAAGTGAGTGGGCAAAAATTTGGAAGATGGAATATAATGTTGGAAAGTGTAAGGTTATGCACTTTGGCAGAAAAAAAATCAAAAAGCAAGTTATTATTTAAATGGAGAAAAATTGCAAAGTGCTGCAGTACAGCAGGACCTGGGGGTACATGTGCATGAAACACAAAAGGTTAGTATGCAGGTACAACAAGTGATCAGGAATCTTGGCCTTTATTGCAAAGGGGATGGAGAATAAAAGCAGGGAAGACTTGCTACAGCTATATAAGGTATTGGTGAGGCCACACCTGGAATACGACGTACAGTTTTTGTTTCCATATTTACAAAAGGATATACTTGCTTTGGAGGTAGTTCAGAGAAGGTTCACTAGGTTGATTGCGGAGAAGAGGGGGTTGACTTATGAGGAAAGGTTGAGGAGGTTGGGCCTCTACTCATTGGAATTCAGAAGAATGAGAGGTGATCTTATCGAAACGTGTAAGATTATGAGGGGGCTTGACAAGGTGGATGCAGAGAGGATGTTTCCACTGATAGGGGAGACTAGAACTACGGGACATTATCTTAGAATAAGGGGCCGTCCATTTAAAACTGAGATGAGGATGAATTTCTTCTCTCAGAGGGTTGTAAATCTGTGGAATTCACTGCCTCAGAGAGCTATGGAAGCCGGGACATTGAATAAATTTGAGTCAGAAATAGACAGTTTCTTAACCGATAAGGAATTAAGGGGTTATGTGGAGCAGGCAGGGAAATGGACCTGAGTCCATGATCGGATCAGCCATGATCGTATTAAATGGCAGAGCAGGCTCGAGGAGCCGTATGGCCTACTCCTGTTCCTATTTCTTATGTTCTTATATTCTTATGCAATAAAAATTAATTTGTAATGAATTATTCACAATTTTACTCCTATGGTATAAAACATAAGAAAAGATGGAAGAAGAAATGGCTCTGCGTCAACATATCATATCTGTTCCTTTCACAAGACTATGTACAAGTCAACTTTTCATGGACTCGACCAACCTAATTAATTCTGAAGGAAGATTCTGCAAAGTTTTTTGTTCCCAAAACGTATAAAACAAAACCGTGGGTTATCTATCTAACGTTACAATCTAAATTATTCAACTTCGACCAATGGCTTTCCATGGCATGACATGTCCATGGTTCGAGAATTCGGAACCATCATATACCATAAAGTATTTGATCATATCTAATTAGATTTACCTTTACAATCTTCAATCCTATTCCTAACTCAATATTTCCCCAATTTTACCAAAATGGGCGAGAACAGCTAATAATATTGTCAAACTGTCTGATATGCAGCCAAGTTTACAAAAAAACAAGCATATAAAGTGAAACCATGCAGTACTTAATAATCCAAGAAAATTATATTCACTATTTACCGTACCTGCAAAATTAAACATAGATCTTAAAATAATGTTAAAAACTAAATAAAATATACTGTAGGACAAAAAGGCAATGGCTCAAATAGTTACAGGATGTGCTTCATCTTATTCTTTTATCATGTTGAGTCCACTTTATAAATCCACTCAATAAATAACTTTTTTTTAAAGTTTAAAACCTGGATGAAACATCTTGATAACTTGGCCATTTCCCCGTGTATACAGCTGTCATTAGATTTTGCTTCTTCGTGAACTAACTGTACCTCACCATACCTATGAAATCCATTTCTTCGCTTTCCTCTTCGTCATCTTGTTCTCTAGTTGATACATTTTTCACTTCACCTTTGACAAGATCAACAATTTCTTCAACAGATGTTATAACCAAGTAGTTGATGGATGAATCCTGAAGGAACATAACAACACAACAAACAGTCAAACAAAAACATTTTACAAGCACGAAAATGTGTTATGCACAAAGATAATCTAATTCTCAGCTTTCATAAATTCACTTTTGGGGAGAAACATGAGCAGTTTCATTCATGCAAGAAAATAAAACATACCGTAATTATTAATGAACCAGATTTAATTTTACATTTATATACATTTTTGTTTTGTGATCATGGGACTGCAACATTATAAATATAATTCCTTTAAAATGTGCAACCTCCCAGCCCCAACCCACAATCCCACTCTGTGGATAAATATCCTGAGTCATTGAGGAAATCCTAGCCAACACTCCCCACATTACCATTCCTAGGCACTTCAAACTGTACAAATCCCATCTTCATCTAGTATTCAGCAAGCCTCCAATCCACACTACTCAGCATCTCGAGGATTTTGACCGTGACAATCTTCATAACCTAGTGCCAACAAAATATACTGAACTCCAGATCTTCACGTTATGCAACAGCAAAAACCATCTAATGCTACATTACCCAAGAAAGCGTGTAAACTTCACAAAATGGAAAAAGCTTAAATAATGCAAAATATATCTTACATTCTACATCCAATTCATGAAATACTATACAGTTCTATTCAATCAACCTACCTTTCCTCTCTGATGTCCTTGACCGTGTTGTCACCTCCTAAATCCGTGCCCATCTTTCCCACAACTCCACGTTTGAATCCCTCCGATCTGGTTTCCATCCCTGCCACAGTGCCGAAACAACTCTTATCAAAGTCACAAATGACATCCTATGTGACTGTGACAAAGGTAAACTGTCCCTCCTCGTCCTCTCAACCTGTCTGCAGTCTTTGACACGGTTGACCACACCATCTTCCTTCAACGCCTCTCCAGCTGGGTGGGACTGCACACGTCTGCTTCCATTCTTATCTATCTAATCATAGCCAGAGTATCACCTGCAATGGCTTCTCCTCCCGCTCCCATAGTTACCTCTGGTGTCCCCAAAGGATCTACCCTTAGCTCCCGCCTAATTCTCATCTACATGCTGCCATCAATGGTGGTAACATCATCCAAAAACACAGGTCAGTTTCCACATGTACGCTGAGGACACGCAGCTCTAACTCACCACCACTTCTCTCGACCCTTCCACTGTCTCTAAATTGTCAGACTACGTGTCCGACATCCAGTACTGAATGAGCAGAAATTTCCTCCAACTAAATATTGCGAAGACGGAAGCCATTGTCTTTGGTCCACGCCACAAACTCCGTTCCTTAGCTATCGACTTCATCCCTCTCCTTGGCAACTGTCTGAGTTTGAACCAGACTGTTCACAGTCTTGGTGTCATATTTGACCCCGAGATGAGCTTCTGACCACAAATCCACGCCATCACCACAACTGCCTATTTCCACTTCTGGAACATCGTCCAACTCTGCCCCTGCCTCAACTCATCAGCTACTGAAAGCCTAATCAATGCCTTTGTTACCTCTATACTTGACTATTCCAATGCACTCCCGGCCGACCTCCCATGTTCTAGCCTCCGCAAACTTGAGCTCATCCAAAACTTGCGACCGTATCCAAACTCGCACCAAGTCCCGTTCACCCATCACCCCGTGCTCGCCGACCTATGTTGGCTCCCAGTTAAGCAATGCCTCGATTTTAAAATTCTCATCCTTGATTTCAAATCCTTTCATGGCCTCACTCCTCCCTATCTCTGTAATCTCCTCCAGCCTCACAACCCTCCAAGGTATCTGCGCTCCTCTAATTCTGTCCTCTTGAGCATCCCCGTTTTTAACTGCTCCATCATTGCCTTCAGCTGGCAAGGCCCTAAGCTCTGGCACTCCCTCCCTAAACCTCTTCACCTCTTTATCCTCCTTCTAGAGGCTCCTTAAAACCTACTTCTTTGTCCAAGCTTTTGGTCATCTGCCCTAATATCTCCTTATATGGCTCGATGTTAAATTTTGAGTGCCTTGGGACGTTTTATTATGTTAAAGGCACTATATAAATACAAGCTGTTGTGTTTCGCTGTTCACTAGTTTTGGGAGGCGCTGTCGTCTTTGTCAGGATTGACTTCAGCACAGTCGTGGAAGATGGGTATGTTGCTTGGGTTGCCTTTGAGGTTGCCAACTGAGGAGGAAGAACAGCAACTAGGAAAGCAGCACAGACCTGGTGAGGCTGCTAGAAGAGAGCGAGCGAAGAGCATAGGAACCGATTATCTTGCCTGAACCGGACAGAGAAGTGTGTCAGGCACCTCCGCTTCAGCAGGGAGGCAGTGACAGAGCTGTGTCACCTGGTGCAGCAACAATTGATGCATAGCACCAGGCAATGTTGCTCTTAACTTCAAAATTTGCAGATGACACAAAACTTGGAAGTATACTGAACAGTGAGGAGGGTAGTGATTCACTTCAAGAGGACATAGGTGGAATGAGCAGACACGTGGCAGATGAAATTTAATGCAGAAAAGTGAAAAGTGATACAATTTGGTAGGAAGAACGAGGAGAGGCAATATAAACTAAAAGGTACAATTCTAAAGGGGGTACATGAACAGAGAGAGCTGGGGGTATATGTGCACAAACCGTTGAAGGTGGCAGGGCAGGTTGAGAAAGCGGTTAAAAAAGCATAGGGGATCCTGGGCTTCATAAATAGAGGCATAGAGTACAAAAGCAAGGAAGTTATTATGAACCTTTTCAGCCTCAACTGGAGTATTGTGCCCAATTCTGGGCACTGCACTTTAGGAAGGATGGGAAGGCATTAGAAAGTGTGCAGAGAAGATTTAAAAGAATAGTTCCAGGGACGAGGGACTTCAGTTACACAGATTGACTAGAGAAGCTGGGGTTTTTCTCCTTAGAGCAGAGAAGATTGAAAGGAGATTTGATAGAGGTATTCAAAATCATGAAGGGTCTAGACAGAATAGAGAGCAACTGTTCCCATTGGTGGAAAGGTCGGGAATCAGAGGACACAGATTTAAGGTGATTGGCAAAAGAACCAAAGGTGACATGAGGAAAAAACATTTTTACGCGAGTGGTTAGGATCTGGAATGCACTGCCTGAAAGGGTGGTGGAGGCGGACTCCATTGTGGCTTTCAAAAGGGAATTGGATAAGTACCTGAAAGAAAAAAATTTGCAGGGCTATGGGCAAAGGACGACGGAGTGGGACTAGCTGAAATGCTCATGCAGAGAGCTGACACGTGCTCGACAGGACGAATTACCTCCTTCTGTGCTATAACCATTCTATGATTCTATGCTTCTGGGTTGTTCCAGATTCCAGCAGGAGACATAAGCAATATGTCAGTTTGCTGTTAATATTTCCATCAGGTAGGTCACAGAATCACTCTTTGCAAAGCGACAAGAATTCATCAAGTAACCCATGGAGTCTTCCAAACAAGAGAAAGAGTTGTGGGATTTGCCAACCCGTCCATTAGCACAGGCCGAGAATCGTGCAGGTCTGTATCCAGTTTCCTGGCACAGTCATGATGGTTTCATCCTGTGCCAGTTCTCAATATCCCCTCGTTTACACCCAGGCTTCCAGATCAGAGGTTGGCTTCTTGGGGACATGGGCTAACCCTCGTCATCTGGCTCACGACTCGTATCAGAAACCAGGGCACAGACGCAGAGCTTTGATATAAATGAGAGCCACTGAAGAACTAGAACTCCGATAGAGCAGAACATTGGGGTTTTAAAACAAGGTTCCACAGCCTGGAGATGTCCTTCAATACAGCACCAAGGCAGCTCAAGATTTGTGGTTGTATGCTGCATACTGCATGACTTTGCAAGGGGCCACACCTTGGAGCTGTCAGAGGAGGAAGAACTGAAGGAGGATCAGTAAGAAGGGGACAAGGAAGTGGAGGGTCCAGGGAAAGGGGAAGGCCCAGTAGTGCCATCATCTCCCAGAGCTCTAAGGCAGAAAATTAATGGAGATTCACTTTAAGAGCCCCCTCCCTTCCCCAATGCACCAACAGTCCCTCCTACCATCGCTACTCGACATTACACCCACCATCTGAATGCCCTCAAACAGTATAACGTCAAGAGTTACATTATTAAAAACATCAAGACCAACAGCAATCTCCCCAAATAATTATATTCCAAGATACTTCATAGCTCTTCATTTGACAAATGCTTATGTAGAATTTACCAATATTTCGCAAAGATTCCTTGTACCTGTCCCCTGCAGAGGAGAAGAATCCCTTTTTAGACTTTTAAAATGGAAGGAAAAACTTCGGGACACAAATGAGTTTAAAGGGCAGATGAGATCTGCAGGGGATAAAAGGGGATGCATTCATGGAGACCCCCCCCCCAGTGTTTGGACTCAAAGGAAAGGGAATTTAATTTGGAACTCGATGAACATTTTGGTATCCTTGGAAAAACTCTGAGGAAGGTACCCAAGAGCTTTACAAGTTTAAGATCTCTAAAGGAACATGTTGGAACAGACTGCCAGAACAGAGGGTGGGACTTCACTCAGGAATTGAGTATTGGAGCTAATTCAATTTGTCTGGGAGAATGAGTCAATCGATAACTAACAAGAACTGTGAGGCATAAAAATTCGCTCCTGACATCAAGAGCTAAACGCATCAAGAGCTATCAGGCTAATCACTGGAGACCATTATTGGCATGCATGTGCAAATAGGCCTATAGAAATCACGGGCCCAGCCAAATGGCCCAAGAGTTTAAGCACTGCTTCAACAATGCCAACAAGGTGATTTTCCATATTACCACATCATAATCAAATTACTGCTGACCGAGCCCGCCAAATTCTGACAAAGAAGAGAGCTCAAAACTAATGAGCAGCTCTCTTGAAACAAAGAGCTGGGCCAGATTTGGCGGGAGATAAGGAAGTCTTTTTGGGGTATATCTATTCCCTGTTTTTCAAGGGAAGAAAAAAGCAACAGGAGGTGGGGAGTGAAGAAATGGAGTAATGGAGAAAACTACAAGAAACCATCAAGGATCGACAGAGCACGCCGACAGCAAGAGGCCCATGAAACGGAAGGTTGTCAGCAACGAAATTGACAACCCGGGCTACCCACAACCAACGAAACGACCAACCGAAACCAACTCAGCAAAAACCGAAGAATCAACATTTATTTCCACTCTACAATCTACTTCTGAACGACCAACAGGTGAGAAATTACCTAAAAGGACTAACTAAAACTATTCCTAACCAAAGAAAGTGGATACTTACCCCATACATCCAAAACGCGACTTACCGCATCAACGGACTCACCCCAACTGAAGACTACGCAGTCCGAAGCCCTCTCCTCCGTCTGGGGTACAGCTCGCCTAGAAGGCAAAGTGCAGCGAACCCCGAAACCGCGATTCACCGACAACTGTCAAAAGGGATTGGTGAGCATAGCCCCTGAACCCCCAGAACTATAACTTAGTTAGTTAGGGTAATTGGGAGGGGGAGGCTGGGATAACTTGTGTAAATGTATCTGCATTCTCCTCTTTACCCCATTTAGAGTTTAAGCTGTATTCTTTTCCCCACAGGCTGTATTTATTCAATGTGTTGTACCCCTTAGTGTGTATTGGTATCACTATTCTGTGTGTGTTATTAAAGATGTGCCTTTTACTTCTTTTTAAACACAATAAAGCCATACCTGCTTCCTACCTTGAAACCGATTATCTCTTCAAGTCTGTCACAGTCCCTTCATAATTCCAGAGTCTAGAACCAAGGGTGTGGGAGCGATTCGAAACCGCACATATAAGGTCAGGAGGGAAAGCTGACCCCCTGAAAACCACCACTTACAGATAATGGTGACCACGAAGGGACTCTGGGGCAAGGGTCATGATAAGAGAGAGACTGGTTTCAGGAAAAGAAGCAAAATGGAAGAGGGGATTTCCTCGTATGTGTTTAAGAAGGTAAATGTGGCTAAGGAGTGGGTACTCGATCTATTGTATGCTGAGCGTCCAGAAGATGCTGCAGCTCAATGGACCGAGAGCAAGGACCATAAAAGGTCGACAGAGAAGGCCATTTGGCTAGTTTGCCTTCAGCGACAGATCCGGCTTCTAGATGAGGAGAATGAGAAATTAAAGGGAGTATTGAGGCAGGCAGAAGAGAGGTCCAATGCAAGGGCCACAGTTGGGGAAAGGCTATGGACAGAGGTGGGACAGTTAAAGGAAAATAGAGAGCTCACTAAAGAAAGGCACAAAACCCAACTGGACCTTTTACAGTGTCAGATTATTGAAGCCAAGAATAGCGAACGGGCATTGCGGGAAGAGAATTCCTGACTCGCCAAGCAAGTTAAAGAATACGGGGAGAGGGTGAGAGACATTCAGGTAGCCTATAAGGTAGCCAGTACCAGGGAATTTGAGGCAGGAGACCACGGCCCCTGTCAGCAGCAGATCCAAAGCTTGAACGTTGCTCTATCCCGGGCTAAAGGCATGGTGTGCCTGGTAAACCCAGGTTTAGCCCAGGAACACCTGGTTGGGCAAGGCGAAACCCCTCAATCACTGCCTGCAGCTCCCGGGAATGGCCCGGAGCAGCAGGGGTGTCAGCCAGAGTGCGGGGCAGGCAAGGATTGCGAACTACCAACACCGGCGGCCCCGAGTTTTAACTCGGCTTGGCAGCAGGGGGAAGCGGGCGAGCCAATACAAGAAGGGCCAGAACCAGGGCCAATGCACCCGGTCCGGCAGCAGAAGTTTGGCCCGCCTGGCACTGATGGGGCAGCAGGATCCCTAGAAAGCAACTTCGTAGTCCCCCATGACCCCCAAAAACTGAGGGCTATGATAGGCCACCTAAGTAAGCTCACCCAACAGGGGGATCCCTCGGTACACTTCCTGGAAGTGGAACACACAGGGGATATTAATGGGTGCGATGATTCGATGCAGGCTAAACTGTTGCTCTTCTCGCTAGACACCAAGCTGTGCCATTCCCTCTTTGCAGACAGCAGAAAGGGGCGAAACATGTATGCTGCGGTTAAGGAGGAGGTTCTAGAGGCCATGGGTATGAACGACGGAAGTCCTTTCTCCCGAGTGGAGAAGACAGTGCAGCTCTATGGGGAGACTCCATAGGCTTTCGCCGACAGGTTGTGGCCGGTCTACGAAAGGGCCTGTAGTGGGGTTCTTGACCGGGCCCACCTGACCCGTAACGAGCTGGCTCACTGGCTCCGCAGCCTGGTGGCAAACAGCTTACCTGGAGTAAAGGCAAAAGCCAAGGTCTGGTTCGATCCAAGAGATCCCAGAAACATCAAGGAGACAGTGGTCAGACAGCTGACCCTGGCTTACCGGAACGGTAGCGGGACAGAGGAGCCCTCCTCTAAAGGGAAAGTCCATGAGATTTGATATGTCCTTATATTCTATATAAGTATAAATGCACACGAGGCCCATGCTTGAGAGAAGGTCAGTCTGTGACCTGTCCTTTATTCCTTAGCACTCAAGTGATGAAAGTGGGTGGAGCTTTCCCTTTTATACCTGAAGGTCCAGGTTAGGAGTGTCTCCCACAAGTTCACCACCTAGTGGTCATTGTTCTCTCAGTGTACAACTTAGGTCAGATTATACATGGGTTACAATGCTGGTTGAATACATGACATCACCTCCCCACTCCTGCCATAGTCTTATTGGGATCACAGGTTAAGTCTCTCTGGTGGTTTACGCTCTCTTGTAGAGCGCCTGAGTTGGGGCTCCGGTTGTTGGGCGCTGGCCTGAGTGTCTGCTGTTTGCAGTGCCTCGGGCCTATCCGGACTGCCCACTGTGACTGGGCTCTCCTCCCTTTTGTTCCGGTGTTCGGTCACCTGTGGTGGAGTGAACCCTATATCGTGTTCTTCCTCTACTTCTTCTATGGGGTTGCTGAACCTCCTTTTTGTTTGATCCACATGTTTGCGGCAGATTTGTCCATTGGTAAGTTTAACTACCAGAATCCTATTTCCCTCTTTGGTAATCACAGTGCCTGCGAGCCATTTGGGCCCTGCAGCGTAGTTGAGGACAAAAACAGGGTCATTTACATCAATACATTGTGCCCTCGCATTCCTGTCATGGTAGTCACATTGTGACTGGCGCCTGCTCTCGACAATTTCTTTCATGGTGGGGTGTATAAGGGATAACCAGGTTTTGAGCATCCTTTTCATTAGCAGCTCTGCGGCTGGAACCCCTGTGAGCGAGTGTGGTCGGGATCTGTAGGCCAACAGGAAGCATGATAAGCGGCTTTGTAGGGAACCCCCTTGGATTCTGAGCATCCCCTGTTTGATTATCTGCACTGCTCTTTCTGCCTGGCCGTTTGAGGCTGGCTTGAACGGTACCGTTCTGACATGGTTAATTCCATTGCCTGCCATGAAGTCCTGGAATTCAGTGCTTGTGACCAAGATGTCCGGTAGACCGTGGGCGGCGAACATTGCCCGTAGACTTTCTACCGTGGCAGAGGATGTGCTTGAAGTTAAAATGTCACACTCGATCCACTTGGAGTAGGCATCTACTACAACCAAAAACATTTTTCCCATGAAAGGACCTGCGTAGTCCACATGGATGCATGACCAAGGCTTGGTGGGCCATGGCCAGGGGCTAAGTGGGGCTTCCCTGGTCTCATTGCCCAGCTGGGCACACGTGTTGCACCTGCGAACACAAGGTTCCAGATCTGCGTCTATCCCTGGCCACCAAGCGTGTGACCTGACAATTGCCTTCATCATGACAATGCCCGGGTGCTCATTGTGGAATTCTCTGATGAACACCTCTCTTGCCCATCTGGGGCATGACTACGCGGTTTCCCCACAGTAAGCAATCGGCCTGAATCGAGAGTTCATCCCTGCGCCTGTGAAATGGTTTAAATTCCTCAGAGCATGCCCTGTACGTGGCTGCCCAGTCCCCATTCAGGACACATTTCTTGACTAAAGACAGTAGCAGGTCTCTATTTGTCCAGACGGGCTGTCACGGGTGAGCCTTCACTTCTGAAAGCTTCAACAGCCATGACCATCTCAGCACCATGCTCGGTAGTCCCCTCAGTGGTGGCTAGTGGGAGCCTGCTGAGTGCATCGGCGCAGTTTTCGGTGCCCGGTCTGTGCCGAATTGTATAGTCATAGGCGGCTAACGTGAGTGCCCACCTCTGTATGCGGGCCGATGCGTTTGCATTTATGGCCTTGTTGTCGGCCAAAAGGGACGTTAGGGGGTTGTGATCTGTCTCCAGCTCAAATTTCCTGCCAAACAGGTACTGGTGCATTTTCTTTACCGCATATACACATGCGAGCGCCTCCTTTTCTACCATCCCGTAGCCCCTTTCTGCCTGGGACAGACTTCTGGAGGCATAAGCTACCGGCTATAACTGACCCTTGGCATTGACATGCTGCAACACACACCCGACACCATAGGATGATGCATCGCACGTTAAAACAAGTTTCTTACATGGGTCATATAGTGTTAACAGATTGTTGGAACATAACAAATTGCGTGCTCTATTAAAAGTCCTTTCCTGGCTGTCCCCCCAGACCCATTCGCGACCTTTGCGTAGGAGCACGTGTAGCGGCTCTAGTAGCATGTTTAATTTGGGAAGAAAGTTACCAAAATAGTTCAGGAGCCCCAGGAACGAACGCAGCTCTGTTGTGTTACGGGGTCTGGGTGCTCTCTGGATTGCTTCCGTCTTGGACACAGTAGGGCTGATCCCGTCTGCTGCTACCCTCATCCCCAGGAATTCTACCTCTGGAGCTAGGAAGAAGCACTTCGCCTTTTTCAGTCGCAGCCCTACCCGGTCCAGTCTGCGTAGCACCTCCTCCAGGTTGTGGAGGTGTTCTTCAGTATCGTAACCTGTGATGAGGATGTCGTCCTGAAAAACCACCGTCCCTGGAATCGACTTGGAGGCTTTCCACATTTCGCTGGAAGATCACGGCGGCCGAGCGAATCCCGAACGGACATCTGTTGTACTCAAACAACCCCTTGTGTGTCATGATGGTGGTCAGCTTCTTCGCCTCACTCGCCAGATCCTGGGTCATGTAAGCTGAGGTCAGGTCCAATTTTGAAAAAGGTTTGCCGCCGGATAGCGTCGCAAAGAGGTCCTCCGCTCTCGGTAGCGGGTACTGGTCTTGGAGTGGCACCCGATTGATGGTGGCCTTGTAATCACCACATATCCTGACCGACCCATCCACCTTGAGCACCGGCACAATCGGGCTCGCCCAGTCACTAAATTCGACTGGCGAGATGATGCCTTCCCTCAGCAGGCGATCCAATTCGCCTTCTATCTTTTCCTGCATCACGTACAGCACCGCTCTGGCCTTGTGGTGTACTGGCCTGGTGTCCGGGTTTATGTGAATCACTACCTTGGCCCCCATAAAAGTGCCAATGCCGGGTTGAAGTAATGAGTCAAATTTGTCCAGGATCTGTGAGCATGATACTCGCTCCACAGAGGAAATTGCATTGACATCGCCCCATTTCCAATTCATAACAGCAAGCCAACACTTCCCCAGCAGTGCAGGACTGTCCCCCGGGACAACCCAGAGTGGCAACCTGTTACATAGAAACATAGAAACATAGAAAATAGGTGCAGGAGTAGGCCATTCGGCCCTTCTAGCCTGCACCGCCATTCAATGAGTTCATGGCTGAACATTCAACTTCAGTACCCCATTCCTGCTTTCTCGCCATACCCCTTGATCCCCCTAGCAGTAAGGACCTCATCTAACTCCTTTTTGAATATATTTAGTGAATTGGCCTCAACAACTTTCTGTGGTAGAGAATTCCACAGGTTCACCACTCTCTGGGTGAAGAAGTTCCTCCGCATCTCGGTCCTAAATGGCTTACCCCTTATCCTTAGACTGTGACCCCTGGTTCTGGACTTCCCCAACATTGGGAACATTCTTCCTGCATCTAACCTGTCTAACCCCGTCAGAATTTTATATGTTTCTATGAGGTCCCCTCTCATTCTTCTGAACTCCAGTGAATACAAGCCCAGTTGATCCAGTCTTTCTTGATAGGTCAGTCCCGCCATCCCGGGAATCAGTCTGGTGAACCTTCGCTGCACTCCCTCAATAGCAAGAATGTCCTTCCTCAGGTTAGGAGACCAAAACTGTACACAATACTCCAGGTGTGGCCTCACCAATGCCCTGTACAACTGTAGCAACACCTCCCTGCCCCTGTACTCAAATCCCCTTGCTATGAAGGCCAACATGCCATTTGCTTTCTTAACCGCCTGCTGCACCTGCATGCCAACCTTCAATGACTGATGTACCATGACACCCAGGTCTCTTTGCACCTCCCCTTTTCCTAATCTGTCACCATTCAGATAATAGTCTGTCTCTCTGTTTTTACCACCAAAGTGGATAACCTCACATTTATCCACATTATACTTCATCTGCCATGCATTTGCCCACTCACCTAACCTATCCAAGTCGCTCTGCAGCCTCACAGCATCCTCCTCGCAGCTCACACTGCCACCCAACTTAGTGTCATCCGCAAATTTGGAGATACTACATTTAATCCCCTCATCTAAATCATTAATGTACAGTGTAAACAGCTGGGGCCCCAGCACAGAACCTTGCGGTACCCCACTAGTCACTGCCTGCCATTCTGAAAAGTACCCATTTACTCCTACTCTTTGCTTCCTGTCTGACAACCAGTTCTCAATCCATGTCAGTACACTACCCCCAATCCCATGTGCTCTAACTTTGCACATCAATCTCTTGTGTGGGACCTTGTCGAAAGCCTTCTGAAAGTCCAAATATACCACATCAACTGGTTCTCCCTTATCCACTCTACTGGAAACATCCTCAAAAAATTCCAGAAGATTTGTCAAGCATGATTTCCCTTTCACAAATCCATGCTGACTTGGACCTATCATGTCACCTCTTTCCAAATGCACTGCTATGACATCCTTAATAATTGATTCCATCATTTTACCCACTACCGATGTCAGGCTGACCGGTCTATAATTCCCTGTTTTCTCTCTCCCTCCTTTTTTAAAAAGTGGGGTTACATTGGCTACCCTCCACTCCATAGGAACTGATCCAGAGTCAATGGAATGTTGGAAAATGACTGTCAACGCATCCACTATTTCCAAGGCCACCTCCTTAAGTACTCTGGGATGCAGTCCATCAGGCCCTGGGGATTTATCGGCCTTCAATCCCATCAATTTCCCCAACACAATTTCCCGGCTAATAAGGATTTCCCTCAGTTCCTCCTCCTTACTAGACCCCCCGACCCCTTTTATAACCGGTTCTCCGAATCTTTGTGGGTCACGACTACCGTGGCGCTGCCTAGCACCGGAATGATCTCCTTTGTGTATGTCCAAAGCTGTGCGTCAATCGGCGATAATTTTGGCCTCCTGGCCTTGGACGCCCACAACTTTTCGAACTGTTTGATACCCATCAGGGACTGGCTGGCACCCGTGTCTAGCTCCATTGATACTGGGATGCCATTGAGGAGCACTTTCATCATTATCGGTGGTGTCCTGATGTATGAACTGTATACGTACTCCACATGAACTTGCTGAACTTCAGCTTCCAGCGATTTCCCCCAGCGTTCATCTCTGCAGGTATTTTTCTCATCTGTGCAAACTCCGGCTGAGTGTGTGCCTCCACGCCTCCAACATGAGCTGTTGTTGGAAACAAAAGATCCCTTGCCAATCGATCGTCCCTGACTGCCCCTGTTATTGTCCTTGAGTGCGCCATTAACAGGTGTTGATGGCCCCATTACTGGCCGCATTGCCCCTTGCAATGGCGTGAATCGCCGTTCAGCTTGCCATTGTCTCTGTCGAACTCCCCCTCTGGGTTTGACTAGATGTTGGGGCATGCCCGATTGCCCTTGTCTGCCTGGAGAACTGTGTGCTGCTTAAACAATGTTGAATCTCTGTCCCAACCATTCCTTAACACGGTACCTCTCGTCTTTCTGCTCGTGGCCATGCTCGCGTGGTTTAAATCCCGGTTTCTCGTCGCCATTGATACGTCCTTACTATACAGTAGAAATGCACACGAGGCCCATGCTTGAGAGAAGGTCAGTCTGTGACTTGTCCTTTATTCCTTAGCACTCAAGTGATGGAAATGGGTGGAGCTTCCCCTTTTATATCTGAAGGTCCAGGTTAGGAATGTCTCCCACGAGTTCACCACCTAGTGGTCATTGTTCTCACAGTGTACAACTTAGGTCAGATTATATATGGGTTACAATGCTGGTTGAATACATGACAAGATTAAATCCAGCCAAGGCAAGAGAGAGTGGCATCAGGAAGGTGGGAATCCTCCCAACTAAGGGAGCAAGTATTTTGGGTGTGGGAAAATTAGGCACTGGAGGAACTCCTGGAAAGAGACTAAGTGAAAGGCCACTCCAGGCCCAGCCCGTAAGGCCGGGGCAGGAACACCCGACTCATATGAGACACTCGTAGCCGCCCCACAGACAATTATAAACGGACAGGGAGCAGTAGCTACCGCAACCGGTACAGTAGCCGGTACGGTAAAACCCTCTGCTCCAACCGACCCAGATGCATGACTAAAGCCAGTGCAGCCTGTGTACCTGTGTTCCCTAGAGTACTATGCCTGGAAGAGACCATGCGTTATGATGGAGGTGGAGAAAGTGAAAGGGACCTACCTGTTAGATATTGGTGCTTCCAGCACCTTTGTATATGCGGATAACCCAGCGACCTCACCTCTATCAAACGGGGTCCCGTACAGTCTAGTGGGGTTCACAGGCAATGAGCAAACTGGTTCGTTTTCCATCCCGCTCACCATTCAGTTCGGAACACTCAAAACCAAATGGAAGTGTGTCCTGATGAAATGGGAGCAGAAGGGAAAAGGGATCCGGGGGCCTGATTTTATCATTGGCCACCAGATCCTAGTGGATCTCAGGAACCACTGTCTATGGGGAGCCAAAGGGACAGACAGGGAAAGTGAGGTGGCAGTGATCCCAGAAAAAGGGGCCAAGGGAACGTTGTGTACCGTGAAGCCAAAGGAGGGTTATGACTTGGAATTACTGGTCAGTAACACCCCAGTGGAGTACCAGGCGTATATACGGGCACACCTTGCAGCATTTGCCACCCACAAACATGACTGTGGTAGGGTAACGGGGGTGGAAATTAGTATGGAAGGGGACCCCATGAACCGACCACAAAAGCAATATAACTTCCCCAGGAGGCAGAGGCAGACCTGACAACGGCGCTGGGATCACTGGTAGAGCAAGGGGTGTAAAGACTGATAGCTACCCATGTGAACTCTCCACTGTGGCCGATTAAGAAACCGGACAACTCATGGAGGGCCACCGTGGACTATCGAGTACTAAATAAGAATATCCCTGCCTGTGCACCCACTGTAGCAGCCGTAGCAGACTTCATAGGGAGTATTCCAGCATCTGCGACCACTTTCACGGTGCTGGACATTTCAAATGGGTTCTGGTCCATTCCTTTAAAACGGGAGTACCAGTACAAGTTCGCCTTTACCTTTAAGGGCCAACAGTACACGTGGAACTGTCTTCCCCAAGGCTTCCACAACAGCCCCAGCATTTTTCATCAATGTATGGCGAACTGTTTAAAGGGCTTTAGCAGACCCCAGCAGTTGGTGCAGTATGTGGATGACCTGCTCCTGTTCACCGATCAGGGGGAGGAGCATGGCCCACTGCTGGCCGAGCTGCTGGGGCTGCTAAAAGAAGGGTTAAAAGTAAACCCCAAGAAGGCACAGATCGGCCAGAAGGAAGTCAAATTCCTTGGGCTGACTGTGCGCGCTGGGGAAAGGGCCATAGACAAGGCTAGAAGGGAGGCAGTACAGGGGTTACCAGCCCCCAACACAGTGATAGAGGTAATATCCTTTCTAGGACTCAACAGGTACTGCAGAGATTTTATTGAGGATTATGCAGCCACCGCAGCCCCTCTGCTCAGGCTCCTACATAAGGGTGTAGAGTGGGACTGGGATGAGAGTTGCGAGGCAGCATTTATTCAGCTCAAGAAGGACTTGCAGACCGCGCCAGCCTTAGGAGTGATAGATGAGGGAAAGGAGTTTTTCCTGAAGGTGGCAGCCAGCGGGGACAGTTTGAGCTCAGTGCTGCTTCAAGAGCGGCACGGCCAGCTGAGACTGGTGGTTTACTCCTCCACGATCCTCACAGATGTGGAGAAGGGGTACTCCAACTGTGAGAGACACCTGCTAGCCACACATTGGGCAGTGAAAAGATCCTTGATCTTCACGGGAGGGTCTCCTCTAACACTCCTAACCCACCACACACCTACTCAGATGCTCCTAGATGGGAGGATTAAGGACGGGACGGTGAGCAGTGCCCGCATTGCTCGCTGGACCCTGCTCCTCTCCCAGATGGACCTCAGAGTAGAAGGCCCCAATGAGCCAAGGCTCGCAGCCAACCTAGTCTACCCAGGGAAAGCCCACAGGTGCTCCATAGAAGGGGTATGGGAGGTGAACATTGGCCTTCGGGCTGGGTTGCACCCTACAGGCTGGGACATCTACGTGGATGGGTCCAGCACGGTATCTGCTGGCGAGCAACTCACTGGGTGTGGAGTCTATGACCCAAGGGCAGGTATTGCCCTGGCAATCAAGCTCCCCAGCACCATGAGCGCCCAGCATGCAGAACTGTCCGCCATAATGTACGTGGTGACCCACCCCGAGGAATTCCCTACCCCGTACACGATTTGCTTGGATAGTATGTTCACCTGCAATTCGCATATGGAGTACCTGGCTATCTGGACCCGTTGCGGATACACGTCCGCTGACAGGAGACCTCTGGCAATCAAGCCCCTGCTGGAGAAAATCATGACAGCGGTGGGGGAAGAGGGAAAGGTCTACATACATAAGGTGAAGGCCCATTCAAAAACCGAACCCCGTGCAGAGGGAAACCAACAGGCTGACAAACTGGCCAAAGAAGGTGCCCGCATGGGAAAGTTCTGGGACGCCTATGACACCGGCCGCATAGCAGCGGTCAAGATTAAGAACAGGGCAGCAGAGAGTACAGGGATAGCTTTGGCCCCGGACTTAAAAACAGTTCAGGCACAGGACCCGGTCCTGAAAGCTGTCCTGAACACGCTAGCTAGAGGACAGAGAGTAGAAGGTCCGTACGGCACAGCAGCCATTACCGTTAAGGAAGGCATGCTGTTTAAAGAGGGACAATGGGTCGTGCCACAGCAGCACCAGAGGGAATTCCTAAAACTGGCCCATGAGGGTCCAGGAGTGGGACACCTGGGCCTGAGACCACCTGGCAACAGGTGGAACAGGCAGGATGGTGGCCGGGACTCAGGGAGGACGTCCACGAGTTCTGTGTGAACTGTCTGGTGTGTGCTGCGAACAACCCTGACCTCCAGAAAAGGAAGGTGTCTCAAGGACACGTCAGGAGGGTAGAGGGACCATGGCAGTCAATCCAAATTGACTACATCGGGCCCTACCCACCGCCCAGGGAGGCTACAAATACTGCCTAGTCCTGGTGGACGTGTTCGCAAAATGGATTGAAGCCTTCCCCTGCCGAACAGCCACCGCACTAGGGACAGCTAAGATTCTAGTGAGGGAAGTGTTCTCCCGGTGAGGACTCCCACAGTATGTGGAGTCGGATCAGGGGAGCCATTTCACCGGGCAGGTAATGCAGGAAACCCTTAAGGTGCTCGGCATTGAGGGGAAATAGCACGTTGCCCACAACCCACAGCCATCAGGCATTGTGGAGCGTTTAAACCACACCATTAAAGAAAGGCTGCGGAAGGAGACAGGAGACTCACCCCAAAAGTGGGTGGAGGTCTTACCGTTGGTCTTAATGGGGATCCGAGCCAGCCAGTCAAAGAGCACGGGGTAGTCCCCATACGAGCTCATGACTGGCCGGACCCCCACCCATGTCCTAGCCCCGGTGCTCACAGAAGGTCAGCTCAGAGAGTTGAACCGAGACCTGTTTGTCAGGAACCTGTTTGAACACCTCAAACAGATTCACTGGCAGGCTACTAGTAACATGGACAGATAGCATCGGAGTAACCGATTGCTGCTAGAACCCAGCAAACACCACAAATGGGAGATAGGGGACCAGGTCATGGTGAGGAACTATGCTCAGGTAGGGGTTTTTGAAGCATTATATATGGGGCCATACAGCATTGTCGACAAGGCAATCCCGATGGTCTATGCCATAAAGCTGCCCCGCCGTACTAAGTGGTTCCACATCAACCAGTACAAGCTATACAACCCAGGGTCAGCCAAGCACAGAGGGCAGCCGTGAGGGGTGAATGGTCCTCAGGACGGGGATCCTCCGTTGACCGCCCCCGACGGTGGAGGGCCCACAGGGAATGTGGCAGGCTCAGAAACCGTGCCTATAGGGGTGGTGAATTGCACTACTGGAGGGGCTATCCCACCCATTGTTTGGGATTCGGACGCACCCCCAGTAACCGAAGCCCTGAGAAGGACCCTCCGTATACCACGACCAAAGATACCGTGATCACCGGCATCTGAGCCTCAGCGATTCTACCCTAGGAGAAGGGCAGCCCGACAGGAAAGGCCAAAGGTCAGAAGTACAGAGGTCGCTCAGAGTAGGGACCCCCAGCCAGCTGCTTCCAGAGGTGAGGGACTCACAGGAGCAGTAGCAACAAGCTGTCCCAGAGACAAGGGTCTCCAGCTCACCGGCTGCGGGGAAACCCTAGCATCCAGGCGGCTATCAGGCCGCACAAGGCATGGGCCTGACAGTGATTAACCAGGCCACCCAGAGACAGGTAGCGATTGTACATAGCTCTAATTTCTAGTTTAAAGCAGCTGACTGCACCGTTTTACATTTTAAGTTTAGTTTAGAATTAAGGTTAATGTTGCAGTAATGTTTAGATGATTGTTTTGAGTTTGTCTTGTGTGTCAGCCAGCCTGAGAGCAGTTCTCAAGGGCAGGGCGGTGTGTTCTGTGTGTTTTACAGGAGTGGAAAGGAGGGAAGGAACCAAGATGAGAAGGATCCTGTGTCTGCTCGCCCTGGCAGGGGTAAGCATCGGGGACCGAGGTGACGTGGTGGAATCCCGCATTTATGGGTGCTCGGGAGGGAGAGCACCAATGGTGACTACCGGAGGTGGCACACAGTGGGTGGAGGAGGTTGCTGTTTATTTTCACGAGGGACGGTGGCCAGGGTGGCTGGGGTCTAACTCCACCTGATAATCCAGCCAGGATGGGTTCACCTACGGGGAGGCTTCCATCCCATGCCTCAAGGTACAGGTCGTTGCAGCGCGGGTTAGTGTGACCGAGGGAAAACAGGTATGCCTTACCTGTAAAGGGCAGATTCCTCTGGATAGGTGATGGTGGCTCAGAAAACTTCACAGCTGATTGGGAACGGCTGGGGAACGATACCTACCGGACTATCACGGGGACACGGGGGAGTGAGCGTGTGTTGGGATAAGTGGTGGGAATCGGAACAAGGGATCTATGTCTGCATGTGGGGGTCAGAGAGGGTCTGTCCCGCAGGCATGTCGATCGCCTTTGCCAGAAGATGGCAAGATAACAGGGAAGGGATGGGATGGGATGGGACGCAAGTCTGCTTGCATATGAGGTCTTATACGCCCCGGTCCCAGTTAACACCACTGAACTGCTCGCACGCCCCAAAAAACCCCTGCCTACAATCCCGACTGGACGTACAGTAACTGATAGGTGTCCTACCACCGCCGAGGGACCAGGGAATGGGCTAGTCCTCATACCAACCGACAAGGTACTCTACCAGGGGGTACACTATGCCGTAGCTTCAGTCATCCTAAACCTAACAGAGTTGCACTTACCTGGATGGTGCCCCAAGGAAACAGACTAACTATTATACCAAGCATTGCTACGAGACATCTTTAAAAAATTTTACGAGTTAGACTTTGGTAACGTAGACAAAGCAGACTTATATACATTCTACGCCAAAACCGACAAGGGTACCGGGAGACACAGGAGGGGAACCTGGAATGACATTTTAACAGCATATAACACGGGATCCGCTGTGGTGAATAGTCTAGATGACATGAAACTACAACTACAAATAAATACTCTAAAGAACCAGCTACGTAAAATCCTAAAAGAGGAAAACACAGTGTTGGGCTCGGAACTACATGAAATCAGGCCATGACAGTTCATTTAAAAGAAATCGTAGAAGAATTAGAAAGACACACTAAAACAGCAAATGCACTCATACAGGAGGACAGGACTGCTTCAGATCAGGCTGCACAGAACGAGGTGTGCGTGCTGTACGGGGCATGGTTGCTGGGTGAGGGTCGCAGCAACCTGGAGGATTTAAAACAAGGTTTAGTCCCCTCCTGGATCAGCAACAAGCACCTCGCAGCCCTCCACCCGTTTAGTAATTCACTGAGCCCGTGTCAACTCTGTCTAGCTTCGGAAGCCTACTCTGTCCCAGTGGACTGTGGGCATTCCAATCACACTATCATGGGGATAGTAGTGAGGATGCCGGTCGTGGGTGGGACAGCCCGACCCGCACCGGTATACAGGGTGGAGAATATTGGGGTCATTCAAGGGGGTGCACACATCCGTTACTCAGCGGGCCCACCTATGTCATAAAGTGGGAGCACTCTATGACAGGCACTGACCTCTCTGGATGCCGGAGCCAGGGCACACACATAATGCTGTGTCCCCAGCACTTGAACGCCTACTTGAGACCACAGTGTGGGTTTAAAGCTGCTGGTGCACAACCTATCAACTGTACCATGGAGGTAGTGGCACAAGACCATGTTCCCCCACAGGTAGCACATATAGGAGGTGGGGCATATTGTGTAACCACCAGTGTGCCCCACTACCAATATGGACAACACATATGGTGTCCAGTGAGTGAAAGCAGTTTTTGTTTTAAACCTAAGGCAGAAGTTCGAGTGGCCCAAGAACGGATTGTCCCCATTCCTGAACCCTCCACTATTCACCTCACTGTAACAGGAAGCTTTACCAACTTACAAAACTATGTCACACATTTCGGTTATGCAATTCCTCCTCTACCCGAACATCTTACCTCTTTGTTGAAATCTGTGGAAGTATCGCAAAAACATTTCTACACACTAGAGCAAAGAACAGCTGTAATAGAGAGCGAGATTTCAGACATCACAGTTCCACCCTAGTGGGACAGTCTCAACAATATAGAAGTCCCTCCTTGGATTAGGATAGTCTCCCACCTTTGTGGTTTGCCAGCTTGGAATAATTCTGTATTTATGGTGTAAGGGGAGAAAATAAAAGCGCCGATCCAGACATTACCGGGTGGTGGACAAACCTCAGGAGACCAATTGATGTTGTTTAATTTTATCTATGTTCTTCCTTCTGTAATGTGGTTGTACATTGCCTACATACTGGTGAGTATAATGTAATTGAAATGAAATGTAACTGTGCTGAAATGCAATTGTAGTGATTGAACCCTCTCCAAACTGGGAGGGTGTAAATGTAAAAAGTTTGTACCTTTAAAGGGAAAAGTGTGTATCTATGGTGATGTTGCATAAGTGTAATGCATATTTTGGGTATTAGTTTAGTTAATTTACGGGGAAGGTTATCTCTTGGGAGTCAGGAATTTTGCTCGTCTGGAAGATGATACCATAAGTGGTATGGTATCACAGGGAGGACTGTAGAATTTACCAATATTTCACAAAGATTCCTTGTATCTGTCCCCTGCAGAGGAGAAGAATCCCTTTTTAGACTTTTAAAATGGAAGGAAAAACTTCGGGACACAAATGAGTTTAAAGGGCAGACGAGGCCTGCAGGTGATAAAAGGGGATGCATTCATGGAGACCCCCACCCCCCAGTGTTTGGACTCATAGGAAAGGGAATTTAATTTGGAACTCGATGCACATTTTGGTATCCTCGGAAAAACTCTGAGGAAGATACCCAAGAGCTTTACAAGTTTAAGATCTCTAAAGGAACATGTTGGAACAGACTGCCAGAACAGAGGGTGGGACTTCACTCAGGAATTGGGTATTGGAGCTAATTCAATTTGTCTGGGAGAATGAGTCAATCGATAACTAACAAGAACTGTGAGGCATAAAAATTCACTCCTGAGGGCATAAACGCATCAAGAGCTATCAGGCAAATCACCGGAGACCATTATTGGCATGCATGTGCAAATAGACCTATAGAAATCACGGGCCCAGCCAAATGGCCCAAGAGTTTAAGCTTCAACAATGCCAACAGGGTGATTTTCCATATTACCACATCATAATCAAATTACTGCTGACCGAGCCCGCCAAATTCTAACAAAGAATAGAGCTCAAAACTAATGAGCAGCTCCCTTGAAACAAAGAGCTGGGCCAGATTTGGAGGGAGATAAGGAAGCCTTTTTGGGGTATATCTATTCCCAGTTTTTCAAGGGAAGAAAAAAGCAGCAGGAGGTGGGGAGTGAAGAAATGGAGTAGTGAAGAAAACTGCAAGAAACCATCAAGGATCGACCGAGCACACCGACAGCAAGAGGCCCATGAAATGGAAGGTTGTCAGCAACCAAACTGACAACCCGGGCCATCACAACCAGCAAAACTACCAACCAAAACCAACTCAGCAAAAACCGAAGAATCGTCATTTATTTCCACTCTACAATCTACTTCTGAACGATCAACGGGTGAGAAATTACCTAAAAGGACTAACTAAAACTATTCCTAACCAAAGAAAGTGAGTACTTATCCCATACACCCAAAATGCGACTTACCGCATCAGCAGACTCACCCCAAGTGAAGACTACGCAGTTCGAAGTCCTCTCCTCCATCTGGGGTATGGCTCGCCTAGAAGGCAAAGTGCAGCGAACCCCGAAACCGCGATTCACCGGCAACTGTCAAAAGGGATTGGTGAGCATAGCCCCTGAACCCCCAGAACTATAACTTAGTTAGTTAGGGGAATTGGGAGGGGGGAGGCTGGGATAACTTGTGTAAATGTATCTGCATTCTCCTCTTTACCCCATTTAGAGTTTAAGCTGTATTCTTTTCCCCACAGGATGTATTTTGACAATTTATTCAATGTGTTGTACCCCTTAGTGTGTATTGGTATCACTATTCTGTGTGTGTTATTAAAGGTGTGCCTTTTACTTTATAGAAATTTACAGCGCGGAAGGAGGCTATTTCGGCCCATCGTGTCCATGCCGGCCGACCAAGAGCTAACCAGCCTAATCCCACTTTCCAACTCTTGGTCCGTGACCCTGTAGGTTACGATACTTTAAGTGCACATCCAAGTATTTTTTAAATGTTGGGAGGGTTTCTGCCTCTACCCTTTCAGACAGTGAGCTCCAGACCCTCAGGGTGAAGAAATTTATGCTCTTATTTCCTCTAAACCTCCCCCAATTGACTTTAAATCTATGTCCCCTGATTGTTGAACCCTCTGCCAAGAGAAACAGGTCGTTCCTAGCCACTCTATACAGGCTCCTCATAATTTTATACACCTCAATTAGGTCTCCCCTCAGCCTCCTCTGTTCCAAAGAAAACAGACCTAGCATCTCCAATCTTTCCTCATAGCTAAAATTCTCCAGTCCAGGCAACATTCTTGTGAATCTCCTCTGCACCCTTTCCAGTGCAGTCACATCTTTCCTGTAATGTGGTGACCAGAACTGCACACAGCACTCCAGCTGTGGCCTAACCAGCGTTTTATACAGTTCAAGCATAACCTCCTTGCTCTTGTATTCCATGCCTCGACTAATAAAGGCAAGTATTCCATATGCTTTCTTTACCACCTTATCTATCTGGCCTGCTACCTTTAGGGATCTGTGGACTGCACTCCAAGGTCCCTTTGTTCCTCTGCATTTTTCACTGTTATACCATTTAATGTGTATTCCCTTGCCTTGTTAGACCTACCCAAATGCATTACCTCTCACTTATCCGCCATTCAATAAGATCATGTCTGATCGGTGACTTAACTCCATATACCTGCCTTTGTCACATATCCCTTAATACCTTTGGTTAACAGAAATCTATCAATCTCAGATTTACAGTTAACAATTGGCCTTGCATCAATTTCATTTTGCAGAAGAGAATTCCAGACTTCTACCACCTTTTGTGTGTAGAAGTGTTTCCTAACTTCTGAAAAGCTTGGCTCTAATTTTTAGGCTGTCCCCAGTCCTACATTCACCAACTAGCGTAAATAGTTTCTCTCTATCTACACTATCAGTTCCCCTTAATATATCTTGAAAACTTTGATCAAGTCACCCCTTAACCTTATAAATGCCAGGGAATACTACTAGAGTTTGTGTAATCTCTCCTTGTAATTTAACTCTTGGAGTCCAGGTATCATTCTGGTAAATCTATGCTGCATTTCCTCCAATACCAATATATCCTTCCTAAGGTATGGTGCCCAGCACTACTCATAGTACTCCAGGTGTGATCTAACCAGCACCTTGCACAGCTGTAACATAACATTTAGCCCCTTTTACTCTAGTCCTCTAGATATAAAGGCCAGCATTCCATTAGGCTTTTTGATTATTTTCTGTGCCTGTCCATGACATTTTAATGATCTATGTACATGCATCCCCAAGTCTCTTTCGACATCCACTGTTTCTAGCTTTTTTACCATTTAGAAAATACTCTGATCTGTCCTTTTTAGGTTCAAAGTGGATGACCTCACACTTGCCTACACTGAAATCCATTTGCTGCAGTTTTGCCCATTCACTTAATCTATTAATATTGCTTTGTAAATTCATGCTTTCATCTACACTGCTTACAATGCCGCATATCTTTGTGTCATCGGAAAACTTGGAAATGTGGCTTTTTATCCCATCATCCAAGTCATTAATAAATAAGGTGAATAGTTGAGGCCCCAAAACAGATTCCTGTGGAACGCCACTAGTCACATCCTGCCAATTAAAGTATCTGTATATTATCCCTACCCTCCGTCTCCTGCCGCTCAGCCAATTTCCTAACCAGGTCAATAATTTGTCTTCAATTCCATGAGCTTCAACTTAACCAAACAGTCCCTACAAGGGACTATAACAAATGCCTTCTGAAAGTCCATATAAATAACAAGACAGAATGTGTTCAATTATTCAAAGTAAAATCAATAACAACTTGCTTTCCATAACATTTTTGACATCATTGAACCTCCTAAGGCACTTCAAATAAGAGAGTGCAGATCAAGCAGTAGATGATTAGCAACGCTGACTAAATGCACAATTGAAAGGCAGGTTTTAAAGGTGGGGAAGGAAGAAACAAGTTGAATACTTCCAAGAGGAAGTTCCAAAGAACAAGACTTAGTTGTTTGAAAGCTGTAGCACTGATTAATTGTCCATGAAGGGACAGGACGTGCAGGAGGCCAGAGGCAAGGTGAGGTTGCAGAGATGTGGTGGAGTGAGGCCAGAGGGATATGTAAACAAGGAAATTGGTGCTTTGTAGGCCGAGGGGGGTTTAGAGGGAGCCAATGGAGTTCAGCAAGGAAGGGGGCCCCGGTCGGGATGGATGAGCAGGATTTTGTGCAGCACAAAATGCAGACAACTAAGTTTCAAATCGTCAAAGTAAACGTCATACCCCTCCAACAGGTTGGTAGCCTACAGTGACATCTGCTGGCACATTAGGCTGTAGCTGGGTCCTGTTGAAGTTGAAAATAAATAGTATCACTTACTAAAAATCAATTTTAAAAGAACACAGTCAAAATTCTATAAATCAAATTAGTATCACTAGATCATGAATAATTGGTTGATGATATACTCATTAAAAAAATCTTTATTTGAGTTAGTTGCAAATTTAAACTATTGCACCTTGATTTGCAATGTTAAATACTTGGGAAAATTAAAAAATAGTTTCTTGATTCTCAGGCAAGCCATATAGAAGAGCCGTAATGGTCAATAGCACCTCAAAACTGTGAAGATGTGAAGATGTCCACTGTTGGAGCAGCCCAGCCTTCTGACTAAGAAGGATGAAATGGATTGGAGATGAGAATAATCGAGATTGCGCAACAAAGATAAAACAAGCCCAAGTAAAGTGGGGATCTACTCAGCCATATCCAAGTTAATTTAAGCTTCAAAATGTAGATAAACAATCTGAATGTTTGAAAAAAAATTGTACGCTCTTTGGCTATTTTTTTGTAAAATTATTTTTTTTCTTCTAAAATTAAGGTTATTCAGGACAACCTTACCTTGGCACTAATACAACTCCTGCTCTTCCCAGTAGCTGCCAGGCTACAGATTCAGCAGTTATTCGGTCATGTTCATATGTCTCTCTTTGCGTAAAAAGAAACACGACAGGCATTTTTAACCGTACATGTACAGTAGAGACTTTTTCTGGTCCAACAGTAACCTCCATCTGAAGAGTTGGGAAAAAGGGATATTAATAGAGCACTACTGTCAAAGGCTTGAGACATGCCTATTGCACATAATTATTTTTAAGTACTGTACTATATTTCCCGTTGAATCTACCTATTTCTGGTTTAGATCATGTTAGAATCTGCACTACTCTTGACAAGATCCTACACAGTATTTTCCATTAAGGCAATCAACCTTTGTAAAATTAATTAAGCAGAAGCACTGTAAATATTGGTTTAAAAATACATCAGAATTCTCTATCAATGAAATAAAAACAGAAAATGCTGGAAACACTCAGCTTTCGTCATTGATCTTAAACATTAACTCTGTTCTTCTCTCCTCAGATGCTGCCTGACCTGCTGAATATTTGCAGCATTTTTTGCTTTTATTTCAAATTTCCAACAGCCGCAGTATTTTGCTTCTCTATCAGTGAATGCAGGTTCAATATTTAGCTCACCACAAGGGGGGCCTCCAACACTTTAAGGTAGTAATGTATATTCACAGTCGTTAGTGGCTGTTCAAGATAGGACCTCTTGCATGGCTGAGTCCTATCCGTGGCCATCTTGCAATGGCAGAACCAAAGTCTTGCTGAAAGTTTATCTGGATCTTTTGGACTGCATGATAAAATTTCAAGAAAATTAAAACATCTTAATTAATGAGGCACATGAATATTTTAACAGAAACACAATCCTTGCAATGCACATTTTCATCTAATTGCCAATCGCAACCTAAAAATAAACAGTACTGCCACAAAAGTCCATGGGCCTTCCACTGCATTTCTTGCAGCAGTGAACCAGGAGTTGCAGAAGATCTGTGAAATAGGGCAGTAGCCAGATACACTGGGTCATCGCTTCTGCTGCTAATTTCTTGGGGGCTTGTTTGGGACACAGGAGAGACCTACAGTCTCCCAAATGGTAGAAATAGGGACCACCTGGGGCCCAGGCCCGTGTGTTGGCCTGGACTCCGAAGACAAAAGCTGCTATTTCAATAAGCCCTAATCAAAAGACTGCTGGACCAGGAGATGCCAGGATATTTGAGCGCGGGGCTATGTTGCAAAAGCTGCACCCACTCCCCTGATAATACTAGATGCCCGAGATGTGCCCATAGTGGCGCGGACACTCAGCAGGAATATTTAAAACATGCAACCTCCCCCAAGCCTCACATACGCTGGCAGGGTCAGAGACAGAGGTTTCTGGTAGACAGATCCTAGCACTTATGTCAGGATCCATGGCCCAAATATATTGGAGCCCTACTTTTCTAAAGCTAGATCGTCCACAACATTGTTCATGGGTATTTTGGGACCTGGAGTGCAACTTCTGGTGTTGCCGTCTAAACAGGACTGTGGTTTGCTCATTGATGTAACAAGAGTAAAATTTATTGAAGCAATATTTATCTCAAGACGAACAGGTGGTTAAAAGTATTATAAACTGATTATAGATATATTTGTAATAATATCTAACAATACAAAACTTTACATGCAAACAAGTTGATTTGTTCTTTGCTCCCAAAACCCTTATTTTATTTGACCTCCTGTGGCTTTGCTCACAGTAAGTTGGAACACACAAGGTGTTACGAAAACTGGAGCATGTAAAGCACAACACATTATTCTGCTAGGATGGATGTGTATCTCTTTAAAGCACAATGTCTCTTTACTGTAAACAGGGCTATCCTATTTACAATTATAGATCAACACAGTCTCCAAGATCAGAAAAAAACAGCTTTCTTTTTTTAAAAAAAGATAGTTTTGCTTCTGTAACTAGTTTTGACACTTTGAACTGTGGTGGACTCAATATCATTTTTTATTGGCTCTAATCCCATGGTGGATTTGCAGTATGTGCTTAAGATGCAAACACTTATTTAATTGTTCTTTTTTTGTATATTTGTTCCTGGAATGTGGGTAAGGCTTGCAAAGGCATATTTACTGCCCATCCCCAGTAGGCCCAAGAAGTTGGTGATTGACCCACTTCTTGAACCACTACAGTTGTTGTGGTGATGCCACTCCTACAGTGGTGTTAAGTAAGAAATTCCAGGCTAAGAAGGAACAACAATATATGTCCAATTCGGAATGGTGTGTGATTTGGAGAAGAACTTGGAAGTGATAGCATTCTCATGATATTGCTGCTCTTGACCTTCTCAGTGGTCACAGATCAGCTGCCTCCCTAAAACCTCCCTCTTTTCCTCAAAATTATTTACAATTATAAAGATTGTTTTCTTCCCTTTACTGGCAATTATAGATCTGTAGTTTTTGTGAACTCACTCAATATTTACAAACAGCAATTGGACTTTCTGGCCTTTACAGTAGCAGCAAAATAATACATTGCACATTATTTTTATGTATATATTCACTCCACATTCACCCGGATTTTGAGGTAAGAATATCAGTGAGGCATTGGACAGCAACAATTAAACTCGGAATTCAGAAAATTGCTGTCCAAGGTGCCCTGCTCCTCCAGAGGCTTCGCAATTCTGGTATCTCACCGAGAGACTTGGCATTCAAATAAATGGAAGGGTGTGAAGTTGAGGTACTTACATGATAGGTGCACACTAACTCCCCAGAAAAAGTTAGGTCTTGTTTTTTTAACGGCGTGATACACCTTAATTACTGCCAAACAACCTCTTTGGCACCGATAATTAACTTTTACAAGTGTGGAGTCTCATTCCATTAGTTTTTAATTATTGTTGGAGATTTTTTTAAACGTCAAATTTTTTTCTTTCAGTCTCTCATTCTTATATCTCTCTCTATCTCTCTTAATCCCATTATTCTTTCCCTCTCTTTATTTTGCTTTCTGTACATGATTTGGCATTGGATTACATATTCTAATTGACACCTCCTGGTTCAGACACTGTGTGCCTCATTAAAAAATCTTCAATCTGATTGGTTAAGGAGATACATTTGCTTGCCCTGTTAACACAGCTCCCAGATGACATGTAAAGAATGCCACACTGAAATGGATGTCAAATCACTGCAAGTTCCAGTGCAAAAGCCTATAGAAAGTCTGTGGGCAAGTGTAATTATGATGAACGGCTTGCACCGTTCGTTTGCCACTGACCGCAAAATCCAGGGCCAATGTAATTTGAAATTTAGAGTAGTACGTTTATATTCACTGCTTTTCCAATTAGGTCCATACTTACTCCATGCCTTCCAAAACACTTTGTTCTGTGGTCAATACAAACTGATACTTGGCACCATAAACAAAAGCAGTTTCCATTATGGCTCTATGTTCTATGACAAATCATAAATAATACATTATAACTGAAGCACACATATACACACACAATAATAATTTTGTTAAAACAACCAAATAGATTTTGTTAGAGACCAAGAAATATTAAATTTTTTGGCTAGCTAAATGCTACTGATGCATAATGGGAAAAATATGCCTGCTAATGTTCAGATTGCAGAATCTGTCTTCAGCTAACAGAGTAACTGCTCAAGTAAAAATATCAAGTCTGAGGCTTTGGGGAAGAATCAAGTAGAATCTTTAAGGAATGCATTAAGACATAAATGCACAATTCAATAAATAAATGTAAACGTGTTATTGTGACATATGTGATTTTTTTAAAAATGTTCTTTAAAACTTTATTTGGGACTAAAATTTCAGTTACTAAGCAAAACAATGGCAGGAGTATTTTTTTCTTCAAAAAACCATTGGGCCTGAATTTGTGGTTGGAGGCTTCCTGCAGGCGGCCGTCTCCAAACCGGTAAAAAAAACTACGCACCTACCTGATGGTCCTGGATCCACAGAGACTCGCGCTCCTGGGCCTGCAGGAGTGGGCCTGTGTAGAGGCCCATGTATCCCAAGGGCGCATGCGGTTCGCAAGCGTCCCTGAGATCACGTGAGCCAGTCCAAATGGGATTCCCATTTTGCTAATGGAGATTCCATTTACATACAGAATCACCATAAGCGTGAATAGGAATCCCCTAAAAATACATGTACACAACATTGAAATAAAAGAAAAACCAATAAGTGTTTAAAATTAATTAAAATGCAATTTAGTTAAACATTTAAAACAAAAATTTAATTTTCTGAAAAATAAATGTAAATGTTTAATAACCTATAACTAATTTTAAAATATTTTTATATTTAAATAATTTTTTAAAAATGTAATAGTTATTTAAACTCCTACACTGGTAAAATAAGGCCCTATGTCTGCTTTTACCACAGGCACTCGCTGGGCAATACTCTCCGTTAGCGAATGTCCATTTCCCGGGGATGCAGAAGATCTGTCAAGAAAATTCTCGACAGATCACAAGCTCTGGGTTTTCACGCATGCGTATCGCATGCAGAAACCCAGAACTTGCGGAGGTGCGTACACCGTCATAGTCTCCGTAAAATCCAGGTCATTGTGTGTGATTTGTGGGGGAAAGGGAAAAAACAGCTTCACTTAATGGCTTGACTAGTGATCACTACAGTCAGTGTTGCCATTTAACACTGGAATTCCCATTAACACACAAGAAATAGGAGCAGGAGTAAGCCATTTGGCCCCTCGAGCCTGCTCTGCCACTTCATAAGATCATGGCTGATCTGATCATGGACTCAGCTCCACTTCCCTGCCCGCTCCCCATAACCCTTTATTCCCTTATCGCTCAAAAATCTGTCTATCACCGCCTTAAATATATTCAATGACACACCATCTAGTGACATGATAGGCAATCCGTTACAGGCAGTTACTGAAATTTTCCATTGGAATTGCCATAGGAAATGTTTGTATACACTTTTTAATGAGTGTTTAACGATAGATACCGATAGCGGAGAGGATGGATGAATAGATAAATATAGGTGTGATAGAGATGGATAGCTGGAGTTTATGTATTTTGTACTGTTGATATTTAAGTGCTGCAACATCCTTAAAGTTAGGAATCCTCTCTTTTTTTCATGATTAATTCAAGTGTTGCCCAATTCTCCAATCCTCAAACACACCCTTTAATTGTAATGTGAAGGCTCTCACTCAACAGATGCATTAAACAGAGACTCATTTTTTTAATTCAGAAATTCTACTTGTTTGATGAAAATCAGAAAATTGCTGCAACAGAAAGAATCAAGATGTGTTTGGTAGGCTTTGATTGTCCATTAGCTTAAGTGCATAGTATTCACTCACTGCCCATCGCTAAGCCCTATCCCTGCTGTTGTTTGCCTGGGTAACAAAGAAGTGCTTAGTAACAATTGTATGAATTTATTGGAAGCATAAGGGAGGAATCTTAACATCCCTATAATGGCAGGAGAGGGTAAAATTGGTAATATGGGAAACCAGACCCCAACCCGGCATGAACCTCCGGTTTAACTGCAGCAGGTTTGGGGTGTCCAAGGAACACACTTTGGAGAGGCGGGTCCATGATTATAATATTTAAATGAGGCTCCGTTCCTCAGATTTTGACAGCCATTTAAATTTAATATAAAAACAGAAAATGCTGGATATCTCAGCGGGTCAGGCAGCATCTGTGGAGAGAAAGCAGAGTTAATGTTTCGGGTCGACGACCCTTCGTCAGATTATTTAATTATTTAGATTTAATGCTGGCCGGATGGGGTTCCTAGGGAAATTTTCAATCTGGCTGGCTGCCGGGTGGGAAACGGAGCAAAATTTTGCTAACGAGTTCCTGCCATTAAATTCGGTAGGACCTCCACCTTCACGGGTCTCAGCCCCACTAATATCGGGGCCGCAGTATTTATATTTGAAAATGTGTCTTCATGCAACTTAACATGCAGTGAGACATAACTACTCTAGTTTTCTTGGAGATTTGATACTATCTTCATACTTTAGGGATTTACTGAAACGTATAACTGCAAGCTGCCATTCAGACTATGTGGGAGAAGAGGGTGCAAAATAAATTCAAGAGGGACAACACTGGGAAAAGGCTAGAAGTGCTTTGTTGGCAGTCCCTCTCATCATTGGTACCCTCTCTCACTGTCAGTTCAGAGGTGGCCATATGGGAAAATCAAGAAACCATTGTTTGTGCTTTACTAGTTCCACTGGGACACAAAGGGTAGAACCAGGCATGGCTTTACCACAGTGGTGGGCTACAGAAGATTGATAGTGGAGGAGATGATTGACCATACGGAACATCACGAAGAAGTCGAGGAGGACAAGTAGGTCACAGTCATGGAGGATGTCATTAATGACTCTCACTAAGGTAGTTGCCGTGCTGGGGCAGAGTGGAAAACAAGCAATGAGAAGCTGGATCAGCAACACTGTGATATCAAACAATTTTCCTAGCACTGGCTGAAATTGAATTTTGCTGAATACAATATTATGAAAAAACACTAAAATAATTAGGTTTCAGTCAACATTAATAATTGTTATCAGAATCTCAGTGGTTTGTTGCAAAGTACTGATGAGGCAGTTAAATAACACTAAATGTAAAATTATCTCGTATTAACAATACCTGGAACTCCTATTGCTCGTACAAATGTAAAGATGACATCACCTCGTCCTTTCATATCATTTTCAATGTCATGAAGATCCACCAATGAGGACACGTATTTTATTTCATTGAACAGCAAGATACTATAACAGAACAATACATGTTCAGAGTCATCTGAGCAGTTCACACTAAGAATAAAGAGCTTTAACTCATTGAAAGAAATAATTCAGACTCTTCACCATTTGAAGCTAATAAAGAGAAGTAATCGTAATCTAAATAGCAAATGTTATTGCAGAATTCAGCCTGGAGGAAGGTGACTTAACAACGCAAAACACTGATAATTACTGCAAACCCTCTAGTATATATTTATGGCACTATGAGGGTTTGTAGTACATAAAGTAGTTGCATAGTTAATTTACAATACGATGATGCTTTTTATTTAAAAAATCATTCATGCTGATTTCAAACTGGTTACTCTGCAGGATATCTGACACACAAACTATTTTAGGTGATTCAGGAATGTGGAAAGCAAATACACTGTTTTCAAATAATGCAGCCTATCAGTATATTAGTTTAAAATAAGAAAACAGGTTCAATTTCATGACTGTGCTGAGTTACCTGATCAGGGTGGTACCAAGGGTACTATAATTGGTCTCAGCACACTGAAATTGAAAAAAGGGAAAACATAACAACAACTTGTATTTATATAGCACCTTCAACGTAGTAAAACATCCCAAGGCTCTCACAGGAGTTTATAAGACAAAAATTTGACACCGAGAAGAAATTACAGCAGATGACAAAGAGGTAGGTTTTAAGGAATGTCAAAGGAAAGAGAGATACAGAGGCGTAGAGATTTAGGGAGGGAGTTCCAGAGTTTAGGGCCTAGGCAGCTGAAGGCATGGCCACCGATGGTTGAGCGATTATAATCAGGGATGCTCAAGAGGGCAGAATTTGAGGAGCGCAGATGTCTCGGCGGGGGGGGGGGGGGGGGGGGGGGATGTTGTGAGGCTGAAGGAGATTACAACAACAACTTGTATTTATAAAGCCGTATTTATAAAGCGCCTTTAACGTAGTGAAACGTCCCAAGGCGCTTCAGAGAAGTATTATGCAATAAAAATTTGACACCAAGCCGCATTAAGTAGAAATTAGCAAAGGTGACAGAGGTAGGTTTTAAGGAGTGTCTTAAAGGAGGAAAGAGAGGTAGAGAGGCGGAATTCCAGAGCTTGGGGCCTTGGCAACAGAAGGCATAGACACCAATGGTTGAGCGATTATAATCAGGAATGCTCAGGAGGGCAGAATTAGATGAGTTCAGACATCTCGGGCCGGGGGTGGGGGGTGTGGTTTGTGGGGCTGAAGGCGATAACAGAGATAGAGAGCGGCGAGACCATGGAGGGATTTGAAAATAGGGTTGAGAATTTTGAAATTGAGACATTGCTTAACCGGAAGCCAATGTAGCACATGGGGGTGATGGGTGATCAGGACTTGGTGCGAGTTGGGATACAGGCAGCTGAGTTTTGGATCACCACTAGTTTACATAGGGTAGAATATGGGAGGCCAACTAGGAGTGCATTGGAATAGTCAAGTCAAGACGTAACAAAGACATGGATGAGGGTTTCAGCAGTGGATTAGCTGAGGCAAGGGCGGAGACGGGCGATGTTACGGAGGTCGAAACAGGCGCTCTTAGTTATGCTGCGGATTTGTGGTCAAAAGCTCATTTCAGGGTCAAATATGACACCAAGGTTGCAAACAGTCTGGTTCATCCTCAGGTAGAAGTTGGGGAGAGGGATGGAGTCAGTGGCTAGGAAATAGAGTTTGTGGTGGGGACTGAAAACAATGGCTTCGGTCTTCTCAATATTCAATTGGAGAAAATTTCTGCTCATCCAGAACTGCTCATCGGACAAGCAGTCTGACAATTTAGAGACTGTGGAGGGGTCGAGAGAAGTGGTAGTGAGGTAAAGCTGGATGTCATCAGCGTACATGTGAAACCTGACGTTGTGTTTCCAGATGATGTCGCCAAGAGGCAACATGTGGATGAGAAATAGGAGGGAGCCAAGGATAGATCCTTGGGGGACACCAGAGGTAATGGTGCAGGGGCAGGAAGAGAATCCATTGCAGGTTATTCTCTGGCTACGATTAGATAGATAAGAATGGAACCAGGCGAGTGCCGTCCCATCCAGCTGGACGATGGTGGAGAGGTGTTGGAGAAAGATGGAGTGGTCAATCATGTCAAAGGCTGCAGACAAGTCAAGAAGGATGAGGAGGGATAGTTTGCCTTTGTCACAGTCACAAAGGACATCATTTGTGACTCTGATGAGAGCAGTTTTGGTACTGTGGCAGGGGTGGAAACCAGATTGGAGGGATTCAAACATGGAACTGCGGGAAAGATGGGCACGGATTTGGGAGGCGACAACACGTTCAAGGACTTTGGAAAGGAATGGAAGGTTGGAGATGGGGTGGTAGTTTGCAAGGACGGAGGGACCGAGGGTTGTTTTTTTGAGGAGAGGGGTGATAACGGCAGATTTGAGGAAGAGGAGGACAGTACCCGAGGAGAGTGAACCGTTAACAACGTCAGCTAACATGGGAGTCAGAAAAGGAAGTTGGGTGGTCAACAGTTTGGTGGGAAAAGGGTCAAGGGAGCAGGACGTGGGTCTCATGGACAGGATCAGCTCAGAAAGGTCATGAGGGGAGATCTGAGAGAAACTGGAGAAAGGTGTGAGGTCAGGGCTAGGACAGGAGGGGATCCTTAGAGTAAGTTTGGCCTGGTGGGCTAGGGGAAGGAAGGGAAGAGGTAGAAGCAGCTGAATGTATGGTCTTAATCTTGGCGACAAAGAAATCCATGAGCTCCTCACACATATTGTCAGAGGTGAGGGTGGGGACTGGGGAGAGAGATTTAAAAAGATGGCCAGCAGTGGAGAATAGAAGCCAGGGTTTATCTTTACATTCCAGAATGAATCTGGAAGAGTGAGCGATTTTGGCAGACGAGAGCAAGACCCGATAGTGCTTTACGTGGTCCAGCCAGATCTAACGGTGAATGGCTGAACCAGTTGTCCACCATATCCGTTCAAGTCTACATGGCAAGAGTTTCCAGTCTGATTACTATATAGGATTCCTGCTAGAAATCTTGCATGCATGATTAAGGGAAAATTTGAGCTCAACTACAATATACTCACAGCCAAACAACTGGCACTCACTACACTTATGTGGGATGGTGTCAGAGGGTGGCTGGTGCCCACAGAATTAAAACCCAGAAAGTGTCAATCTTTAGGAGAAAGGAGTAATTCTAGTTGGGAGGAAACATTTTACCACAATATTATACTATTAAGGTCCAAGTAAAATATTTTTAATCAATCACATTAGATATCCCCATACTCATAACAATAGTTTTTTTTAAATGGGGAATGAAATCATCATCTGAACACCCTACACTGTGAGTATCACCATCCAAATGAAAATGCATCCAATAACCTTTTATGCATCACACGTATATCTGGAGCAGAATGCTGATTAAATATCGTATATAAAATTAAAATAAAACCAAATTAATGGGGGTGGAGGAGAGTGACAGTGAGCAGTACTTAAAGAACAAAGAAAATGATTGGCAATGGGCACAAGACCCATTCAAAGTGGGAACCAGAACAATGGTGACGAGTTGAGAACAAAAACAAAAAAAAGTCTTGCGTTACATTTAAGGTTGGATGAATTTGGCTTTAAGTAGCCTTTAAGCTTTACATTTTGTTTAAGCAAATGATAAGTGTTAGAACCAAGCACAAAGGGAAAATTGCTTTTACTGTTTGCTGTGATTTAATGGAATGATCCTCTGGCTTCCACTTGTATGTTGATTGCTTGCTGTGAGGTGGAATCAATTTTGTGTAGAATCGCTGTGCACTTTGATGAGTAATTGGGTTCATCGAAGCGCTGACCACATTCGACCAGCTCCGTTGGGTGGGCCACATCGTCTGCATGCCCAACACGAGCTCCCTAAGCAAGTACTCTACTCAGAACTCCTACACGGGAAACGAGCCTCAGGTGGGCAGAGGAAATGTTTCAAGGACACCCTCAAAGTCTCCTTGATTAAGTGCAACATCCCCACCAGCACCTGGGAATCCCTGGCCCAAGACTGCCCTAAGTGGAGGAAGAGCATCCTGGAGGGTGTTGAGCATCTCGAGTCTCATCGCCGAGAACATGCAGAAACCAAGCGCAGGCAGCGGAAGGAGCGTGTGGCAAACAAGGCTCCCCACCCACCCTTTCCTTCAACCACTGTCTGTCCCACCTGTGAGAGAGACTGTAATTCCCGCATTGGACTGTACAACCACCTGAGAACTCACTTTTAGAGTGGAAGCAAGTCGATTTCAAGGGACTGCCTATGATGATAATGATCATCTCATCAGAAAAGTGACATTCATCACCTTCCAGCCCCAAGGCAAATTTAATGGGCTCAATTTTGCCCAAGCCTGTTTTCGTGCATATTGCCAGAGTTACTCCCGTTTTTCAAGGCTAGAAATGCGACGGAAATATTTTGCCAAAGTTTCCCCGATCTATAATGCGAATTTGGCGCCACGCAGCGTGTCCAGTTGCCTCAGGGAGTGGAGCCTGCTGTCTGCACCGAAAAACCGATGCTGCATCTTCTGCACATGCGCGACAAAAAAAGTGATGTTTTTGACGTCGTTGTAATGGACGCGCATGCACGATACAGCTCAGAGTTGGCAATCAGCCATTTTTAAAGAGCCAGCTATGTGTGTGAGAAGAAGTGATGTGTGAGAGCATTGGAAGAATCGCAGCTGCAGCAATACAAGATGCAACGCGGTGCAAGGACCAAGAATTTCTTACAGGATGAAGTGGAGGCATTAGTTACTGTGATTGAGAACAGATGGCAGGAGCTGGACACCAGCAGAGGTCACATAAAAGTTCCACGCAAAGAAATGAAGAAATGCTGGAACCAAGGTGAAGAAGATTACAGCGCAATGGTGACCACCACGAGATCTGGAGGCCAGTGTAAAAAGAAGTGGCAGGACCCTAGTCAAGTAGTTAGTATAAGTAATATTTTCATTTATTCAATGCAATTGCAATTGTAAATGTGATCAGCTGTATATGTCCCACCCAGAAAAGACACCCTCTTTAAAAAGTTACGTGTTCATCTTTGCAGAGGAAAGTGGCACATAACAAACGAGAAAGAACTCTTGGAAGAGAGGGTCGCTGCTTTGATGGGTCCTGCATGGAGAAAAGCAATCACCACTGCACAAGCTGAGCCCACACTTGAGGGAGAGGGTAAGTCCTGCAAATTCCAGAGTCTGGCTTCACTAAATGTTACATACTGCGTGGGCTAGCTATGCTTCAGTTCCTGGGGATGTCTCCATCAGCTACACTTCGGTTGATGCAATGTGCGATCATTCATCGTGGTCCTTCAAATCAGCCTGCTGCTGCCTGTGCTGTGTGAGCCTACTCATGCCACCCACCCTGCCCCCCCCCCTCTCTGCTGCTAACCATTTGTCTATGTTCTGTTATAGTTTGCAGAACTTGAGGCCGACCCGGACGATGTAGAAGAAAATTCAGATGAGGACCAGCCTGAACAGGATAACATCTTCGAATCCAACCCTCCAGACCAAGAACATGGGGGTGAGGGGATGGAACTGGATGAAGCCCCCCACTGTTTTACTGACTTTGGAGGAGGTGCCGCTCATTGCGGTAACAGCCCCATCTGTGACTAGTGGTTTGAGTGCTGGTGGGACGTTCCATGGTTTCCAAATGTCCGAGGCTGCAGGTCCCAGTTCAGCGAGGTACACCCAAGGCCCCACCTTCCGAGGCTGCAGGTCCCAGTTCAGCGAGGTACACCCAAGGCCCCACTGGTGGGGTGCAGCGGGGCACACCCAGGGTCCCACCATCCCAGGTTGCGGGTCCCAGTGGTGGGATGCGAGCCACACCCGTGGGGAGGAGGGGACAGAGAGCTGGACCGCACTCTCCTGAGATGCAGGATTTAACAGATGTGCTTCAGATGATGGCAATGAGTGGGGAGACACGTAGGTGATGCACTGTCAGTGAACATCAGGGAGGGAATATCAGAGATGGTGCAAACACCATCACTGAACACGAGGGGGGGAATGTCACAGGTAGAGACAGTTTTGCTCAACATGAGGGAGGGAATGTTGTACGTCACTGAGACACTGTCAGGGCTCATGAGGGATGGCATGTGTGAGTTAGCTGCTGCAATAAGGGAACACGCCCAGACCCCGCGCCCATTGACAGAATCCCTACACCAGCCTCTGAAGAGCCCCAAGCCGGGCCCTGCACATTGCTGCCTGCCGTCCCCCCACCCCCCTCAACAGGTGCGCACTACCCGAGATCTTAGAAAGAATAAGCTTGGTGCCAACCCCAGAAACACTGCGCCACCGCCTGCGGGCAGGGGTGGTGGAGTCACCAAGAACAAGCGCAGCGGGCGGTCTGAGAATAAGGTGGAGGAGAGATGGGTGCAGCCTGTCTTTGCTGCTGTTGTTGTTTTTGTTATTATTATTATTGTTACTGTTGTTCTCAAATTAAAAGATTTTTGTAAGTTATGTAAATTTACAAGTTTAAAAGTTAGTAAGTGATCTTAAGAGTTTTGTAAGTTATATTAAAGTTTGTAAGTGATCGTAACTGAAACCTTTAAAGTTTGATATAAAAATAATTTTATTACAGTTAAGTACAAAGAACTGTTTGTTAAACTTTTGAATAAAATATATTTTAAATTAAATATGAATCATTTCCATTATTCGTTCCATTATTAACACAACTTTTGAAGTAAATAAGAATTATTTCCATCATTTGTTCCATTAACACAACACATTACGGAACAGGTCCAAACAGTAAACATGATCCATGTGGAATAGTTGTCGCTGAGCCCTCAGGCAGCAGCAAAGTGTTCACGGATGAGCTGCTGGTGCAAGGCTCGAGCAATCGTTAAAGGGGCACGATGGCCCGCCCTCCTTCGCCATCGTGCTGCGGGTTCAGGTACTTGCATGGCTTCCTCGTCCTTGTCCTCCTGCTCGTCATCTGCATCTTCCTCATCATTATCATCAGCCACTCTCACCACAGGTAGGATTTCTCCTACCAGCTGCTGCTGCCTCATGATGGCTAAGTTATGCAGCATGCAGCACACAACAGTGAACTGACCGACAATATCAGGGGAGTACAGCAAGTAGCCTCCAGAACGGTCCAGGCATCCGAAACACTGTTTCAAGATGCCAATGGTTCTCTCTATAATGCTGCGCATCGCAATGACATGTTGTATTCCTAGTCAGCTTCCGTCCGGGTTATGTTTAGGGGCGTCATGGGCCATTTGACTAGGCCGTACCCTTTTGTCTCCCAGTAGTCAGCTCTGCCCGTTTGACTGCTGCTGCTGAAACATGGCAGATATAACGCTCTCACATAGGATGAACGCATCATGGGTGTTCCCAGGGTAACTTGCATCGACTGACATGATGCAATGCATGTCGTCACACACGAGCTGTACATTAATGGAGTGGAAGCCTTTTCTGTTGCTGTACATCTCAGAATCCTCCAAAGATGCTCGCAAGGTGATGTGGGTACAATCAATGCAGCCCTGTACCTTTGGGCAGCCAGCAATCCTGGAGAAGCCCACAGCTCTGTCACGCATTGCTTGGGCAGTTATGGGGAACTTTATGTATTCATTCCTCTGTGCATATACAGCAGCTGTCACCTGCCAAATGCAGACATGTCTTACATGTTGAGAGATGGCGCACACATCCCCAGTTGTAGCTTGAAATGATCCGGAGGCATAGAATGAAAGTGCAGCTGCAACCTTCACTTCAACTGACAAAGCAGTCCTCCTGACGCTTCTAGGTTGCAGGTCTGCTTTCACCAATTCACAGATCTCAGTTACAACTTCTTTGTAGAAATGCAGCCTTCTGACACAGTCTACATCACTCAGGTGCAGGTACGAATGTCTGTCTCGATATACCTGACGTGGGTAAGGCCTCCTGCCCAGCACCCTACGGGCTCTGATGTTCCTTATGTGATGACGTCGAATCAATTGTCTCCTACATAGCACCATCATTCAGAAGGCTCACACAAGGTATGGCATTGTCAGTATTGACCCATAGTTAAATTTTACCTTTGCAAGAAGCTCAAAATGGCAAGCTGGCAGGCAGGACACGTTCTCTCTCACCAAGGTCTGCATGGATGGACCACACCCATGTCTTGCGACTGCTCCTTCCCCCCTTCTCCCCCAACTAATTACAGTCTTGTGACTTCTCCCCTTCCCCCCCTCCCTCCCCCAAATTCATTGCAGTCTTCAGAAGCTTTCCGATCAGCACCTCGTTTCCCAGGCTAAGTGCAGAAGGCTTAAGATCGGCACCTCCCTCCCCAGGCTCATTGTGCATAAGCCTTCCGATCGGCACCTCCCTCTCTCTCTCCTCTCCTCTCCCCCACCCCGCTAACCCCCTCCTCCCCCTCCCCCAAATGCATTGCAGTCTTCAGAAATCTTCCGATCGGCACCTCGCTCCCCAGGCTCGATGCAGAAGGCTTCCGATCAGTCGGCACCTCCCTCTCCTCCACCCCCCACCCCCGCGCTTGCTTTCCAGCTGAGCCCCGAGCCGCTGTATCCGGGCACGGGATCGATTCTGCCGGCCAAAGCTACGGTCCACCAGCCCTGCTTGAAGACGTTCGGTGGCGGCATGTAAGTAAGAAAAAAAATGAAAACTTCTGAAATCCAAAAAACTTCCATTTACTACATTGACAGGTAAAAGAAATTAAACTTTATTATTGATTTTTAGAGTGTTCTTGACTCCCTCCAAAATCTTCGATTAAAAACAATGGCGTCTTTCAGCGCCGATTTGTCAATGTGCACTGCTTTCTGCTAACTCACCAGAAGGTTTTTCGGGAGTGGCCAGATACGCTGACCTAGGAGGAAAGATTTTTGACCAAACTGCGAAAAATTATGAAAACCGGCGCAGTCATGAGGGAACATCAAATAAAACTCAGCTACAAAAATCGTAACTAGCTCAGTTACACCAGTGCAGATTGCAGGGGGATACTTTGAAAAAAATAAATATGCCAGAAAAAACGGCACAAATCACCCGGGAAAATTGAGCCCAATAGATGGAACGTGTTGGTGTTGGCTATATATTTGTTCATTATAAATCAATTATGGCTACATTCCATGAGATTTTTCAGATATTCTAATTCAACCTTTCTCTCACTCAGTGCTTCAGAGCTAATGAATTACTTTTGAAGTGTCAACACTACAGTATTGTGTAGGTAAAGGTCGCAGCTAATTTGTGCACAACAGGGTCCCACAAACAGCAAGGATGAATGAACAGTTAGTCTGTTTTGGTGAAGGTTGAGGGATGCATGTTGTCCAGGACAACTACTCTTGAAAATAAATGCTATAGAACCTCTCCACTCTGGGTTAAAGAAAGGGAAAGTCAGCCAGAAGTCCCACTGCTGATCATTATCCAGTAACAGGTGTGGGTCTTCAGGAAGGGGAGGTGAAGGAAAAGTGAAAAAATACATCTTTCTCGGGATGATATCCCAGTATATTCAGAGCAAAGAGCCAATTAAAAGGATATTGCTACCTGTGATAATAGTAATTCTGTACCAAATAAAATGCTAGTCCAGATCCTGACCTTACATTTGGTATGTAGCATTTATAAGATAGATACCAAAAGGAAACATGGTGAAATACAAGTTCAGTGTAACTCAATTCTCTGAATCAAATCAATAAATGCTCTCATTTCATCTTTCCAATTAATAAAGAAAAACATCTTGCGCGTTGACACCCAAGGAGGCTTAACTTTCGCAATACATAACATATCACATCAACCTCTACTGAAAAAGCTAGGAAACCTTATTTACATTTCTATGACTATTTGTTCTTGTTAATTTCACTTTTTGCAGTAATTGAGCTCAAAATGGAACTACTTCAGAACATACTTACAATAATACATTTGCTACAATTGCATCCACATCAAACAATGTATCAGTTGCAAAACTCCTCAGCATTATATTACCCCTATTAAAGAGAAAAGAAACAAATATGTTTAAGTATCAATTAGCAATCTTCATTATATATAGCTTGTTAGAAAGACCACAAACTTTTTATAGTTGGAACATTTCTTTTAAAAACTCCCCATCAGATGTAATTGTGATTAAGGACTGCATAACTACAAGGAAGACATTTTCAGCAAATTGACCCACAATTAACCTTAGGTCTTGTTTTCTGTTGCTGTACATTTCCTCACCTCCATTTAGGTTATCATTGTAAGATATTATGTATAGTACCGAACAAAGAGAAAAATGGGAGATTTATTCAGAAATAGAGGCAAGCCACATTGGAAAAAGAAGATTTATTTTGGGTCCGCCAGATGTTTGACATATGTAAAAACTCATCACTATAATTAAGAGTCCAAATCAAGATATTGAGAAATGCACAGAAGCAGAGGCTGCACTGCCCCAATATGGGGTGCATATTCTCTTCCTGGAGGGCCACACAGCCCCAGTTACCTAAAACTAGAGAACTTATGCAAGAACCAAGGTTAGGGATCTCTGTGTGAATGCAAGGATACAGCTGGAGCTTTTCCAGCTAAAGCTGCAGTCTACCAGAACATTGAAAACTACCCTTGCAGCTAAGACTATCATACTTTTGACCTACACCATCCTGTCACTCTGCACCCTGAAAGGAGAGTTAATCTTGGCAAGTATCAGTTTGCAGAGTTATCTGGAGAATAGTGGGATGAAATCCAGGACTGCCCCTCTGAATCTCAAGAATGAGCCAGGCTAGCTATACAATCAATCATCGCAGGACATGCCAAAGCACCAACAACCAATGAAGTACTTCTGAAGGGTAGTCACTGGTGTAAAGTTGGGAAACACTAGTTGGCCATAGAGAACTGACAATCATCAGTTTTAGCCCTCACTGGGTAGATAGATAACAGGTATCAGAACGCTTCATAAACAGTATAATGTGCAGCACAATCCCCATGAAATACATGACTGCATTTCCACCATCTTCCTGATCACAACATAGACACATCATACACAATATAACTGGTGCTGGAGGTGCAACTTCAGGTCTCTCTGCAACCCAATTGTGATAAACACTGAACCATGGCTAAATTAGCACAGCTACTTGTATACAATCTCCAGAGAGCACTTTCCAGCAGATGTTGTCTCAAGCATTAGTTTACTGATCAGCTATATAACATGCATCCATCTTCAGCACCATGAAATTATGTAGGTCATCTGGCAACATGTCAGTCACTTTGTTGTCTTAGATATCTAAATTGAGTGCCCCATGCTTACTCATTATCAACTGCTCAATTCATGTTCTCACATGAGCAGCTTTGGAAAGGCATGCCAAGATTAACTCTCCTTTCAGGGTGCGAAGTGACAGGTCAGTGTAAGGCAGAGCCCTCTGTTATATATGTGGATTTATATTTACTCTGTACAGCCACCAGAGGACTCATCCGCTGGAGTCCCAAGGGATCCCATAATGCTTTGGGAGCACAGGTATTTAAGGAGACTTCACAGGTTGGAGAGGCACTCTGGAGACCTGTAATAAAAGACTACGGTCACACTTTACTTTGAGCTCACAGTGTTCAGTCTGACTCTTTCTCCATACATAACAACTGGTGACGAGATACAGATAGCGAACCCAAAGATTCAGAGAACAGTGGGCATCCTGGAGAAATTTTCGGAGGGAGATGATTGGGAAACTTGTGGAGTGACTCGACCAATACTTTGTGGCCAATGAGCTAGATGGGGAAGCGAGCGCTGTCAAATGAAGGGCGATCCTCCTCACCGTCTGTGGGGCACCAACGTATGACCTCATGAAGAATCTGCTCACTCCAGCGTAACCCATGGAGAAATCGTACGACGATTTGTGCACACTGGTCCGAGAGCATTTGAACCCGAAGGAAAGCATTCTGATGGCGAGATACCGGTTCTACACCAGAAAAGATCTGAAGGTCAGGAAGTGATGAGTTATGTCACCGAACTAAGACGCCTTGCTGGACATTGCGAATTTGAAGGACATTTGGAGCACATGCTCAGAGACTTTTTCGTACTTGGCATTGGCCATGAAACCATACTTTGCAAACTTTTGACTGTAGAGACCCCAACCTTGAGTAAGGCCATAGCGATAGCCCAGGTGCTCATTGCCACCAGTGACAATACGAAGCAAATCTCTCAGCACACAAGTGCTGCTACAAGTACTGTGAACAAAGTGATGTTGTTTTCGAATCGTAAAGTACAGGGCAGGTCACACATACCTGCAGCTACACAGATGACTCAGAGTCCACCATCAAGGGTGATGAATGCGAGGCCATTAACACCTTGTTGGCGCTGTGGAGGTGATCATCGTTTCCATTCATGCCGATTCAAAGAGTACGTTTGCAAGGGCTGTGGAACAATGGGACACCTCCAACGAGTGTGCAGGCAAGCTGCAAAGCCTGTTAAACCTACAAACCGCAAACCACTATGTTGCAGAGGAGGACAGATCCATGGAGGATCACGACGAACCACAGTTTCAGACTGAGGAGGCAGAGGAACATGGGGTGCACACATTTACCACAAATTGTCCCCCGATAATGGTAAATGTTGAACTAAATTGGACTCCTGGTGTCAATGGAGCTGGACACAGACACGAGCCATGGGCAAAAAGACTTTCGAAAGGTTATGGTGCAACAAGACCTCAAGGCCAGTCTTGACTCCAGCTCGCACGAAACTAAGAACTTACACAGTGCTACCATAAAGGTCTCCTATGATGGAGCGGTGCACAAACTACCACTCTGGGTGGTACCGGGCGATGGTCCCACGTTGCTCGGCAGGAGCTGGCTGGGAAAGATACGCTGGAACTGGGACCACATCCGAGCGCTATCACCTACTGACGACACTTCGTGTGCCCAGGTCTTAAACAAATTACCTTCGCTGTTCGAACCAGGCATCGGGAAATTCCAAGGACCAAAAGTGCAGATCCACCTAATTTCAGGGGCGGACCCATCCATCACAAGGCAAGAGCAGTACCGTACATGATGAAAGGGTAGAGATCGAGCTAGACCGGCTGCAACGAGAGGGCATCATTTCACCGATCGAATTCAGCGAGTGGGCCAGTCCTATTGTCCCCGTCCTCAAGGGAGACGGCACCGTCAGAATCTGTGGCGATTACAAAGTAACTATCAATCGTTTCTCCCTGCAGGACCAATACCCACTACCAAAAGCCGACGACCTCTTTGCAACGCTGGCGGGAGGAAAGACATTCACGAAGCTAGATCTGACTTCAGCCTACATGACGCAGGAACTGGAGGAATCATCGAAGGCCCTCACCTGCATCAACACGCACAAAGGTCTTATTGTTTATAACAGATGCCCATTTGGAATCCGATCAGCGGCGGCGATATTCGAGAGAAACATGGAAAGTTTACTGAAGTCGGTCCCGCACACCTTGGTCTTCCAGGACGACATCTTGGTCACAGGTCGGAACACAGTCGAGCACCTGCAGAACCTGGAGAAGGTTCTTAGTCGACTCAACCGCGTGGGGCTCAGGTTAAAATGCTCGAAGTGGCACCGAGGCCACAGAACGGAGCAGCGGTCGTTTCTGGGACTCTTGAACTACTTTGGTAACTTCTTACTGGGTCTCAGCACCCTGCTAGAACCACTACATGTCTTACTATGAAAAGGGGGTGAATGGGTTTGGGGCAAAAGCCAAGAAAATGCCTTTGTAAAAGCGAGAAAATTGTTATGCTCAAACAAATTGCTTGTGTTGTATGACCCATATAAGCGTTTGGTACTAGCATGTGATGCATCGTCATATGGCATCGGGTGTGTATTGCAACAAGCTAATGATTTTGGGAAACTGCAACCGGTTGCTTATGCATCCAGGAGTCTGTCTAAGGCCAAGAGAGCCTAAAGCATGATTGAAAAAGAAGCATTAACGTGTGTCTACGGGGTAAAGAAAATGTATCAATACCTGTTTGCGCTAAAATTCGAATTGGAAACTGACCATAAGCCACTTATAGCCCTGTTTTCCGAGAGTAAGGGGATAAATACCAATGCATCGGCCCACATCCAGAGATGGGCGCTCACATTGTCCGCATACAACTACGCCATCCGCCACAGGCCAGGCACAGAAAATTGCGCCGATGCTCTCAGTAGGCTGCCATTGCCCACCACGGGGGTGGAAATGGCGCAGCCCGCAAATCTAGCCATGGTTATGGAAGCATTTGAGAATGAGCAATCCCCCGTCACTGCCCGGCAGATCAAAACCTGGACAAGCCAGGATCCCTTATTATCTCTAGTCAAAAGCTGTGTGCTTCACGGGAGCTGGTCTAGTGTCCCAGTGGAAATGCAGGAAGAGATAAAGCCGTTCCAGCGGCGCAAAGATGAAATGTCTATACATGCAGACTGCCTTCTGTGGGGCAATCGAGTAGTGGTCTCCAAGAAGGGCAGAGACACCTTCATCAATGACCTCCACAATACCCACCCAGGCATCGTAATGATGAAAGCGATAGCCAGATCCCACGTGTGGTGGCCCGGTATCGATGCAGACTTAGAGTCCTGCGTTCACAGATGTAATACATGCTCGCAGTTAAGCAATGTACCCAGGGAGGCGCCGCTAAGTTTATGATCTTGGCCCTCCAAACCGTGGTCTAGGGTACACGTCGACTATGCAGGCCCATTCTTGGGTAAAATGTTCCTTGTGGTTGTAGACGCGTACTCCAAGTGGATTGAATGTGAGATAATGTCGGCTAGCACGTCCGCTGCCACCACTGAAAGCCTGCAGGCCATGTTTGCCACACACCACCTACCCGATGCCCTGGTGAGCGACAATGGGCCATGTTTTACCAGTGCTGAGTTCAAAGAATTCATGACCCGTAACGGGATCAAACATGTCACATCTGCCCCGTTTAAACCAGCTACCAATGGTCAGGCAGAGAGAGCAGTGCAAACCATCAAGCAAGGCTTGAAGAGGGGAACTGAAGGCTTATTGCAGACTCGCCTATCTCGAGTCCTGCTTTGCTACCGCACGAGACCCCACTCACTCACTGGGATCCCACCTGCTGAACTGCTCATGAAAAGAGCACTTAAGACAAGGCTCTTGTTAGTTCACCCTGATCTACATGAACAGGTAGAGAGCAAGCGGCTTCAAAAAGTGCACACCATGATAGCGGAAATATGTCACGCGAGATTGAAATCAATGATCCTGTATTTGTATTAAATTATGGACAAGGTCCCAAGTAGCTTCCCGGCACTGTCATGGCCAAGGAGGGAAGCAGGGTGTTTCGGGGCAAATGGATTCATTCACCGGAAACACTTGGACCAAATCAAACTCAGATTCACGGACTATCCTGAGCAACCCACTTTGGAACCTACCTTTTTTGATCTCCCAACATACACACCAGTGGCAACCGACACCACAGTTGACCACGAAGCAGAACCCATCATCTACAGCAGCCTTGCAGGGCCCAACACACACGGCAGCCCAGCAAGGCCAGCTGCACAGCAGGCCAGCGAGGGCCCAACAAATGATTCAACAACACCAGCTTTCACACCGAGACAATCAACCAGGGCAAGAAGGGCCCCAGATCGACTCACATTGTAAATAGTTACACTACTGACTTTGGGGCGGGGGGGGGGGGGGAAGTGTTGTTATATATGTGGACTTCTATTTACTCTGTACAGCCACCAGAGGGCTCATCCCCTGGAGTGCCAAGGGATGCCATAATCCCCTGGGAGCACAGGTATTTAAGGAGGCTTCACAGGTTGGAGAGGCACTCTGGAGACCTGCAATAAAAGACTACAGTCACACTTTACTTTAAGCTCACAGTGTTCAGTCTGACTCTTTCTCCATACAAAACACCCTCCTTCCACTTTTTGTCACAAATGCACTTCACATCTCAGTACTGATCTTTGACCAAAGGAAGCCCTTCTTCTGCATAGCTACGAGCTTGAAACCATGAATGACGACTCTTTGTACTGCGTCTTATACAGCTCAAATTTAACCTGCATTAGGACTTTGCTGCAATTGAAGATGAGAAAGACCACAGCACTCTTCACTTCTCAGTGTAATCCTGATCCTAAACTATATTCATCAACAGGATGATACCAATCGACTGCAACAGGACATAGATAGGCTAGCATAATGGGCAGACAAGTGGCAGATGGAATTTAATACAGAGAAGTGTGAGGTGATGCATTTTGGTAGAAGGGATAGGGAGAGGCAATATAGACATAATGGCACAGTTCTAAAGAGTGTGCAGGGACAGAGAGACCTGGGGATCATGTGCATAGATCCGTGAAGGTGTCAGGATATATTGAGACAGTAGTTAGCAAAGCATATGGGATCTTGGGCTTAATAAATAGAGGTATAGAGTACCAAAGCAGAGAAGTTATGCTGAACACTTATAAAGCTCTGGTTAAGCCATAACTAGAGTATTGTGTCCAGTTCTCGTAAGCACACTTTAGAAAAGATGTGAAGATCCTTGAGAGGGTGCAGAGTCAGAATGGTTCTAGCTACAAGGTTAGGTTGGAGAAGCAAAGGAGGTTGAGAGGAGATTTGATAGAGGTGTACAAGACTATGACAGGTTTGGATAAGGTAGACAGAGAAAGGCTGTTTCCATTAGCTGATGGTACAAGTACTAGGGGACACAGATTTAAGATTTTGGGCAAAGATACAGGGGAATGGGAGGAAGAACTTTTTTTACACAGCGAGTGATAATGACCCGGAACTCGCTGTCAACAAGGGTGGTGGAAGCAGCGACGATCAATGAGTTCAAAAGGAAATTGGATAGGCACTTGAAGGAAATAAACTTGCAGGGCTACGGGGATAGAGTGGGGGAATGGGACTGACTGGATTGCTCTAAGAGAGCCGGCATGGACGCAATGGGCCGAAGGGCCTCCTTCTGTGTCTTAATGACTCTATGACTCTAAAGGCTAGAATTTCCAAATAATCCGCCAGCGCCGGATTTCCGCCCCAAATACCGCTCTGATTCCCAAATTATCACTGCCGAAAAATTCCATAAAAAGAAAAAAATCCACCCAGCGAAAAAAAAAAATGGGCCTTACAGCCCGAATCTCAGCGAAAAAAATTGAATCTTGGGCCAATTGGGCAGTTCTTAAAAAAAATGGGCGATAATTACCAAAATTAACACCGAGGCTGCGGGTTGGGCCTAGGAGGAGAAAAACACAAAAAGTATTTTTTCAGAAAATGTATAATTAAAAAAAAAAACAGTAAAATATTCTCAGGACCCTTTTCATTTAAATCACTGCAAGATAATTTTAAAATAATTAGTAAAAACCCATTTACTTAACTTTTTTTGCAGGGCTACTTACCTACCGCCCAGCTCCGCTGCTTCTCGTGGGCATTTTGTTTTTATATACTTACCTACGGGCCACCGCTGAGCCAAAAATCGGGCAATGGCAATCTGTGGACGGTGCACGCTGGCGGTCCGCTCCCCAGGGGTACTTCGAAACCGCCGGCGGAACTCAGCTGTGAAATTTTTCACCGACACGGTTCTCGCCCAAAACGAACAATACCGCTGAGAAACCGGGCGGTGAAGCAATGGAAATGCTAGCCCTCAGAACCTGAATTGGGACAAATAGCCTTTAAATCTGCTAATCAATGCCTTTCAGATCCCTCTTCAGTCATGGGTAAGGCTATAATATTGGACTGGAGATACTGACAGCCACCACTAGTTACCGTATTGCTCAGGACAGTGAATGGTGCCAAACAATTTGAGCACTATTCCAACTGTCACGGCAAAATAGTTTCCATAGGCTGATCTGCATCACCCATGAACTGAAATTTATGCCATGAATAGGAACAGTGTGCCACAGAATAAACAATGATCCCTTTACTGCAAAATTTCACATCAGAGGTTGCATGAGCTGCCCATCATACGCTCCCGTTCACTCCAAAAGATGGAAAACACCAAGTTATGTGTCATGTATGTAACCTCTATGTAACACCACTGCAGTACTGTATATACTTAAGCAATGCACACCTTGACCACAGGGGGTGAACTTGTGGGAGACACTCCTTACCTGGTCATCCAGGTATATAAAGGGAAGTCCCACGCAGGGTCGTCACTTCTTGGTCCTGTGAATAAAGGTTCAGGTCATAGAGTGACCTTGTCCATAGAATGTGCCTCATGTGGGTTTTGTGCCATTGATTAAGGACTTTACATTGGCGACGAGAAACGGGCAGCAACGACCCACGAGAATGGCCACCGGTAGCACAGTGGAACGGTACTGTGTTGGTGAGGATTGGGACGGTTTCATTGAGGGGCTCCAGCAAAGCTTTGTCATGAAAGAATGGCTGGGAGATGCAGCAGCCATCAAGCGAAGGGCATATCTGCTGACCAGCTGTGGATCTAAGACTTACGTGCTCATGAAGGACCTACTGGCACCCGAAAAGCCAGCGGACAAAACCTTTGAAGAGCTCAGCAAACTAATCGGTGAGCACCCCAAACTAGCAAGCAGCATACACATGGCCCGACAGAGATTCTATACCCACCGACGTCGTGAAAGACAGAGCATACCGGACTTCGTTGCGTTTGGCCAGCCTTTGTAAGTTCACAGACACCTGCAGGGGGGAGATGTTAAGGGATTTCTTTATTGAGGGCATCGGTCATGCGGAGATTTTCCGAAAGTTAATTGAGACCAAGGACTTGACGTTGGAAGCAGCGGCGTTGATGGCTCAGACTTTCATGGCGGGGGAGGAGGAAACCAAAATAATATACGCGCGCAATTCTGTCTCCAACGCGGCGGGGGATCAGGGAGTCAATATCATAAACGCGACTCAGAGCCCCGCAGGTAGGCAAGGGCAGTTCGACACACCTCAGGCAGCAATAGACCCCAGAGCAGGTTTTCAACAGAGACAATGGCAGGCTGAACGGACATTTACGCCATCACAGTGGACAATGCGGTCCGGGATAGGGCCATTGACACCCACTAACAGGGTACTCCAGGGTACTCAAGGGCAGTCAAAGGGACAATCAGCGAGGAATGCCGGGTCTTAGCTCCTTTGTTCACAACAATGGGAATCTCAGCTCATGCTGGAGGTGTGGGGGCAAACACTCTGCCAGGACTTGCAGGTTTCAACAATTTGTCTGCAGAAATTGCAACCTCATTGGCCATTTAGCTCGAATGTGCAGGAAGCCTGTAACCAGGCTAATTTACAAGGCGGATGGACCAGAAGAGGGGTCTGTGATGCAGGATGACTTTTGTGGAAAATCAATGGACGCTGAAGTTCAGCGGGTTCATGTGGCAAACATTCACAGCTCATATACCAAAACGCCACCAATGATGATGAAAGTTTTATTAAACGGCATCCCTATACGCATGGAGCTGGACACGGGGGCCAGCCAGTCACTCATGAGCGTTCAACAATTTGAAAAGCTATGACCACACAAAGCCAGTAGACCCAAACTAGAACGCATTGAGACACAACTACGGACGTATACCAAAGAAATCATTCCAGTACTAGGCAGTGCAATGTTGGCGGTCACACACAATGGATCAGTGAACCGGCTGCCGCTCTGGATTGTCCCGGGCAATGGTCCCGCACTGTTGGGAAGGAGCTGGTTAGCTGACATGAACTGGAAATGGGGGGATGTGCACGCAATGTCATCTGTGGAGCGAAGTTCGTGCTCACAAGTCCTACAACAATTTGAGTCACTATTCCAACCTGGCGTCGGAACGTTCAAAGGTACCAAAGTAGTAATACGCATCACCCCGGACGGCAGGCCAGTGCACCACAAAGTCAAAGCGGTGCCGTATGTGATGCAGGAGAAAATTGAGAGCGAATTGGACCGTTTGCTGAGAGAGGGCATCATCTCACCCGTTGAATTCAGCGACTGGGCGAGCCCCATCGTTCCCGTCCTAAAAGAGGATGGTTCTGTTAGGATCTGTGGCGACTACAAGGCCACTATCAATCGGGTGTCCCTGCAAGACCAATACCCGCTCCCGAGAGCAGAGGATCTTTTCGCCCGCTGGCAGGCGGCAAACTGTTTACCAAGTTGGATCTCACTTCAGCCTAAATGAACCATGAACTGGCCGACGAATCTAAACTACTGACCACCATCACTACGCACAAGGGACTGTTCGTTTACAACAGGTGCCCATTTGGCATTCGATCAGCGGCCGCGATTTTTCAAAGAAACATGGAAAGCCTGCTTAAATCCATTCCTGGAACGATCGTATTCTAGGACGACATCCTCATCACGGGTCGTGACACCGAGGAACATCTCCACAACCTGGAGGAGGTGCTACGCCGACTGGACTAGGTAGGCCTGCGACTCAAGAAGTCTAAATGTTTTTTTTTGGCTCCTGAGGTTGAGTTCCTGGGCAGGAGGGTTGCTGCAGATGGGATTCGGCCCACCGAATCCAAAACAGGGGCGATTCGACGAGCGCCCAGGCCCGGCAGCATATCGGAGTTGCGTTCATTTCTGGGACTCTTGAACTATTTCGGGAACTTTCTGCCGAACTTAAGCACGTTGTTGGAGCCGCTTCATGTGCTCCTGCGTAAGGGTTGTGATTGGTTTTGGGGGGACTGTCAAGAACGGGCTTTCAATTGGGCGCGGAACCTACTTTGTTCAAATAAGTTATTGGCCCTGTACGATCACTGTAAGAAATTGGTTCTGACATGTGATGCATCGTCCTATGGGGTCGGGTGCGTGTTGCAGCAGAGTAATGCTGAGGACCAACTACAACCTGTGGCTTATGCTTCAAGGTCGCTCTCTCAAGCAGAACGGGGATATGGGATGGTTGAGAAGGAGGCACTCGCATGTGTCTATGGTGTAAAAAAAATGCATCAGTACCTTTTTGACAGGAGGTTCGAATTAGAAATGGACCACAAGCCGTTAACATCCCTGTTGTTAGACAGCAAGGCTGTCAATGCCAACGCATCAGCCCGCATACAACGATGGGCTCTCACGCTGGCTGCTTGTGACTATTCCATCCGGCACTGGCCTGGCACCGAAAATTGTGCTGACGCACTCAGCAGGCTTCCACTGGCCACCGCCGAGGGGGCAGCGGAGCAAAGCGCTGAGATGTTCATGACCATTGATGCCTTTGACAGCAGAGGCTCCCCCATCACAGCCCGCCAGATCAAAATCTAGACAAACAAAGATCCTCTCCTATCTCTGATTAAGAAATGTGTCCTGACTGGGGATTGGGCGCCCGCACACGGAGCATGCCCTGAGGAAGTCAGACCGTTTCACAGGCGGATGGATGAGCTCTCCATCCAAGCTGACTGCCTACTATGGGGCAGCCGGGTAGTCATGCCCAAAAGGGGCAGGGAGGCATTCATCAGGGAACTCCACAGTGAGCATCCTGGCATCGTTCTGATGAAGGCCATTGCCCGGTCACATGTGTGGTGGCCGGGAATTGATTCAGACCTGGAACACTGTGTTCGCAGGTGCACGATGTGTGCCAAGCTAGGTAATACCCCCAGGGAGGCCCCGCTCAGCCCGTGGCTCTGGCCCACCAGGCCATGGTCACGTATTCATGTAGACTACGCGGGCCCGTTCATGGGAAAAATGTTTCTCATTGTGGTAGATGCGTACTCAAAATGGATCGGGTGTATCATTTTGAATTCGTGCACGACATCCACCACCGTGGAGAGTCTACATGCGGTCTTTGCAACCCACGACTTGCCGACATCCTTGTTAGCGATATTGGCCCATGTTTCACGAGCTACGAATTCCGGGAGTTCATGTCGGGTAATGGCATCAACCATGTCAGGACAGCACAGTTCAAGCCGGCCTCCAATGGCCAGGTGAAACGTGCGGTCCAAATCATTAAATAAGGCATGCTCCGGATTCAAGGAACCTCCCTTCAATGCCGCCTATCGCGCCTCCTGTTGGCCTATAGGTCCCGACCGCACTCGCTCACGGGGGTCCTGCCCACTGAGCTACTTATGAAACGAACACTCAAAACTCGGTTGTCCCTCATTCACCCAGTCCTGACCGACATAGTTGAGGGCAAGCGCCAGTCACAAAACGAGTACCATGACAGAAACTCAAGGGGGAGATGTATAGAAATAAATGACCCCGCATTTATCCTCAATCATGCCATGGGGCCCAAATAGCTTGAGGGTACTGTAATAGACAAAGAGGGGAACAGAGTCATCGTGGTTAAACTTAACAATGGGCAGATATGCCGGAAGCATCTGGACCAAGTAAAAAAAAGGTTCAGCATAGACACTGAGGAACCCGAGGAAGATCATGAGATGGTATTCACACCTCCGCCAGTGAACTAGCAACAAGAACATTCAGCAGCATGCACAGTCCCAGCGGTCAGCCCGGACAGGCCGGAATCACCACAGGTGACAGACACTCACGCCAAGGCTCAACAACCAGAGCCCCAACTGCGGCGCTCCACGAGGGAGCGTAGACCACCTGAAAGACTTAAGCTGTGATCCTAATAAGACTTTGGGGGGGGGTGGGGGGGGGGATGTCATGTATGTAACCTCTATGTAACAAAACTGCAGTACTGTGTATGCTTAAGCAATGCACACCTTGACCACAGGGGTGAACTTGTGGGAGACACTCCTTACCTGGTCATCCAGGTATATAAAGGGAGGTCCCACGCAGGGTCATCACTTCTTGGTCCTGTGAATAAAAGTTCAAGTCATAGAGTGACCTTGTCCATAGAATGTGCCTCGTGTGGGTTTTGTGCCATTGAGTAAAGACTTTACACTATGAGATTATATAATTCAGGATAAAACTAATGATAAAATTTAGTTATACAATGCTGAATTTATGTAACGCTTTAAATTGTTTCAAAAGTAATCAGATGTATGAAATCTTAAGTGTGTTTTTCAGAATCTTAATAATTTGATAATTGTAACTTGGACATGTTCTTCACTCAATGAAGGACCATCTCACTGTAATGTGGAAGCGTCGAAATGAAGCAGAGAAATTCCAGAACTGGGAGATCCAACTGAATTTACACTACTCAAGCAGTCTTTTGACACACCATGATCGTATCAATCTTCTCTCATGAAACAGGTTATTTAATTTTACTTTCAGAAAGGTAGACTGCAATGCAGATTTCCAGCATTTAAATACTTTTGACACCCGACATATGTCAAATAGACTGGTGATTCTCAAATAAATAGCTTGGCACTAATATAAGACTGCAAGCTCACATATATCAACATCTCCAAAAACATGACAGCAATTGACTTGCAAGTAGAGCGAACCAACAGCACTGTTCCACCAGTCCTCCCAAAACCCAGTTTTTTTTAAAGTTACAACATGCCAGATTTAATCCAAAGACTGTGACAATTTACCTAATCAAGGTGGCAATAAGGATACTAAACCTGGTCTCAGTAGCACTGAATTAAAGAAGAGAAAAATAATTAGCAAGGGTTTCTGGTCCTGTGGAGATTCCTGCTGAAAAGTTTGCTTGTGTGGACATCTAATGAGGATGGGATTATGCTCAAACAACCTGCTGTCATTCACTAGGCTCACACAGGAATACCAACAAGGAGAAAGTATTGGAAGATAGTTGGTGCCCATAGAACTATATCCCAGAGTCTGCAGATTTAGGAAAAAAAGATGAGAAAATATTTGGGTCCTCAAATAGATAGCTTAGCATTAATGAGACTGTAAGCTCACATGCATTAACATTTCAAAAACTTAAAGTAATTACAAGTAACTTTCAAGCACAATCGACAACACTCAGGGAACTGGCTGGTTGCCTTCCCCAAAACCCACAGTATGTCTAGAAAGATTTGTCTCACATTCCCCACGTGAAGGCAAAATAATTCTTTTCAGAAGGCAGCTAACAGAATTCATTGTAAATTCACAATGGGCTAGAATTTCCAAACAATCCGCCAGCACCCGATTGCCACCCAAAATACCGCTAAGATTCCCAAAATGATCGCTAGCAAAAAATTGCCCCCCAAAAAAGAAAAAAAATCCGCCCAGCGTTAAAAATGGTCCTGTTTCAAGAAAGGCAAACTCTGAGGTGAGTCTTCCATCTAACGTTACACAGATGAGGTACTGTTCTAATAAAGGTCAATGGAACCTTGAGAAACAGGACTCCATCTTTCGATTAGGCACTTTACAGCGTTCCTACTCAACACGGAGTTCAATAATTTTAGATCCTAACCACCGCCCCCATTTTTTTCAGATCGCAGCTGTTAATCTCTCCTGCCTTCCACTCTATCACAGACCTTCCCTTTTGTGCTTTCCTCCTGTCCCTCCTTTGTTTAAAACTTGTTACATCTCTAACTTTTTCCAGGTCTGATGAAATATCATCGACCTGAAACGTTAACTTTGTTTCTCTCTCCACAGATGCTGCCTGACCTGCTCAGCATTGCCAGCATTATCTGTTTTTATATTAGTGAGTACTATGTCTAGATCTGGTCACCAATTCAAAGGGAGATATTCAAATCTTGAAGGCAATTCAAAGCCACAAGGCTGATCCCCAGATGTCAGAAACTTAAGTATGAGATGAGGAAACACACTAGAAATTGGGCTTCAGAGCTTTGAAAGTTGGCAAATGAGGGATGACCTTATGCAGTCACATAAGAACATAAGACAATAAGATATAGGAGCAGGAGTAGGTCACCTGGCCCCTCGAGCCTGCTCCGCCATTTAATAAGATCATTGCTGATCTGATCATGGACTCAGCGTCAATTCACTGCCCGCTCCCATAACCCTTTATTCCCTTATCGCTCAAAAATCTGTCTATCTCTGCCTTTATATTCAATGACCCAGCCTCCACAGCTCTCTGGGGCAGAGAATTCCATAGATTTACAACCTTCTGAGAGAAAAAATTCCTCCTCATCTCAGTTTTAAAAGGGTGGCCCCTTATTCTGAGACAATAGGGCTCAATTTTCCCTGGTGATTTGTGCTGTTTTTTGGAGCAGGCTGCTTTTTCTGGCCTAACATAAAAATCCACAATTTCCCCAATCAATTTGCACCAGCATAACTCATTTAGTTACGATTTTTTTAGGTAAGTTTTTTTTTCATCCAAAGGGGGCGTAACCAGCCACCTACGCCAATTCTGGCCATTTAGGGAACTTTGGCCAGCTGATAGTTATTCCATTTCTGCTTAGGTCAACGTATGTGGCGTCTCCAGAAAACTCTTGCAGAGAGTTAAAGAAATCAGCGCAGGTAAGTAAATTGTAGGAGGCCATTTGGCCTGGGCTAGGAGCAGGGAGCAGAGCGGACCAGAAGGGCACTCGGAATGGACCAGCAAGCCCTTCGGCCTGGGCTACAGGCGGGGAGCAGAGCGGACCGGGAGGGCACTCGAGGCCAGGGTCGGCGGGGGAGAGAGTGGATGGACCGACAAGATCTTCAGCCTGGGCTAGCGGAGGGGAACGGAGTGGACCAGGAGGGCACGCGGGGCCAGGGTCGGCGGGGGAGGGGAGGGGAAGACAGCCGATGAGAAGGATTGGTGCCCGGGGAGGGAGAGAGAGGTCACTTCCGTAATGTTGTGTTTTGTTAATGGATCATGGTTCGGTTTTAATGTAAAATATATTTTATTCACTGTACTTAACTTGAATGAAATTATTCTTGTATCAAACTTTACTTTAATATCACTCTTTAAGATCACTTAAAAACTTTAAGAGCACATAAACTTGTAAATTTACATAACTTACAAAAAACTTTTAATTTGAGAACAGTAACAATAATAACAACAACAGCAGCAAAGAGAGGCTGCACCCATCTCTCATCCTCCTTTGTCTAAGACCACCTGCTGCGCTCGGTCTTGGATTCTCTCCCACCCCTGCCCGCAGGCGGTGGCGCAGTGTTTTTGGGCTTGGTACCAAGCTTATTCCTTCTAACATCTCGGGTACTGCGCACCTCTTGATGGTGGGGGGCATCAGCGTCAGACAGCAAGTTGGAGGGCCCGGCTTTGCGCTCTTCAGGGGCTGGTGATGGGATTGCAGTGGGAGTGGCAGTTGATTTGTCAATGGACGCGGGGTCTGGGCGTGTTCCCTTATTGCAGCAGCTAACTCACACATGCCGTCCCTCATGCGCCCTGACAGTGTCTCATCGGACTGCAACAATCCCTCCTTAATTGCCAGTACTACCTCTGACATTTCCTCACTCATTGCCAGTGTCATGGTTTGCACTACCTCTGACTATCCCTCCCTCATGGCCAATGCCATGGTTTGCACTACCTCTGACATTCCCTCCCTCATGGACATTATTCTCTCACTGATGGTCCCGGCGAGTGTTGTTACTTCTCCCGACAGTCCCGCTACCTCATCACTCACCCCACTGATGGTGTCCAGGAGGGATCGGGTAAGGTCATTGCTCTCCACACTCAATGACATCATCTGAACCACATCTGCTACATCCTGCATCTCGGGAGAGCGTAATCGAGCTCTCCTTCCCCTCCTCTCCAGGGATGTAGCTCGCAACCCAACACTGGAACTCGCAGCCTGGGACAGTGGGGCCCTGGGTGTGCGTCGCTGCACCCCAACAATGGAACCCGTAGCCTGGGACGATGGGGCCCTGAGTGTGCCTTGCTGCACCCCAACAATGGAACCCGTAGCCTGGGATGGTGGGGCCCTGGGTGTGCCTTGCTGCCTCCCATTACTGGGACCCGCAACCTCAGAAGGTGTGAAACCATAGAAAGTCCCACCAACACTCAAACCACTAGTCACGGAAGGGGCTGTCAACTCCATGAGCAGCACCTCCTCCAAAATCAATATAACAGTGGGAGCTTCATCCAGCTCCATCCCCTCCCCCTCGCCCCCATGGATGGATTGGAAGATGTTCTCCTCAACAGGCTTGTCCGCTTCTGAATCTTCTTCTCCATTTTCAGGATTGGCCTCAAGTTCTGCAAAATATAACAGAAGTCAAATGGTTAGCAGCAGAGGAGGGGGCAGGATGGGTGGCATGTGTACGCTCACACATCGCAGACCAGGCAGCAGGTTGATTTGAAGGGCCACGAGGAATTTGCAGGACTTACCCTCGCCCTTCAGTGTGGGCCCAGCTTGTGCAGTACTGATTGTTTTTCTATAGGCAGGACCCATCAGCGACCCTCTCTTCCAAGGGTGTCAGTGGGTGCAGATTTGCCGGGCCTCCTCCTGTTCGAGTTCTTTCCCTTTTATTATGTGCCACTTTCTTCTGCAAAGATGAAAATACAACTTTTTAGAGAGGGTGTCTTTCTGCTGGATGGGACATAAACAGCTGGTCACATTTACAATTGCATTGAATAAATGAATATATTACTTACACTAACTACTTGACCAAGATTCTGCCATTTCTTTTTACACTGGCTTCCAGATCACGTGGTGTTCATTACTGCGCAGTAATCTTCTGCAATTTGGTTCCAGCGTTTCTTCATTTCTTTTGGTGGAACTTTTATGTGACCTCTGCTGGTATCCAGCTCCTGCCATCTATTCTCAATCACAGTAACTAGTATCTCCACTTCTTCCAGCAAGAAATTCTTGGTCCTTGGTCCGCGTTGCATCTTATACAGCTCCAGCTGCGATTTTTCCAATGCTTTCACACAGCACTCCTTCTCACACACACACAACTTGCTCTTTAAAAATGGCCGATTGCCAACTTAGAGCTGTACTGCGCACATGCATCCACTGCAGCAACGTCAAAAACATAAGTATTTTTTCCCACATATGCGCAGAAGGCCCGGCTGCGTTTTTCGACGCAGACAGCAGGCTCCACCCCACCCCCTCCCCCCCCCCGCCCCCCGAGGCAACTGGACACGCTGCGCAGTTCCGGATTGCAGTTTAAAGATCGAGGAAAGTCAGTGCAATTACTTCTGGTGCATTTATGGACCTAAAAACCCGGCATAACTCTGGCAATACGCCAGAAAACGGGCTTGGGCAAAATTGAGCCCTATGTCCCCTAGTTTTAGTTTCCCCTATGAGTGGAAATATCCTCTCTGCATCCACCTTGTCGAGCCCTCTCATTATCATATGTTTCAATAAGATCACCTCTCATTCTTCTCAACTCCGATGAGTATAGGACCAACCTACTCAACCTATCTTCCTTCATAAGTCAACCCCTCATCTCTGGAATCAACCGAGTGAACCTTCTCTGAACAGTCTCCAATACAAGTATATCCTTCCTTAAATACGGAGACCAAAACTGTACACAGTACTCCAGGTGTGGCCTCACCAATACCCTGTACAGTTGTAGCAGGACTTCTCTGCTTTTATACTTTATCCCCCTTGCAATAAAGGCCAACATTCCATTTGCCTTCCTGATCACTTGCTGTACCTGCATACTAACTTTTTGTGTTTCATGCACAAGGACCCCCAGGTCCCTCTGTACTGCAGCACTTTGCAATTTTTCTCCATTTAAATTATAATTTGTTTTTCTATTTTTTCTGCCAAAGTGGATAACCTCACATTTTCCCACATTATAATCCATCTGCCAAATTTCTGCCCACTCACTTAGCCTGTTTATATCCCTTTACAGATTTTTTGTGTCCTCCTCACAATTTGCTTTCCCACCCATCTTTGTATCATCAGCAAACTTGGCTACATTACACTCGGTCCCTTCATCCAAGTCATTCATTTAGATTGTAAATAGTTGAGGCACGAGAACCGATCCCTGCGGCACCCCACTAGTTACTGTTTGACCCATTTATCCCAACTCTCTGTTTTCTGTTAGTTAGCCAATCCTCTATCCATACAAATATATTATCCCCAAGCTTGTGAACTTTTATCTTGCACAGTAACCTTTTATGTGACACCTTGTCAAATGTCTTCTGGAAATCCAAATACACCACATTCATCGGTTCCTCCTTATCCACCCTGCTCGTTACATCCTCAAAGAACTCCAGCAAATTTGTCAAACCTGATTTCCCTTTCATAAAACCATGCTGACTCTGCTTGATTGAATTATGCTTTTCCAAATGTCCCGCTACTGCTTCCTTAATAATGGTCTCCAGCATTTTCCCAATGACAGATTTTAGGCTAACTGGTCTAGTTTCCTGTTTTTTGTCTGCTTCCTTTTTTAAATAGGGGCATTACATTTGCGGTTTTCCAATCCGCTGGGACCACGCCAGAATCCAGGGAATTTTGGTAGATTACAACCAATGCATCCACTTCTTTTAAGACCCTAGGATGTAAGCCATCAGGTCCAGGGGACTTATCCGCCTTTTGTCCCATTATTTTACCGAGTACTACTTCATTAGTGATAGTAATTGTGTTACGTTTCTCTCTTCCTATAGCCCTTTGATTATCCACTGTTGGGATGTTTAGTGCCTTCTACCGTGAAGACCAATACTAAATATTTGTTCAACACCTCTGCCATTTGCCTGTTCTCCATTATTAATTCCCCAGTCTCATCCTTAGGAGGACAACATTTACATTAGCCACTCTTTTCCTTTTTATGTACCTGTAGAAACTCTTACTATCTGTTTTTATATTTCGTGCTAGTTTACTTTCATAATCTATCTTCCCTCTCTATCATTTTTTTAGTCAGTCTTTGCTGGCTTTTAAAACTTTCCCAATCCTCTGGCCTAGTCTTGGCAACATTGTATGCCCTTGTTTTCAATTTGAAACCATCTCTTATTTCCTTAGTTAGCCACGGATGGTTATCCCTTCTCTTAGTCTTTCCTTCTCATTGGAATATATTTTTTTGCGAGTTATGAAATATCTCCTTAAATGTCTGCCACTGCTCATCAACCGTCCCATATTTTAATCTATTTTCCCAGTCCACTTTAGCCAACTCTGCCCTCATACCTTCATAGTCTCCTTTGTTTAAGCTTAGGACACTGGTTTGAGATCAAACTTTGTCACCCTCCAACTGAATTTGCAATTCAACTATGTTATGGTCACTCATTCCGAGAGGAACCTTTACAAGGAGATCACTTATTAATCCTGTCTCATTACACTGTACCAGATCTAAGCCTGCATAAGATAGAAAAAGTAGATCAACAAATGAGTTCAAACTGCACTGTGAGGAAGACAAGAGATTAGTAAAAAAGCAAATTTAGGCTTGATGTCAGGAAGTTCTTCACACAAGTGTGATCATCACATAAAATGGACTTCTGGGTAATGGAGCAGAAGCAAAAATTCTGGAATAAGTTAAGAAATGTAGAGGAACAGAGGGCCCTTGGAGTGCATGTCCACAGATCCCTGAAGGTAGCAGGGCAGGTAAATAAGGTAGTTAACAAGGCATATGGGATAGTTTCTTTTATTAGCTGAGGCATAGAATACAAGAGCAGGGAGGTTATGCTGGAACTGTATAAAACACTTGCTAGGCCACAGCTAGAGTACTGTGTACAGTTCTGGTCACGACATTACAGAAAATATGTGATTGCACTATAAGAACATAAGAACATAAGAATTAGGAACAGGAGTAGGCCATCTAGCCTCTCGAGCCTGCTCCGCCATTCAATAAGATCATGGCTGATCTGGTCGTGGACTCAGCTCCACTTACCCGCCCTCTCCCCGTAACCCTTAATTCCCTTATTGGTTAAAAATCTATCTATCTTTGACTTGAAAACATTCAATGAGCCAGCCTCAACTGCTTCCTTGGGCAGAGAATTCCACAGATTCACAACCCTCTGGGAGAAGAAATTCTTTCTCAACTCAGTTTTAAATTGGCTCCTCCGTATTTTGAGGCTGTGCCCCCTAGTTCTAGTCTCCCCCATCAATGGAAACAACCTCTCTGCCTCTATCTTGTCTATCCCTTTCATGATTTTAAATGTTTCTATAAGATCACCCCTCATCCTTCTGAACTCCAAGGAGTCAAGACCCAGTCTACTCAATCTATCATCATAAGGTAACCCCCTCATTTCTCGAATCAGCCTAGTGAATCGTCTCTGTACCCCTTCCAAAGCTAGTATATCCTTCCTTAAGTAAGGTGACCAAAACTGCACGCAGTACTCCAGGTGCGGCCTTACCAATACCTTATACAGTTGCAGCAACACCTCCCTGCTTTTGTACTCCATCCCTTTCGCAATGAAGGCCAACATTCCATTTGCCTTCCTGATTACCACTAGAGAGGGTACAAAGGGGATTTACAAGGATGTTGCCAGGAATGGAGAATTTTAGCCACGAGGAAAGATTGGGTAAGCTAAGGTTGTTTTCTTTGGAACGGAGGAGGTGGAGGGGAGACTTGATTGAGATTTATAAAATTATGAGGGGCCTAGATAGAGTCGATAGGAAGGACCTATTTCCCTTAGCAGAGAGGTCAATAACCAGGATAGATTTAAAGTAATTGGTAGAAGGATTCGAGGGGAGTCAAAGAGAACTTTTTTCACTCAGAGGGCAGTGGTGTTTTGGAACTCACTGCCTGAAAGGGTGGTTGAGGCAGAAATCTTCATCACATTTAAAAAGTACTTGGATATGCCCCTGAAGTGCCATAAACTGCAAGGCTACGGACCAAGAGTTGGAAAGTGGGATTAGGCTGGATAGCTCTTTCGACCAGTGTAGACAGGATGGGCTGAATGGCCTCTTGCTGTTCTGTAAATTTCTATGATTCTATTTCTTTGATTCTATGAAGAAACAATTGGATGCTTTGATAGGGGGACTACCCATTTTTTTTCCTTGATGAAGGAGCTATTAGCATTCCTCGCTATTTATCTTGTGATCACATTCAAAGCATTCAATATACAGGTACGAGCTGTAACAACCCAAACAACCACCTTAAGAACCACCAATATCAGCAAGATTCCTCGGGCGTTTCCAAACTTACCAGGATCCCCCTTGTTTTGGATAACCTACTTATAAAGTGAACAGTAAATGTGGCAATATTCCAAGAAAGCATAACAGTCAGCAAACAGTTAGAAACAAACCACTAATAATGCACTATCTTGTTAGTTATTCTTATTATATAGCCAGTAGTACAGAAACTGCAGAGGTGGTTGAATACAATTGACATATTAAAATTAATGATTGTACAATTTTTAAAAATTAAAGCTCGTCGGGTAAGTTATTCAAAAAAGAAAGACAGCTCAGACCCTGCATCTGGTCAGTTTGTCATATATATTTGGACAAGTAAAACAAAAAAGCATAGGTGCCAACGTGCAGCTGAGGTGCAGTGTAAATGCACCATCAAATCCAACACCACCAATGGGAGGGCCGATCATAAGAACAAGAGTAGGCCATTGGCCCCTCGAGCCTGCTCCGCCATTTAATAAGATCATGGCTGATCTGATCCTGGGCTCAGCCTCACTTCCATGCCCGCTCCCCATAACCCTTCACTTCCTTATCGTTCAAAAATCTGTGTATCTCCACCTTAAATATATCCAATGACCCAGCCTCCACAGCTCTCTGGGGCAGAGAATTCCACAGATACTCCTCCTGATCTCAGTTCTAAACGGGCGACCCCTTATTCTTAAACTAGTTCTAGATTCCCCCATGAGTGGAAACATCCTCTCTGCATCTACCTTGTCGAGCTCCCTCAGTATCTTATATGTTTCAATAAGATCACCTCTCATTCTTCTAAACTCCAATGAGTATAGGCCCAACCTGCTCAACCTTTCTTCATAAGTCAACCCAAAACTATCATTTATAAACTGCCAAGGGAAAAAGAATATTAGTTGGAGTCATATTACAAAGCAAATAATGGAAATAAAAACTTTCTGGTTCTTGATGTAGAAAATAATTGCTTTCACATTTCATGTCAGAATTACAAATATATGTTAATTTACCGGAAAAGATATGCTTTCTTCAGGACATCTTCATTTTCACAATATTTTGGCACATTTTCTGTGGCACAGTTAACCTACAAAAAATTGCAGTGTTTTAATAGGATAATGTAATGCTAATATTACATAAAAATGGAAACAAATCTGATTTTAAAAAAACACATTATTTTCTCGCCAAAAGAGCTCCACCAATTTTCTCCTCCTCTCCTTTGTAGAGTAAGACTGTGCTAAAGCTAGCTTTTTAAAACATAATTCTTCAGGCCATGGGCATTGCTGGCAATGCCAGCATTTAGTGCCCATCTCTAGTTGTGCTTGCGAAGGTGGTAGAGGTCTTCTTCTTGGACCGCTGCAGTCCATGTGTTGGGTTTTTATTAGGAAAGTTGCTTTTCCTGAAGCCAAGAATGCCTCTTTTGATTTTTTTAAACTTTCCCTTCTCCTGCTTATTGATAAGTCAATACACCTAAACCCCAGCAAAAGCACTACAAGATCTGCATAAAAGGAAATCAGCCAACACTCCCACTATTTTTCCTTCTCAGCGGGAATCCTGCATTCAGTGCCATCACGTGTCATGATGCTCGAGCTGATAATTCAAGAGTGTATAGTGCAACATGAGTGAACCAGTAGCCTACCACCCACGGAACAGCCATTAGGGCTGCAATGTGATACCAAGAAAGTTGCATTTCTACTTACATAAGAACATAAGAAATAGGAGCAGGAGTAGGCCATTTGGCCCCTCGAGCCTGCTCTGCCATTTAATAAGATCATGGCTGATCTGATCATGGACTCAACTCCACTTCCCCGCCCATTCCCCATACCCCTTTATTCCCTTATCGCTCAAAAATCTGTCTATCTTCACCTTAAATATATTCAATGACCCAGCCTCCACAGCTCTCTGGGACAAAGAATTCCACAGATTTACAACCGTCAGAGAAGAAATTCGTCCTCATCTCAGTTTTAAATAGGCGGCCCCTTATTCTGAGACTATGCCCCTTAGTTTTAGTTTCCCCTATGAGTGGAAATATCCTCTCTGCATCCACCTTGTCGAGCCCCCTCATTATCTTAAATGTTTCGATAAGATCACCTCTCATTCTTCTGAACTCCAATGAGTGTAGGCCCAACCTACTCAACTTATCTTCATAATTCAACCTGCTCATCTCCGGAATCAACCTAGTGAACCTTCTCTGAACAGCCTCCAATGCAAGTATATTCTTCCTTAAATACGGAGACCAAAATTGTACACAGTACACCAGGTGTGGCCTCACCAATATTCTAAACAGTTGTAGCAGGACTTCTTTGCTTTTATACACCATCCCCCTTGCAATAAAGACCAACATTCCATTTGCCTTCCTGATTACTTGCTGTACCTGCATACTAACATTTTGTGTTTCATGTACAAGCATCCCCCCAACCACCCAGGTCCCTCTGTACTGCAGCACTTTGCAATTTTTCTCCATTTAAATAATAATTTGCTTTTCTATTTTTTCTGCCAAAGTGGATAACCTCACATTTTCCCACATTATAATCCATCTGCCAAATTTTAGCCCACTCACTTAGCCTGTCTATATCCCTTTGCAGATTTTGTGTGTCCTCCTCACAATTTTCTCTCCCACCCATCTTTGTATCATCAGCAAATTTGGCTACATTACTCTCGGTCTCTTCATCCAAGTCATTAATATAGATTGTAAATAGTTGAGGCCCTAGCACCGATCCCTGCGACACCCCACTAGTTACTGTTTGCCAACGGGAAAATGATCCATTTCTCCCAACTCTGTTTTCTGTTAGGTAACCAATCCTCTATCCATGCTAATATATTACCCCTAACCTCGTGAACTTTTATCTTGTACAGTAACCTTTTATGTGGCACCTTATTGAATGCCTTCTGGAAATCCAAATACACCCTGCTCATTACATCCTCAAATAATGTCAGCAAATTTGTCAAACATGATTTCCCCTTCATAAAACCATGTTGACTCTGCTTGACTGAATCATGTTTTTCCAAATGTCCTGCTACTGCTTCCTTAATAATGCACTCCAATATTTTCTCAACGATAGATGTTAGGCTAACTAGTCTATAGTTTCCTGTTTTCTGTCTGCCTCCTTTTTTAAATAGGGGCGTTACATTTGCGGTTTTCCAATCCGCTGGGACCACCCTAGAATTCAGGGAATTTTGGTAGATTACAACCAATGTAAACACTATTTCTGCATTGACTTCCTTTAAGACCCTAAGATGCAAGCCATCAGGTCCAGAAGACTTGCCCGCCTTTAGTCCCATTATTTTACCGAGGACTACTCCTTCAGGGATAGTTCCTCCCTCCCTATAGCCCCTAGATATCCACTATTTGGATGATTTTAGTGTCTTCTACTGTGAAGACCGATACAAAATATTTGTTCAAAGTCTCTGCCATTTTCCGGTTCCCCATTATTAATTCCCTAGTTTCATCCTCTAAGGGACCAACATTTACTTTAGCCATTCTTTTCCTTTTTATGTATCTGTTGAAACTCTAAATATGTTTTTATATTTTGTGCTAGTTTGCTTTCTCTTTCCACACCCCCAACCCCATTTTTGCATATATAACAACTAACTTTTAATGGCAAATGACAATTTAAAAGAAAAAAATGTTCCAGAGAAGGTATTTTAATTCACCTGAGCCGCTGTGATGCCATACTCCTCGAGTGATTCTGATGATTTTTCTAGCTGCTGAAGGAAAAGTCTGATTGATGGGTTGGCTGAAACATAGAATCAAATAATGCTTTTAATGTTTCAAGCTGGACCTGTTCCTGGCTGGGCCAGAGATCACCTCTTACAGAAGATAAGTACTGCAGTGTATTCAGGGCCAGAGTGATCTCCTGGACAAATTTTGATCGCGTACTTGGGACGAAGAGGAATTTCCCAGATTTTCCTTCCCCAAATTGGCCTGGGTTTTTAATCTGTTTTGTTTTTTGCCTCTCCCAGGAGATCACATGGTTTCGAATGAGGTGGAGTGTATATATTATGATGCACAACGTACGGCAATTCTGTGGGACAGGTTCGATCGACCAGAGGGTCTTGACCTGTCCGTCATTGTTCGTATGTTCATCTGTAACCGAATATATATTTTTATAATTCTTCTATAGCATATGATAGGCCAAAGATGAACAAAGATTAATATTTTGTTTCCCACTTAAGATAGCTTTACTTGTCCTTATTTAATTTCAATTTGCTTGGGATAGTTGATACGGTTTTTAATAAGTGAGAGAGAGAATGAAAGAACAAACTTTCCTGTCCTCAGAATATCCCAAAACTAAGTATCTTTTAGGTACAATCATTTTTATTTTGTAGGCAAACATGGCAGCTAATATATGCCACAGAAAAGTTCCACAAACAGCAAAAGATGAACAAAACAAATAGATAATCTCTTTTGGTGGTGTTGGTTGAGGGACAAATATTGGCCAAGACAACAACAACAACGTACTGCACCTTTAATGTAGTGAAATGTCCTAAGGTGCTTTACAGTAGCGTTAGCAAACAAAATTTGACAATGAGGCACATAAGGATATATTAGAACAGCTTGGTCAAATAGGTAGGTTTTAAGGAGCGTCTTAAAAGAGGAAAGAGAGGTAGAGAGGCGGAGAGGTTTAGGGAGGGAATCCCAGAGCTTAGGACCTAGGCAGCCGCCCATGGTGAAGTGATTAAAACCAGGGATGCACAAGAGGCCACAATTGGAGGTGCATAGACATCTTGTGGGGCTGTGGGGCTGGAGGAGATTACAGAGATAGGGAGGTTAAAGGCCATGGAGGGATTTGAAAACAATGATGAGAATTTTAAAATCAAAGCGGTACTTAATCGGGGGCCAATGTAGGTCTGCGAGCACAGGTGTGTTCGGTGAATGGGACATGGCATGAGTTAAGATGCGGGCAGCAGAATTTTGGATGAGTTTAAGTTTATGGAGGGTGGAAGATAGGAAGCCAGCCAGGAGTGCGTTGGAATAGTCAAGTCTCGACATTGGAGAATTCTCCTGTTCTTCGATAAGTGACATGGGATCTTAAATGTTGTCTAAATGGGTACACGGGGCCTCAGTTTAACATCTCATCCAAAATACTGCACCTCTGACAATGCAGCCATCTCTCCGTACTATATTGAAATGCCAGGTTATGTACTCGTGATCCCACAACTTTATGACTCAAGGGCAAGAGTGCTAAACTGAGCCAAGACTGAAGGTTGGGACAGGGATGGGGAAATGATAAAAACTTATTCTCCACATAATCTGTTACATAATGAATGTAGTTTATCAGGGCAACCAATATCAACGAGATTAAGTCAGTGCTGAATTAATTGTTGAAGTAAAACAGAAATGAACATTAAAATTAGCTGAATAATTCTAAAAGAAAACTCAAATTAATAACTTACATTGATTCTTTTCAAGTGGATATTACTGTCCAGTCAAGGAGCAGAAAAGAGTAAGTACATTTTTTCCAGGACTTAAAATTCAATTTAAAAAACAATTAACATTAATTAAAATTGATTGAATTATTTTTGGAGGAATGACTTTGATTATGCTCTTCAAGGTTAGGGATGTCAGTCCTAGGCTATAGAACGTTTTTCTATTTATTATGCTTATGTTTTAGCATCAAGCAGTCGCATATCAGGTACAGTGCAAGTTAGATAGAGAGTAAACCTCCCACTACATTGCCTCATCAATGATCCTTAACCCCAAACTTAGGAAATACCCATACCATATCAGTGACAGTGTGCCATTTCTAATTCCTACAGCAGCTACCCTTATGGCCTCTGTGAGAGACTATCAATTTAGTAGCAATTACTTCAGAATCATGAGCAGTATGATACTATATAATCTCAGCCACAATCAGCAGAGATCTAACTTGGATCAAACTTAGAGCCGAGGTGAAAGGATAGTGTTACCCAGTTGATTATGGTTTGCCCAAAACATGCAAATAGAACATCCAATCAAATGTACTAACTATATAGGATGGATACAGATTATGCAAAGTTTTACTTTTACTGCAGCATTCTGTTTCAAATATTTAACCCAATCTAGCTAATACTGTACTTACTTGCTCTTTTGAAGTATATTAAAGAAGTTTTTCCTGACTGTAGAATACTGATGAATTGTTGTTGATTTAAGCTGAGTAATGTCTTCTTACCATCAACGACATTGAAATAACCAGCACATAATAAAATTAAGCAAATGTAGGAATGCCATTGGGCCATTTTAGCAGATAAAGTCAGTACTGATCCCAGAATTGCTTAAATAATTTGAATGAAATCCACAACTGCAATGTTATTTATTTCAATCTGTAAAAAGAGAAATTAACAGTAATATAAGTGAGACATAATCCACAAACCATGTTCAACTGCCCACAGCTTACGATGTTGGCAGCCCCATACTTTTAAGTCTAATGCAACACATTGTATACGATAATGTATGTTAAAATAGCCCCAGTGCATCAGGGGCACAAAATTTACACAGAAAAATAGTCATCTTAGAAAACATGGCACATCAAGAACCATCTCAATCACCTAACAAGTGGAAGACAAACACTTACTTTACAATAATTTTCTATTCTGAATATTTACATTCCATTTTAAAACTCCCTCCACAATTAAACTGACTTTGTATCACCTTTAGATAAAAATGAGAAAATCTCAATATTTTTTATAATAAACTGCATTTTCCTAGTAATGAAGTCAATGAAAACAGTCACCTTTATTACAATTTCTACATGAAGAAACACTTTTACAAATTGGAGAAACTTATGCTCTCTGGTCTAAAGAAGTTAACAGAGGATCTTACTATCAAAAGGCATAAATAATGTGAGCCGACAGTAGTATATTTGAGTTAAATCAGGCCAGTAGGATAAGAGAACGTGAATTTAAAGGTTTCAATTTTTACCCTTCATTGTGGCAATTTCAACAATCTGTCCAGCATTCAGTTTTTGTAAAGATTTGAAAAACTGGCAGATAGTTTTCTCTAGAGACAAGAAATTAAAACAAAAATGAATATATCTGATGGTCCGTCAGAAGTGGGTTTAAAGGAGGACATTAAAAGAGGAAAGGGAACATAAGAACATAAGAATTAGGAACAGGAGTAGGCCATCTAGCCCCTCGAGCCTGCTCTGCCATTCAACAAGATCATGACTGATCTGGCCGTGGACTCAGCTCCACTTACCCGTCCGCTCCCCGTAACCCTTAATTCCCTTATTGGTTAAAAATCTATCTATCCGTGACTTGAATACATTCAATGAGCTAGCCTCAACTGCTTCCTTGGGCAGAGAATTCCACAGATTCTCAACCCTCTGGGAGAAGAAATTCCTTCTTAACTCGGTTTTAAATTGGCTCCCCCGTATTTTGAGGCTGTACCCCCAATTCTAATCTCCCCGACCAGTGGAAACAACCTCTCTGCCTCTATCTTGTCTATCCCTTTCATTATTTTAAATGTTTCTATAAGATCACCCCTCATCCTTCTGAACTCCAACGAGTAAAGACCCAGTCAACTCAATCTATCATCATAAGGTAACCCCCTCATCTCCGGAATCAGCCTAGTGAATCGTCTCAGTACCCCCTCCAAAGCCAGTATATCCTTCCTTAAGTAAGGTGACCAAAACTGCACGCAGTACTCCAGGTGCGGCCTCACCAATACCCTATACAGTTGCAGCAGGACCTCCCTGCTTTTGTACTCCATCCCTCTCGCAATGAAGGCCAACATTCCATTCGCCTTCCTGCTTACCTGCTGCACCTGCAAACTAACTTTTTGGGAGGTTTCTGTAGTGTAGTGGTTATCACGTTTGCTTTACATGCAAAAGGTCCCTGGTTCGATCCTGGGTAGAAACATTACCCAAAAAGAGTTTCATGCACAAGGACCCCCAGGTCCCTCCAGGAAGTGGAGAGGACAAGTGTTTAGGAAGGGAATTTCAAGTTTGAAGCCTGGCCAAAGTGGGCCAAAGTGGTGGGATTCACAAAAGGCTAGACTCAGAGGAAGAGAGAATTCGGGGTTGAGGGAGTTGTAGGACTGAAACAGGTTATGTAGATAGGGAGGGACAAGCCCATGAAGAGATTCACATGTTACATTTGAGGCTTTGGGTTACCAGCAAGCACAGGATGATGGGCGAGTGTGAGTTGGTGTGAAATAGGATATGGGCAGCAGAGTTTCGGATGAGCTGAAATTCACAGAGAGTGGCAAATGAGAGGTATTTCAATAGAGCATTGCAATAATCATGTCTGGAGGTGACAGATGCATGGATGAGAGTTTTATCAGCATATGGGCTGAAGTAGAGCAGAGGTGATTGATATAATGGAGGTGTACGTAGACAGTCTTCGTGATGGAGAGGATATGGGGTTGGAAGCTCAGTTCAGTTTCAAATTGGATGCGGAGGTTTTGAACAATCTGGTTCATCCCAAGATTGTAGCCAGAGAGAGGGTGGGATTAGTGTCAAGGATATGGAGTTTGTGGAGGGGAATGAAGACAATGTCAAAGTCGTCAGTCTTCCCAATGTTTAACTGGACAACACTGCAGCTCATCCAACACTGGATGTTGGACAAGTAGTCTGACAACACAGAGACACTGGAAGGGTCCAGAGAGGTGGTGGAGAGGCAGAGCCAGATGTTGTGAGCATACATGTGGAAGCTGACTCTACCTCTGCAAATCATATTGTCAAGGGGGCACCATGTAGATGAGCAGGAGGGGGGCCAAGAATAGATTGTTGGTCTGGAGGCAACAGAGCAGGTGCAGGAATAGAAGCCATTTCTGGAAATCTCTGACTACAACTGAATGGGTAAGTGTGGAACCAAGTGAGAGCAGTCCCACTGGACCTAAACAAAGACGTTCGATTCTCTCCAATCCCTTCATAGTTTGAAACACTAAAAATCATCTCAATCTCCTGATCGATTTTATTTCAGATGTTCAGCTCATGTAGTGATTCCCTCTCCCCAGTATAAGGTTTAGTGACTTTTGCAAGTAAATTAGAGATACAACTTTCTGCATGGATAAGATATAAAGATACAAAAGCAGATATAAAGATCGAGCTTTCTATGAGTGAAGGGAAACGTTCCTTCAAATTTAACTAACAACTGAATTAAACATCAACTATTGCACAAAATTCTGTTTTACTTTTCAACACCATGCAAAACATTGTCACTTAATTCAGAAAAAAAAATTACCATCGAAACCTAGCAGGAAGACACACAATTGTGTGTACAATCTCCTACCTGGCCCATTGTCAGACCTCACAGCGGAACGTGCTGCTGAAAAGGTTCGACACAATTCGACAGCCGAATCCCCGCCTTTGCCTTTCTCTGATTGGCACTTCTACGGTCATTGTTGACAACGCAATTGGCTATTGGGTAACACTGGTGTCAATCAAATTATGTACAGCCGCTTCCGGTAACAAGCCGTGAGCTCCGAAGACGCATGCGCCACTCTTACGACCGCCCTCGAGCTGATCCCGTTTGTTATCCCAGTGATTGACAGGGAGGGCAGACGGCGTTCCACCAATGGGAGGGCGCATGTGGTGCAAGGGGCGGGGCGCGGCGGCAGGCTGGAGGTTGTTTTTATGCTGGAGATGAGGCAAGCAAAGATAGCGGCAGCGGACGGATGGAGAGCGAAGGCTTGCACTCACTGCGGTAACAAGCACTGCCCGGTTCAGCGTACCCGTAAACATGTCTCTGCAGAGCTCGGCGGCAAGTGCGGTCCTGCTCTCGTCAATGACGGCGGCTCCGGACAAGCCGATCCGGGCTGCAGTTCCCCCCTCAGTGGAGCTCGGCTTGACCGTGGTTTACACCGCTCTGTACACTCTGCTTTTCCTCTTCGTTTACCTGCAGCTCTGGCTGGTTTTGCACTACAGGCACAAGCGGTTCAGCTACCAGACCGTATTTTTGTTTCTCTGTCTGCTCTGGGCAGGCCTGAGGACTACGCTCTTTTCATTTTACTTTAAAAATTGTATCCAGGCCAATCAGCTGGAGCCTTTGCCTTACTGGCTGCTGTATTGCTTTCCTGTGTGTTTGCAGTTCTTCACGCTGTGTCTGCTAAACCTTTATTTTGCACAGGTATGTTTTTAGAGAGGAAAAAAAGTACAAACAGAATAAATTAATTTTAATGCTGATTTCGCTTTGTTTTAATGGATAATGGGCATTGCTCTTTTTTTTTAGAGACCGCTGAAACACTAGGCAAAGTGTTGATGTACGAAGCTGTCTTTGTTCTTTTTATTGCATATCCAAATTACAGCCGCCTTGTTCTGAGATGCAAGTCAGATTGTAACATACAGATTTCTATTGTATCAATTTCCGAGAGTGCTGTGGTTTATCACTAAAATAGTGGATACCTTGATTTTTTTTTAAAGAGAGAGATGATATATGTTTGAAAGGCTTGGCTTGTCCCGGTAATATTCCTAAGCAATCAGTAGTTTAAAAACAAGTGGTATTTGGAACCGTGTCGTTCCGGCTTTAGATAAATACCAATTATGGCGTTAAGTGTGTTCACTGCTCGCCGCGTTACAGTGCAGCGCTCGGCTGTTGGTGTAGATAAAGAAAAAATATCCCTATCCTGAAATCCTCTAGTCTGTTAACTCGCAACATATCATCTTCTGGTGTAATGCCTGCTGGAAATCTCATTCAATATTCTTAAGTGAATGAAATTGTCAGTAAACTGACACTAGTCTAATTCATTTTTGTTCTGGCCTTGCTTAATCCAAGAATGTAATGGAAATAAATGTTGCTTTTGAATAAATCGTGCCGTTTCGTGACTAAGGCGATTGAGTTCCTGACGGACAATTTGCAGGTGTAGGCAGGCAGTTAAACTTTTTTGTAAGGATTTGGTGAAACAACCCGTATTACCGAAATGCTGTGTCTACGCCAGTCTTTCTGGTGTTGCCCATTCGTTGAATGATGTTCGTTGAGTTCTGCAGATGAACATATTTTAAAATTCGCACTTTTAAAATTATACGCAAGTGAAGCATTGGCGACGTTTACGAAGAGGTTGTAGCAATAATTACAATTCGGTTTTTAATTTAAGTTTGTTCGGGATTATCATAGTAAATATTCTATTTGTATAGATTCGTATTTGTGTCCCTTTTGGGCAGTAAGCAGTTTGATACTGGAAATCTTTAAAAGAAGCATTGATTTAACGAGGTGATCCACCTCCGGGTTAGGACATTGCTCATCTGGCCACTGCGCCTCTCGACCTCAATTCGAGCTTCAAACTTCCACCTTCCACCGTAACCAGTTGTAGCGGATTCTACTGTCTCCAGAACTAATTTCACAAAATATTAATGTCTATTTATGCAGTGTTACAACGGTAAGTGTACACTCGATGCAGGTTAGAAGTATTTCATGTAATTTGGAAAAAACTAGCAATACTTTTTGACTGAACTCTAGCGAACTCTAAATGGCGAACTGCCTTCATGTTGACCTATACAACAATTGCAATATAAAAGCGTATTTACTGTTAAGTGAGATCAAACATTATGCAAAACTCAATAACTATTTTTTCTATTAATCTAATGTAGCCGCTTATATCCTGCTCTTTGCAACCCCCCCCCCCCTCTCCCTAAACCTTTTTTTTAAATAACCTTTTCCTTTAAAAAAAAATAACCTTTTCCAACCCCACTTTATTGATCAAGCTTTCGTCATTGATATTAATCTCTTCCATAACTCTGTCTATTCCCATCTCTCTTGTACTGGAGGCACCTTGGGTTTTATTATTAAATGCAATTGTTGTACAAAAGAATAGTGACTCATTTTGCTATACAAATAATTATAAGTGACAATTTACCAGAAACTTGATGTTCCAGCTGTTTTAATGCCTTTTTATAATGGTGACCTGATAATTCAGTTGATTTAATCATAGGAAAGCAAAGGGAGCTAGATCCATAAGCAGTCTGTTTATATTAGATTGTTGTATTTGCTCTGCTCGGCAGCAAGTGATTAAAGCAGGCTTAAAGATGAATGGAACTTTTTGGGTGCCTTGCCATGGGCAGAGAACTAGTAGGTTTGCTGAACAAGTGAAAACATCTATGACAATCTGTCTTTAGTTTTGATCAAACATTCGGTTTTATTGGACAATATAGTGCAGTTTTGAATTGTATTGTCACATTTGTTCAGTTTAAGTGCAGTGCATTGTATCTGTTACTGAGTATGAATAAAGTAGGCCAAAGGCCAGCAGAAGTGAGGGCACTCTGCCTGGACTTCCATTCACTGAGAAAATGGTAAGCTCTCCCTTTTGCAAACTCTTGCTCATCAAACTTTTGGCTTCCATTTGATTAAATCAAGGGATTAACTCCTGAATGTAAACATATATTCACTATATTGAATTACATTCAACTTTCTCAATGCCAATCCAAAAAGCTGTCCAACAGATTCAAAAATTAAATGAATATACTGGAAACACATCAGGTCTGGCAGCAACTGAGGAGAGAGAAACCGTTAATATTTTAGGTCAATGCCCTTTGATCACAACTTCAAAAATGATTCTGAATATAAGCCTGTAAGGTGTAAACAAGACCTTGCACTGAGTGCACACAAACTTATGCCTTAAACTGTAAGTATGCAAAACATTCCTTCATTTGTATTGGAGGGGAAAATCATAAGTATATGAAAGCCTGAAAACTAGCAAATGTTGAAAGCACAAAAGTTACTTCTAGGGGGGCTGGGGTCATCTCCATCTTGAAAATTGCTTTGTTTTTCCACATTTGCTGGAGTTGAAGTAGCAGTTATGATCTAATAGAAAGACTGAACAGGCTCGAGGGGCTGTATGGTCTACTCCTGTTCTTTGGGAATGTTTTTATTTTTTTTCCCAGTAGCAGTACATAATCTTGTACTGAGAAGAGCAAATTTAAATCAATGTTTTTTTTAAAAAAGCCTAATCACAAATAGGCTGTTTAAACCCTGTTAATTGGGATGATTCCCAGTTAGGACTGTAGACAGTAAAATGTACATCCCCTCCAAATGCTGTTGTTCCTCACCCTTGTCAATTGGTGCATTTCTAGGGGTGGGTGGGGAGAGCAGGAGTGAATTTATGTTTTTATAAAAAAATCAATTATATTTTGGGTTTTCAACAGTTAATAATTTCCCTAAAAGCTACTTGGACAGTCACTTTCCAATCTTTATTTTTAAAAAAATCATAATTCTACAATGTGGGTGTTGCTGGCCAGGCCAGCATTTATTGCCCATCCCCAATTGCCCTTGAGAAGGTGGTGGTGAGCCACAGCCTTTAACTGCTGCAGTCTGTGTGGTGAGGTATTCCCAGTGCTGTTAGGGAGTTCCAGGATTTTGACCCAGCAACGAGGAAGGAACAGCGGTATATTTTCAAGTTGAAGAACTTGCAGTTGATGCTGCCATGCGCCGGCTGCTCTTGTCCTTCTAGAAGGTAGAGGTCCGGGTTTGGGAGGTGCTGCTGAAGAAGCCATGGCGAGTTGCTGCAGTGTATCTTGTAGATGGTATATACTACAGCCACGGTGCACTGGTGTAGGGATTGAACGTTGAAGGTGGTGGATGGGTGCCAATCAAGCTGGCTGCTTTGTCCTGGATGGTGTTGAACTTCCAAGTGTTGTTTGAGCTGCACTCATCCAGGCAAGTGGAGAGTATTCCATCACACTCTTGACCTGTACCTTGTGGAGAGGTTTTAGGGAGTCAGGAGGTGAGACACTCACTGCAGAATACCCAGCTTCTGACTGGCTTTTGTTTCCATGGTATTTATATGGCTGGTCCAGTTTCTGGTCAAAGGTGACCCCTGGAATGTTGGTGGGAGATTCGGCGATGGTAATGCCGTTGACTATCCAGGGGAGGTGGTTGGACTCATTGTTCGAGATGGTCATTGCCTGGCACTTGTGGCAAGTAACATTCATGCCACAACATCAGCCCAAGCCTGAATGTGGTCTAGGTCTTGCTGCATGTGGACATGGACTGTTTCATTATCTGAGGAGTTGCGAATGGAACTGAACACCATGCAGTCAACAGCGAACATCCCCCCTTCTGACCTTATGATGAAGGGAAGGTCATTGATGAAGCAGCTGAAGATGGTTGGGCCTAGGACACTGCCCTGAGGAACTCTTGCAGTGATGTCATGGGGCTGTGTCGATTGACCTCCAACAACCACAACCATCTTCCTTTGTGCTAAGTATGACTCCAGACAGTGACTTTGTTTTTTTTTTGGTTTGGTTTGCCTCTTTCTCCAACCCCCCCCCAGGTCCCATTGACTTCAATTTTACTAGGGCTCCTTAATGCTACACTCTGCCCTTGACATCAAGGCAATAGTTGACAGTCATTCCCGCATTACTGCGAGAACTCTGCTCTTCTGTCCATGTTTGAACCAAGTCTGTAATGAGATCTGGCGACAAGTGGTTCTGGAGGAACCCAAAGTGCAGCTTGATAGCACTGTTGACAACACCTTCCATCACTTTGCTGATGATTGAGAGTAGACTGGTGGAGCAGTAATTGGCCGGCTTGAATTTGTCCTGCTTTCTGTGGACAGGATATATCTGGGCAGTTTTCCAGTTGTTGGGTAGATGCCAGTGTTGTAGCTGTACTGGAAGAGCTTGGCTAGAGGCGCAGCTAGTTCGAGAGCACAAGTCTTCAGCACGACAGCCGGGATGTTGGTGACCCCATAGCCTTTGCTGTATCTAGTGTGCTAAGCTGCTTCTTGATATCACGTGGAGTGAATTTGAATTGGCTGAAGACTGGCTTCTGTGATGGTGGGGACCTCGGGAGGATGCCAGTATGGATCATCCACTCAGCACTTCTGGACGATGGTGACAAATGCTTCAGCCTTGCCTTTTACACTTGTGTGCTGGACTCTGCCATCATTGCAGATGGGGATATTCATGAAGTCGTTTCCTCCTCCTCCTGTTAGTTTAATTACCACCACCATTCACGACTGGATGTAGCAGGACCGCAGAGCTTTAATCTGCTCCACTGTTTGTGGGATTGCTTAGCTCGGTTTATAACTTCCGCTGCTTAACATGCATGTAGTCCTGTGTTGTAGCTTCCCCAAGTTGGTACTACATTTTTAGGTACGCCTGGTGCTGCTCCTGACATGCTCTTCTGCACTCCTGCTTGAACCAGGATTGGTCCCCTGGCTTGATCGTAATGGTAGAGTGAGGGATATGCCAGGCCATGAGGTTATACAGATGGTGGTGGAATACAATTGCGCTGCTGCTGATGGCCCACAGCGCCTCATTGATGCCCAGTTTTGAGCTGCTTGTCTGTTCTGAATCTACCCATTAGTGCCACACAATACAATGGAGGGAGTCTTCAGTGTGAAGATGGGACTTTGTCTCTGCTGTGATCACTGCTACCAATGCAGTCATGAGGATGAGGTCAAGTTGGTTTTCTTGTTTGTTCTCTCGCCACCTGCTGCAAGTCCTATCTGGCAGATATGTCCATCAGGTCTCAGTCAGTCGTGGTGCTAGCAAGCCCCTCTTCGTGATGGACATTGAAGTTTTTCCCCACCCCCCACCCAGAGTATATTCTGTGCCCTTACTACCCTCAGTGCTGCTTCCAAGTGGTGGTCAACATGGAGTAGTGAGGGAGGGCGGTAGCTGGTTATCAGCAGGAGATTTCTGTTATGTATTAATGTTTGGGGGTCACCAGACACCAGTGGTTGGAGGTCATCAGGATGTGGCATGTGTGCTTGGTCACCTGTATGTAAGCTTGGGTGTCTTTGTCACACAGGCACTCTCTGGCTGGAATAAAGATGGATCTAATTTCCTTGCCCATGAGACTTTATGGGGTCCAGAGTCAATGTTGAGGACTCCCATGGCCACTCCCTCCCAACTTTATACCACTGTGCTGCCACTTTGGGTGGGCTTGTCCTGCTGGTAGAACAGGACATACCCAGGGATGTTGATGGAGGAGTCTGGGACATTGGCTGAAAGTTATGATTCTGTGGGTATGACGGTCAGACTGTCGCTTGACTAGTCTGTGGGCAGCTCTCCGAATTTTGGCAATTCCCTAGATGTTAATGAGACTTTGCAGGGTCGACTGGATTGGGTGTGCCGCTGTGTTTGAAGCTGGTGCCGAGACCCTGTCCAACTCCCCATTTAGTTCAGACACCTTTCGTCCTCCCGATACCCCTGATCATGCTGGCACTTTTCCTCCGGAATTCAACCTAGCACTTTTCCATGTTCGATTCACGCCAATACTCCTCTTCCGCTTCCTCAGTTCAAGCTAACGCTATCCCTCCCATCCCCCCCCAATTTAAATTCATTTCATGTTGGCGCACTCCTCCCTCATTGAAAGCACTGCTTGCACCACCTTCCCCTCTCATCTCACCAAAGCACTAATCTAGTTTCTCCCACTTTCTTAAAATGCTGCTTCCAGCTCCTGACCACCACCTTTCTTTCCCTCTGCTTTCTGCTGACTTCCCTCCGCCTCCCAAAAATATTCTTTCTGCCCACCTTGGTGTATCTTCTCCCCTCTTCTCCCTTTCTACCCAAATTCTGTTTTCTTCTTCTGTAAATGATTGCAGATACTGCATACTGTGGGTGCTAATTCCTATTTTCACAAACATTCCTTTCCATAGTGAGCAATGGCTCGAAATACTTGCAGCTGCAGGACCTTGGTATGAGCAACACTGAGGGAAGACTTCCTGTCGCTACTAATTTTCATGCATGAAGAAAGATTGGGTGCCAAAGCATTGACTGTCCATATCAATGCATGGAAAGGCAAATTTGAATTCAATTTTTAAAATCTGCACGATAACTGGAAACATAGAAACATAGAAAATAGGTGCAGGAGTAGGCCATTCGGACCTTCGAGCCTGCACCGCCATTCAATGAGTTCATGGCTGAACATGCAAATTCAGTACCCCATTCCTGCTTTCTCGCCATACCCCTTGATCCCCTAGTAGTAAGGACTACATCGAGCTCCTTTTTCAATATATTTAGTGAATTAGCCTCAACAACTTTGTGGTAGAGAATTCCACAGGTTCACCACTCTCTGGGTGAAGAAGTTTCTCCTCATCTAGGTCCTAAATGGCTTACCCCTTTTCCTTAGACTGTGACCACTGGTTCTGGACTTCCCCAACATTGGGAACATTCTTCCTGCATCTAACCTGTCTAAACCCGTCAGAATTTTAAATGTTTCTATGAGATCCCCTCTCATTCTTCTGAACTCCAATGAATACAAGCCCAGTTGATTCAGTCTTTCTTGATATGTCAGTCCCGCCATCCTGGGAATCAGTCTGGTGAACCTTCGCTGCACTCCCTCAATAGCAAGAATGTCCTTCCTCAAGTTAGGAGACCAAAACTGTACACAATACTCCAGGTGTAGCCTCACCAAGGCCCTGTACAACTGTAGTAACACCTCCCTGTCCCTGTACTCAAATCCCCTCGCTATGAAGGCCAACATGCCATTTGCTTTCTTAACCGTCTGCTTTACCTGCATGCCAACCTTCAATGACTGATGTACCATGACACCCAGGTCTCGCTGCACCTCCCCTTTTCCTAATCTGTCACCATTCAGATAATAGTCTGTCTCTGTTTTTACCACAAGTGGATAACCTCACATTTATCCACATTATACTTCATCTGCCATGCATTTGTCCACTCACCTAACCTATCCAAGTCACTGCAGCCTCATAGCATCCTCCTCGCAGCTCACACTGCCACCCAACTTAGTGTCATCTGCAAATTTGGAGATTCTACATTTAATCCCCTCGTCTAAATCATTAATGTACAATGTAAACAGCTGGGGCCCCAGCACAGAACCTTGTGGTACCCCACTAGTCACTGCCTGCCATTCTGAAAAGTACCCATTTACTCTTTGCTTCCTGTCTTACACCCAGTTCTCAATCCATGTCAGCACACTACTCCCAATCCCATGTGCTTTAACTTTGCACATTAATCTCTTGTGTGGGACCTTGTCAAAAACCTTCTGAATGTCCAAATACACCACATCAACTGGTTCTCCTTTGTCCACTCTACTGGAAACATCCTCACAAAATTCCAGAAGATTTGTCAAGCATGATTTCCCTTTCACAAATCCATGCTGACTTGGACCTATCATGTCACCTCTTTCCAAATGTGCTGCTATGACATCCTTAATAATTGATTCCATCATTTTACCCACCACTGAGGTCAGGCTGACCGGTCTATAATTCCCTGTTTTCTCTCCCTCCTTTTTTAAAAAGTGGGGTTACATTGGCTACCCACCACTCCATAGGAACTGATCCAGAGCCTATGGAATGTTGGAAAATGACTGTCAATGCATCTGCTATTTCCAAGGCCACCTCCTTAAGTACTCTGGGATGCAGTCCATCAGGCCCTGGGGATTTATCGGCCTTCAATCCCATCACTTTCCCCAACACAATTTCCTGACTAATAAGGATTTCCCTCAGTTCCTCCTTACTAGACCCTCTGACCCCTTTTATATCCGGAAGGTTTTATGTCCTCCTTAGTGAATACCAAACCAAAGTACTTGTTCAATTGGTCTGCCATTTCTTTGTTCCCCGTGATGACTTCCCCTGATTCTGACTGCAGGGGACCTACGTTTGTGTTTACTAACCTTTTTCTCTTTACATATCTATAGAAACTTTTGCAGTCCGTCTTAATGTTCCCTGCAAGCTTTCTCGTACTCCATTTTCCCTGCCCTAATCGAGCCCTTTGTCATCCTCTGCTGAGTTCTAAATTTCTCCCAGTCCCCAGGTTCACTGCTATTTCTGGCCAATTTGTATGCCACTTCCTTGGCTTTAATACTATCCCTGATTTCCCTTGATAGCCACGGTGGAGCCACCTTCCCTTTTTTATTTTTACGCCAGACAGGGATATACAATTGTTGTAGTTCATCCATGCGGTCTCTAAATGTCTGCCATTGCCCATCCACAGTCAACCCCTTAAGTATCATTCGCCAATCTATCCTAGCCAATTCATGCCTCATACCTTCAAAGTTACCCTTCTTTAAGTTCTGGACCATGGTCTCTGAATTAACTGTTTCATTTTCTATCCTAATGTAGAATTCCACCATATTATGGTCACTCTTCCCCAAGGGGCCTCGCACAACGAGATTGCTAATTAATCCTCTCTCATTACACAACACCCAGTCTAAGATGGCCTTCCCCCCCCCCCCAGTTGGTTCCTCGACATATTGGTCTAGAAAACCATCCCTTATGCACTCCAGGAAATCCTCCTCTGCCATATTGCTTCGTTTGGTTCGCCCAATCTATATGCATATTAAAGTCACCCATGATAACTGCTGCACCTTTATTGCATGCACCCCTAATTTCCTGTTTGATGCCCTCCCTAACATCACTACTACTGTTTGGAGGTCTACACAACTCCCACTAAAGTTTTTTGCACTTTAGTGTTCTGCAGCTCTACCCATATAGATTCCACATCATCCAAGCTAATGTCCTTCCTAACTATTGCATTAATCTCCTCTTTAACCAGCAATGCTACCCCACCTCCTTTTCCTTTTATTCTATCCTTCCTGAATGTTGAATACCCATGGTTGAGTTCCCAGCCCTGATCATCCTGGAACCACGTCTCTGTAACCCCAATCACATCATATATGTTAACATATATTTGCACAGTTAATTCATCCACTTTATTACGGATACTCCTTGCATTAAGACACACAACCTTCAGACTTGTTTTTTTTTTTAAACACCCTTTGTCCTTTTAGAATTCTGATGTAGTGTGGCCCTTTTTGTTTCTTGCCTTTTTTTTTTACTCGGCCTTCCACTATTGCTTTTTACCTTTTCTACCATCTGTTTCTGACTCCATATTACTTCGCCCTATATCGCTGCAAAGGTTCCCATCCCCCTGCCATATTAGTTTAAACACTCCCGAATTACATTCGCAAATGTTACCCCCAGGACATCAGTTCCAGTCCTGCCCAAGTGCAGACCGTCCCTTTTTGTACAGGTCCCAATATCCCAGGAATTTGAATCCCTCCCTCTTGCACCACTGCTCAAGCCACGTATTTATTCTAACTATGCTGCTCCCTCTACTGATTAGCAGCTGTTGTTTAGCGCAGTTAAAATCAAAGTACTACAGGTTATTGCTCTTCGAGTTGCATTTCTACATGGGTTCAGAGTATACTTGTTTTTCCCTAGCCAGCTGCATAAGCTGAAATGTTTAGTTCTAATCTAATTTCATTGGGGAATCAATGTATGATGCAAAGCAGTGTGTAATTAAGCACCAAGGATAACTAAAGGATAATTAAGCCAAGGATAACTATAAAAAATATAAACATCAGACTGGTTACAATAAAGGAAGTTGTTTTCTGGTGTTGGAATGATGCTCCACTTAGAATCATAGTTTACAGCACAGAAGGAGGCCATTTCGGCCCATGTCTGCGCCGGCCAACAAGAGGCTATCCAACCTAATCCCACTTTCCCGCTCTAGGTCAGAAACCCTGCAAGCCACAGCACGTCAAGTGCACATCCAAGTACTTTTTAAATGTGGTGAGGGTTTCTGCCTCTACCACCCTTTCAGGCAGTGAGTTCCAGACCCCCACGATTTTCGAAATTTCCCCTCAAATCCCCTCTAAACCTACCAATTATTTTTAAATTTATGCCCCTGGTTGTTGACCCCTCCTAAGGGAAATAGGCTCTTTCTATCCACTATATCTAGGCCCCTCATAATTTTAAACCTCAATGAGGTCTCCTCTCAACCTCCTCTGTTTCAAGGAAAACAAACTCAGCCCATCAAATCTGTCCTCATAGCCAAGATTCTCCACTCCCGGCAACATCCTCATAAATCTCCTCTGTACCCTCTCCAGTGAAATCACATCCTTCCTGTAATGCGGTGACCAGAACTACACGCAATACTGCAGCTGTGGCTTAACCAGTGTTTTATACAGTTCAAGCATAACCCACCTGCTCTTATATTCTATACCTCTGCTAATAAAGGCAAGCATTCCTTATGCTGCCTTAACCACCTTATCTGCCTGGCCTGCTATCTTTGGCGATCTATGGACATGCACTCCCAGATCCTTTTATTCCCTTTCCTTGTTAGCCCTCCGTTCTATTCTGAACTCGTTCACGGCAAACGAGCCAAAGGCGGACAGAGGCAACGTTACAAGGATACCCTCAAAGCCTCCCTGATAAAGTGCAACATCCCCACTGACACCTGGGAGTCCTTGGCCATAGACCGCCCTAAGTGGAGGAAGTGCATTTGGGAGGGCGCTAGAGTTCCTTGAGTTTCGTCGCCGAGAGCATGCAGAAATCAAGTGCAGGCAGCGGAAGGAGCGTGCAGCAAACCAGGCTCCCTGCCCACCCTTTCCCTCAACGACCATCTGTCCCACCTGTGACAGAGACTGTGGTTCTCGTATTGGACTGTACAGCCACCTAAGAACTCTTGCTAAGAGTGGAAGCAAGTCTTCCTCATTCCCGAGAGACTGCCTATGAAACCTCACACTTCTCTGGATTAAATTCTGTTTGCTACTGTTCTGCCCGCCTGAGCAGTTGATCTCTTCCTGCAGTCTGCAGCTTTCTTCATTATCAACCACATAGCCTATTTTTGTATCATCTGCAAACTTAATCATACCTCCAACATTCAAGTCTAGATCATTCACGTTATTGTGTTCCTAACACAGATGAGACTGCACACAGGGAGGTTAAAGTAACAGTGACCTCAGTCTTTATTAAGACACTCCAGAGTGAGGAACAGGCCTTGGGGGCCAGCTTTATATACAGTGCTCCCAAGGGATGCTGGGATCCTTGGGACTTCAGGGGATGTGCTCCCTGGTGGTGGAACATGGGAGTGCATGCTTTACAGATACACATCACTTTTCCCCGCCCCCCCAGCGCAAAGTCAAAGTGAAAACTATTTACAAGGTGAGACGGTCTGGAGCTTTTCTTTCCCTGGTGGACCGCCTCGGTACAAATGTCTGTTCTGGTGTGTTGGCCCTGCAGAGCTTCTGAGTGAGCCTGGCCTTGCTGGGCTGTTAGGTTCAATTTCCTGGTCCAGGGTGGTGTCGTTGATCCTTTGGGTGTATGTTGTGGGCTCTCAAAAGGTGGTGCCTGCTGTGGGTTGTTCAGGGCAGTCTCTGAACCGCAGCCTTGTTTGGTCCAGGTGCTATCTGTAAATTTGTCCATTGTCTAGTTTGACTACAAACACCCTACTCCCTCCTTTAGCTATCACAGTGCCCGCGATCCACTTGGGACCATGTCCATAGTTTAGCACATACACAGGGTCGCGACCATCGTTTACATTTTGTTGCTGCCGCCTGCTCTCTACCTGATCATGCAGGTTGGGGTGAACCAGCGAGAGTCTGGTTTTAAATGTCGTTTTCAAGAGTAGCTCAGTCGGGGGCACCCCTGTGAGCGAGTGGGGTCTCGTGCGGTAGCTGAGCAGTACTTGGGACAGGCAGTTTTGGAGTTAGCCTTCTGTGACTCGTTTAAGGCTCTGTTTGATAGTTTGTACTACCTGCTCTGCCTGCCCACTGAAGGCTGGTTTAAACGGGGCTGAGGTGACCTGTTTGATTCCATTGCAGGTCATGAATTCTTTAATTTCGGCACTGGTGAAACATGACCTGTTGTCACTGACTAGTATGTCAGGCAGGCCGTGGGTGGCAAACATGGCCCTCAGGCATTCAATGGTGGCGGTGCTTCCAACATTATTTTGCATTCAATCCATTTTGAAAAGCATCCACCATCACCAGGAACATTTTAGCAAGAAACTGGCCCGCATAGTCGACATGGATCCTCGACCATGGTCTGGAGGGCCAGGACCACAAACTTAGTGGTGCCTCTCTGGGCGCGTTGCTCAACTGAGCACACACGCTGCATTGCCGTACACAGGACTCTTAAGTCAGAGTCCATACCGGGCCACCACACGTGGGATCTGGCTATCGCTTTCATCATTATTATACCCGGGTGTGTGCTGTGGAGATCCAACATGAATGTCTCCCTGCCTTTTTTGGGTAGCACTATGCGGTTACCCCACAACAGGCAGTCTGCCTGAATGGACAGCTCGTCCTTTCGCCGCTGGAATGGCTTGATTAGCTCTTGCATTTCAACGGGGATGCTGGCCCAGCTTCCATACAGAACAGTTTTTTTTTTTTACTAGGGGTAGCAGAGGATCTTGGCTGGTTCAAGTCCTAATCTGGCGGGCTGTGACAAGTGACTTTTATCATTTTCAAACGCTTCCATGACCATCAAGAAGTCTGCGGGCTGCACCACCATCAAGTTTGCAGGCTGCGCCATTTCCACCCCCGTAGTGGGCAATGGTAGCCGACCGAGCATCCGCACAGTTCTAGGTGCCTGGCCTGTGGTGGATGGTATAGCTATATGCCGATAGCGCAAGTGCCCACCTTTGTATGCAGGCTGAGGCATTAGTATTTATCCCCTTGTTTTCAGCGAACAGGGATATGAGGGGCTTGTGATCGGTTTACAGCTCAAATTTGAGGCCAAACAGGTACTGATGCATTTTCTTTACCCCGAACATACATGCTAATGCCTCTTTCTCAATCATGCTGTCGGCCCTCTCGACCTTAGACAAGCTCCTGGAGGCACAGGCGACAGGTTGCAACTTCCCCGCAACGTTAGCTTGTTGTAATGCACACCCGACTCTGTACGACGACGCATCACATGCTCGCACAAGTCTTTTACACGGGTTATACAATACAAGCAGCTTGTTGGAGCATAAAATGTTTCTGGCTTTCTCAAAAGCAATTACTTGGGGGTTTTTTTCCCCATACCCAGTTCTCACCTTTACACATGTGGGGGCTCGAAGAAGTTGTTTAACCCCGGTAGGAAGTTACCAAAATAGTTGAGTCCCAGGAACGACCTCAGCTCCGTGATGCTCAGTGGCATGCACACGTTTCTGATAGCCTCTGTCTTGGCGTCTGTGGGCCGAATGCCATCTGCCGCGATCTTTCTCCCCAAAAACTCCACTTCTGTTGCCGTTGAGACTCATTTCGACCTCTTCAGCCGCAGCCCTATGCAATCCAGTCGCTGAAGGACCTCCTCTAGGTTTTGTAGGTGCTCGACGGTGTCCTGACCCGTGACCAATGTCATCCTGAAAAACCAGAGTGTGTGGTACCGACTTGAGTAGGCTCCCCATGTTTCTCTGGAAGATTGCTGCAGCCGACCGAATTCCAAACGGGCATCTGTTGTAGATGAACAGTCCCTTGTGCATTTTGATGCAGGTGAGGCCCTTCAAAGACTCCTCCAGCTCCTGCATCATGTAGGTCAAAGTCAGGTAGAGCTTGGTGAACGTCTTGCCTCCTGCCAGCGTCGCAAATAGATCGTCTGCCTTAGGTAGCGGGTATTGGTCCTGTAGCGAGAAACAATTAATAGTTACTTTATAATTGCCGCAAATCCTGACCGTGCCATCACCTTTGAGTACTGGAACAATCGGGCTGGCCCACTCATTGAATTCCACTGGGGAGATGATGCCCTCACGTTGCAGCCTGTCCAGCTCGATTTCCACACTCTCCCTCATCATGTGAGGTACTGCTCGCGCCTTGTAGTGAATGGGTCGTGCCTCTGGGACCAAGTGGATCCGCACCTTTGCCCCGGAAAAGTTTCCAATGCCTGGCTCAAAAAGGGATGGAAATTTGTTAAGAACCTGGGTACATGAGGCCTCATTGACATGTGATCCCAGTTCCAGCGTATTTTGCCCAGCCAGCTCCTTCCAAGCAATGTGGGGCCATCGCCCGGGACAATCCAGAGTGGCAGTTTGTGCACCATGCCCTTGTAGGTGACCTTGACCATGGCGCTGCCCAGGACAGTGATGAGCCCTTTGGTGTACGTTTTCCATTTCATGTGGATGGGGCTCGGGGCTGGTCTGAGTGCCTTGTTGCACCACAGTCTCTCAAACATCTTTTTACTCATGATGGAACTGGACACTGGCGCTAGCGATTCCATGGCTACGGGTAAGCCATTCAATTTTACATTTAGCATTATAGGTGGACACATCGTCAAATGTGTGCACCTCATGTACTTCAGCATCTGCCTCCTCTGAGGCTCAATTGCTTTGATCCACCATGGATCAATCTTCCTCTGCCACATGGTGGTTAGCAGGTTTTGCAGAGCTTGCAGCTTGTCAGCAAGCTCGTTGGAGGTGCCCCAATGTTCCACAGCTCTTGCAAACATACCCTTTGAAGCGGCATGCATAGGCTGAATGGAAGCCTCCACCACGCCAACAAGGTGTGAATTGCTTTGCATTCATCCTTTGTTGCGGACTCCGTCATCTTGGTCACCTGAGGCCTGCTGGCCGTTGCAGACTCATGGTTTCTGCCCTGTACATTTCTGCTCGCAAACACAGTTCCAGTTAATTTATGAATATTGCTAGCACTTGTGTGCTGAGAGATTTGTTTGGTGTTATCACTGGTGGGCATAAATGTCTGCTATCGCAATGGCCTTACTGAGGGTCGGTGTCTTTACAGTCAAGTTTTTGTAGGATAGTCTCGTGGCCAATGCCCAGTACACACACTGAATATCTGCTCCAGGTAGCCATCAAACTCTCATTGTCCTGCAAGTCGCCTTAGCGCGGTGACGTAGCTCGCCACTTCTTGACCTTCAGATCGCTGGCACGTGTAGAACCGATACCTCTCCATCAGCACTCTCTCCCTCGGGTTAAGATGCTCCCGAACCAGTGTACACAGCTCCTCATACGACTTATCTGGGTTTCACCGGAGCCAGAAGATTCTTCGAGGCTGTAGGTCGGTGCCCCGCAGACCGTAAGGAGGACCGCTCTCCTTTTTGCAGCGCTTTCTTCTCTGTCCAGCTCGTTGGCTACTAAGTATTAGTGTAGCCGTTCGACATAGGCTTCCCAGTCCTCGCCCTCCGAGAACTTCTCCAGGATGCCCAGTTTGCTGCATCTTTGCGTTGGATTCGTATACTTGTCGCCAGTTATTGTGTTCCTAACACAGATGAGACTGCACAAAGGGAGGTTAAAGTAGCAGTGAGCTCTGTTTTTATTAAGACACTCCAGAGTAAGGAACAAGCCTTAGGGGCTGGCTTATATGCTGGGATCTCTTGGGACTTCAGGGGATGCGCTCCCTGGTGACGGAACATGGGAGTGAATGCTTTACAGATACACAACACGTATACCACAAAAAGCAAGGGATCTAGCACTGAGCCCTGCAGGTCCCCACTGGAAACATCCTTCCAGTCTCTCACCCATCAACCATTACCTTTGCTTCCTGCCTCTAAGCCATTTTTGGATCCAACTTGCCACTTTGCCCTGGATCCCATGGGCTTTTACTTTCATGACCAGTCTGCCATGTGGGACCTTGTCAGAAGCCTTGCTAAAATCCATATGCACTACATCGTGCGCATTTCCCTCATTGACCCTCCTGGTTACCTCCCTCTCATTCAATCTAGTCAGACATGAACTTCCCTTAACAAATCCATGCTGACTGTCCCTGATTAACCCATGTCTTTCTAAATGTAGATTTATCCTGTCCTTAAGGATTTTTTTCCAATAATTTCCCCACAACTGAGGTTAGGCTGACAGACCTGTAATTACTTGGTCTATCCCTTTCACCCTTCTTAAACAAAGGTATTAACAGTCCTCTGACACCACACCTGAAGCTTTGCTTAACGGCCTGGAGTACATTTCATCTGGGCCTGGGGACTTGTCCTCTTTCGAAGCTGCTAAACCTCTTAATACCTCCTCTCAGTATTTTTTTAAATTCTATTTCACACTCCTCCCTCTTGAATATATCCAATGAACTGGCATCAACAACTCTGCGGTAGAGAATTCCACAGGTTAACAGCTGAGTGAAGAAGTTTCTCCTCATCTCAGTCCTAAATGGCTTACCCCTTATCCTTGGAATGTGTCCCCTGGTTCTGGACTTCCCCAACATTGGGAACATTCTTCCTGCATCTAACCTGTCCAGTCCCGTCAGAATTTTATATGTTTCTGAGATCCCCTCATCCTTCTAAACTCCAGTGAATAAAGGCCCAGTCGATCCAGTCTCTCCTCATATGTCAGTCCTGCCATCTCGGGAATCAGTCTGGTGAACCTTTGCTGCACTCCCTCAATAGCAAGAACGCCTTCCTCAGATTAGGAGACCAAAACTGAACACAATATTCCAGGTGAGGCCTCACCAAGGCCCTCTGCAACTGCTGTAAGACTTCCCTGCTCCTATATGCAAATCCCCTAGCTATGAAGGCCAACATACCATTTGCCTTTTTCACTGCCTGCTGTACCTGCATACCAACTTTCAATGACTGATGTACCATGACACCCAGGTCTCGTTGCACCTCCCCTTTTCCTAATCTGCCACCGTTCAGATAATCTGCCTTCATGTTTTTGCCCCCAAAGTGGATAATCTCTCATTTATCCACATTATACTGCATCTGGCACTCATTTGCCCACTCACCTAACTTGTCCAAGTCACCCTGCAGCCTCTTGGCATTCTCCTTCACAGCTCACAGCACAACCCAGCTTAGTGTCATCTGCAAACTTGGAGATATTATACTCAATTCCTTCATCTAAATCATTGATGTATATTGTAAATAGCTGGTGTCCCAGCACTGAGCCCTGCGGCACCCCACTAGTCACTGCCTGCCATTCTGAAAAGGACCCGTTTATCCCGACTCTCTGCTTCCTGTCTGCCAACCAGTTCTCTATCCACGTCAGTACATTAGCCCCAATACCATGTGCTTTAATTTTGCACACCAATCTCTTGTGTGGGACTTTTTGAAAGTCCAAACACACCACATCCACTGGTTCTCCCTTGTCCACTCTACTAGTTACATTCTCTCAAAATTCCAGAAGATTTGTCATTTGCAAATTGCAATGGTTCCTATTTTTTGCATAGTGAGCCTGGCAAAAGGAAGTGTTAATTGTTCCAATGGAAGTTGAATCCAGTTTCTGTCCAGCCAGCGCTCTCTCGCTTCATGTAACTTTCTGTGTATTAACTAGATGTCAATAAAATTCTGGCGTTAGGAGATGAATACGGCATGCTTTATTGCTGTTCGGGTCAATCATGAACTTTGTCAGCATTTTGATGAACCACAACTGAAATTTTACTCTGGGATAAAGCATATATGATTTAGGAAAAAAAGACTGGCATTTATATTGCACCGTATAACAACTTTCAGACATTTATTGAAACATTTCACACGGTTGTGTAGTCATTTTATGCACCTCCAATCCCACAAACAGCACTGAGATGAATGGTAATTTAAAAAAAAAAATTTGTGCTTTTGGTTAAAGAATGTTTCAGTCCAGGAGAGCTCTGTTTATTTTAGTGGTGGGACCGTTAATATCTAACTGAACCATGCAGACAGAATGTCACTTCTGAAGGATGGATGTTGGCTGAGATAAATCACATGGTCTGATTTTCTGACAAGGTGGGCAACATGCCTCCTGTCATAGAACATGGTTTATTTAAGTTGATGGTTCTCATGTGATAAGCTATGCCTTTTGCCTTAATCCTTTGAGATCACTTGAACCTTTTATAGTATTGTCCTTGGAAGTCCTACAAAATGTGTGGTGAGAACAAAGGGGCAATTTGAAGTTATATTGGCTTGTTGCTTGGGTAGCTGTAATGTGTTTACTTTATACTAGCAGTGTTAATCAGATGCCCTTTAATAGAGGGGGATGCACAGAGCATAGGATAGGTGATCTACTCCAATGTGAGTGGACTTTCCCTTGGTATAAGAACTATAAGAAGTAGGAGTAGGCCATACAGTCACTCGAGCTTGCTCCGCATTCAATAAGATCATGGCTGATGAGGAAATAGGAACAGGATTAGGCCATTTGGCCCCTTGAACCTGTTCCACCATTCAATAAGTTCATGGCTGGTCAGATCATGGACTCTTCCACTTCCCTGCCCACTCCCCATAACCCTTTACTCCCTTTATCGCTCAAAAATCTGCATCTCTGCCTTAAATATATTCAAAGACCCGGCCTCCACAGCTCTCTGGGGCAGAGAATTCCACAGATGTACAACCCTCCTGAGAAGAAATTCCTCCTCCTCCTCCTCCTCCTTAGTTGTAAATGGGCGGCCCCTTATTCTGAGATTAAGTCCCGTAGTTTTAGTTTCCCGAGTGGAAACATCCTCTCTGCATCCACCTTGTCGAGCCCCCTCATTATCTTATGTTTCAATAAGATCACCTCTCATTCTTAACTCCGATGCTTATAGGTTAAGTAGGTTGGTCCTATCTTCATAAGTCAACCCCCTCATCTCCGGAATCAACCTCGTGAACCTTCTCCTGAACAGCCTTCAATGCAAGTATATCTTTCTTTAAATACGGAGACCAAAAATGCACACAGTACTCTAGGTGTGGCCTTACCAATACCCTGTACAGTTGTAGCAGGACTTCTCTGCTTTTATACTCCATCCCCCTTGCAATAAAGGCCAACATTCAATTTGCCTTCCTGATTACTTGCTGTACCTGCATACTAACTTTGTTTCATGCACAAGGACTCCCAGGTCCCTCTGTACTGCAACACTTTGCCATTTTTCTTCTTTAAATTGTAATTTGCGCTTCTATTTTTTTCTGCCAAGTGGATAACCTCACATTTTCCCACATTATACTCCATCTGCCAGATTTTTGCCCACTCACTTAGCCTGTCTATATCCTGCTGCAGATTTTTTGTCGTCCTCTCAATTTGCTCTCCCACCCATCTTTGTATCATCAGCAAACTTGGCTGCATTACACTCGGTCCCTTCATCCAAGTCATTAATATAGATTGTACATAGTTGAGGACCCAGCACCGATCCCTGCGGCACCCCACTAGTTACTGTTTGCCAACCAGAAAATAACCCATTTATTCCAATTCTGTTTTCTGTTAGCCAATCCTCTATCCATGCTAATATTACCCCAACTCTAAACTTTTATCTTGTGCAGTAACCTTTCATATCGAATGTCTTGAAATCCAAATACACCACATCCACTCGTTTTCCCCTTTATCCACCCTGCTTGTTACATCCTCAAAGAACTCCAGCAAATTTGTCAAACCTGTTTTCCCTTTCATAAAACCATGCTGGCTCTGCTTGATTCATGTTTTTCCAAATGTCTCGCTGCTGCTTTCTTAATAATGGATTCCAGCATTTTCCCAATGACAGATGTTAGGCTAACTGGTCTGCAGTTTCCTGCTTTTTGTCTGCCTCCTTTTTTTAAAATAGGGGCGTTACATTTGTGGTTTTCCAATCTGCTGGGACCGTTCCAGAATCCAGAGAATTTTGGTAATTACAACCAATGCATCCATTATCTCTGCAGCCACTTCTCAAGACCGTAGGATGTAAGTCATCAGGTTCCAGGACTTGTCCCCCTTTAGTCCCATTATTTTACTGAGTACTACTTCATTATTGATCGTGATTGTATTAAGTTCCTCCCTCCTTTTTATAGCCCCTTGATTATCCACTATTGGGATGTTTTTAGTGTCTTCTACTGGGAAGACTGAAAAAAAAATATTTGTTTAATGTCTCTACCACTTCCCTGTTCTCCATTATTAATTCCTCAATCTCATCCTCTAGGGGACCAATATTTGCTTTAGACACTTTTTTTCCTTTTTTTATGTACCTATAGGAACTTTTTTATCTTCTATTTCGTGCTAGTTTACTTTCTTCTATCTTCCCCCTTTTTTTTTGTCCTTTGCTGGCTTTTAAAATTTCCCAATCCAAGGCCTCCCACTTGCCTTGGCCACATTGTATGCCCTTGTTTTCAATTTGATACCCTCCCTTATTTCGTTAGCCAAGAATGGTTATCCCTTCTCTTGTAGTCTTTCCTTCTCATTGGGATATATTTTTGTTGAGTTATGGAATATCTCCTTAAATGTCTGCCACTGCTCATCAACCATCCCATACTTTAATCTATTTTCCCAGTCCACTTTAGCTAACTCTGTCCTCATACCTTTTTATAGTCTTTACTTAAGCTTCGGACCCTGGTTTGAGAACCAACTTTCTCACCCTCCAACTGAATTTGAAATTCAACCATGTTATGGTCACTCATTCCTAGAGGATCTTTTACTGCAATATCATTTATTCCTGTCTCATTACACAGTACCAGATCTAATAGCCTACTCCCTGGTTGGTTCCGCAACATACTGTTCAAGAAAACGATCCTGGATTCACTCTCTCTGAACTCTTCCTCAAGGCTGCCCTGGCCAATTTGCTTTGTCCACCCAACATGAAGGTTAAAATCTTCAACCTCCACTCTACTTTCCTGATATCCCTTGATTCCCCAAGAGTCCAAAAATCTATCTCTCCGCCTTGAATATACTCAATGACGCAACATTCACAGCCCTTTGGGGCAGAGAATTCCAAAGATCCACAACCCTCAGTGAAGAAATTCCTCCTCATCTCAGTCGTAAATGACCAGCCCCTTAGCTTGAGACTATGCTGCTAATTCTTGACTCTCCAGCCAGGGAAACGACCTCTCCGCATCAACCCTGTCAGAATCTTGTATATTTCAATGAGATCATGCCTCATTCTTCTAAACTTGAGTATAGGCTCAATCTACTCCATCTCTCCTAGATAGGACAACCCCCTCATCCCAGGAATCAATCTCGTGAACCTTTGTTGCACCGCCTCTAAGGCATGTACGTCCTTCCTCTGACAAGGAGACCACAACTGTATACAGTACAAGTGTGGTCTTTCCAAAGCCCTGTACAATTGCAGCAAGACTTCTTTACTCTTGTATTCCACCTCCTCTTGCAATAAAGGCCAACATGTCAATTGACTTCCTAATTGCTTGCTGTACCTACATGCTAACATTGTGTTTCCTGTATAAGAACACTTGAAGCTGATACTGAGCAAATCATTCTTCGAGGAGTCCTATTGATTTTGATTCAAAACACTTCCTCTTGAATCAGTCAGGATATCCGATTGGTGCTTCATAAAGATAGACAAACTGGAAGGCAGGTCTATAATTCCTGGTAGATCCTTTATCTCGTCCCTGCCCCTCCCTCCAACTTTCTTCTTGAGGTAGTGCAATAGCATTCCATGGGTGAGAGTAGCCCTCCAGTATCTCCCAATGTGAGCTAAATGATAAGTGTTGACAAGCTATTTATTTGTGGAGGGCATTACAATTGTCCTCTCCCAAAACATTTAAATTTTAATTTTAATCAGGGCTCAATAGATATTTATGGAGCTCCAGTTGATTAGTTTTGTTATGTTCTCCCCCTCTAGCCAGATGTACAGATCAATTGTAACCCTGTCCCACCCACTGCCCTGACTGAGATCTTCTAACTCTCATACTGAGAATGAAACCAGGGTGCTTCTGGCTCCAATGGCTTAGCAGCACACAATAGTGTATTTCCCTGCTAAACCTTCATGGGAGCTAGTGGATGGTTTATATAAATCAACATTTCCAGAAGCCTGGAAGCAGAGTGATTCTCTCAATTAATAAACTTTAAAGAGAGAAGGAGACAAACTGGTAAGTATTTTGTTCTTTGCTCCCAGAAGCTCTATATAATAGTCCTTGGCCCAAATAATGTGCATCACCTGCACATATCTGAAGAACCTTCAGAATTTCAGCCAAAACAATTTGATACGTGCAACATAAGGGAAAAATATACCATATTCAGTCTCTGGACTGATTTGTAGTCAGTAAATAAGAGCCACAACTTCTACACATGATTAAGGATGGTATGTTGCCTCCCTGGTGCAAGGGTCAAGGATGTCTCGGAGCGGGTGCAGGACATTCTAAAAAGGGAGGGAGATCAGCCAGTTGTCTTGGTGCACATTGGTACCAACGACATAGGTTTTAAAAAAAGGGATGAGGTCCTACGAAACGAATTTAAGGAGCTAGGAGCTAAATTTAAAAAGTAGGACCTCAAAAGTAGTAATCTCGGGATTGCTACCAGTGCCACGTGATAGTCAGAGTAGGAATCGCAGGATAGCGCAGATGAATACGTGGCTTGAGCAGTGGTGCAGCAGGGAGGGATTCAAATTCCTGGGGCATTGGAACCGGTTCTGGGGGAGATGGGACCAGTACAAACCAGACGGTCTGCACCTGGGCAGGACTGGAACCAATGTCCTAGGGGGAGTGTTTGCTAGTGCTGTTGGGGAGGATTTAAACTAATATGGCAGGGGGATGGGAACCAATGCAGGGAGACAGAGGGGAAACAAAGGAGGCAAAAGCAAAAGACAAAGGAGATGAGGAAAAGTGGAAGGCAGAGAAACCCAAGGCAAAGAACAAAAAGGGCCATTGTACAGCAAAATTCTAAAAGGACAAAGGATGTTAAAAAAACAAGCCTGAAGGCTTTGTCTTAATGCAAGGAGTATCCGCAATAAGGTGGATGAATTAACTGTGCAAATAGATGTTAACAAATATGTGATTGGGATTACGGAGACGTGGCTCCAGGATGATCAGGGCTGGGAACTCAACATCCAGGGGTATTCAACATTCAGGAAAGATAGAATAAAAGGAAAAGGAGGTGGGGTAGCATTGCTGGTTAAGGAGGAAATTAAGGCAATAGTTCGGAAGGACATTAGCTTGGATGATGTGGAGTCTATATGGGTAGAGCTGCAGAATACCAAAGGGCAAAAAATGTTAGTGGGAGTTGTGTACAGACCTCCAAATAGTAGTAGTGATGTTGGGGAGGGCATCAAACATGAAATTAGGGGTGTGTGCAATAAAGGTGCAGCAGTTATAATGGGTGACTTTAATATGCACATAGATTGGGTTAACCAAACTGGAAGCAATACGGTGGAGGAGAATTTCCTGGAGTGCATAAGGGATGGTTTTTTAGACCAATATGTCAAGGAGCCAACTAGGGGGGAGGCCATCTTAGACTGGGTGTTGTGTAATGAGAGAGGATTAATTAGCAATCTCGTTGTGCGAGGCCCCTTGGGGAAGAGTGACCATAATATGGTGGAATTCTGCATTAGGATGGAGAATGAAACAGTTAATTCAGAGACCATGGTCCAGAACTTAAAGAAGGGTAACTTTGAAGGTATGAGGCGTGAATTGGCTAGGATAGATTGGTGACTGATACTGAAGGGGTTGACTGTGGATGGGCAATAGCAGACATTTAGAGACCGCATGGATGAACTACAACAATTGTACATTCCTGTCTGGCGTAAAAATAAAAAAGGGAAGGTGGCTCAACCGTGGCTATCAAGGGAAATCAGGGATAGTATTAAAGCCAAGGAAGTGGCATACAAATTGGCCAGAAATAGCAGGGAACCCGGGGACTGGAAGAAATTTAGAACTCAGCAGAAGAGGACAAAGGGTTTGATTAGGGCAGGGAAAATGGAGTATGAGAAGAAGCTTGCAGGGAACATTAAGACGGATTGCAAAAGTTTCTATAGATATGTAAAGAGAAAAAGGTTAGTGAAGACAAACGTAGGTCCCCTGCAGTCAGAATCAGGGGAAGTCATAACTGGGAACAAAGAAATGGCGGACCAATTGAACAAGTACTTTGGTTCGGTATTCACTGAGGAGGACACAAACAACCTTCCGGATATAAAAGGGGTCGGAGGGTCTAGTAAGGAGGAGGAACTGAGGGAAATCCTTATTAGTTGGGAAATTGTGTTGGGGAAATTGATGGGATTGAAGGCCGATAAATCCCCAGGGCCTGATGGACTGCATCCCAGAGTACTTAAGGAGGTGGCCTTGGAAATAGCGGATGCATTGACAGTCATTTTCCAACATTCCATTGACTCTGGATCAGTTCCTATCGAGTGGAGGGTAGCCAATGTAACCCCACTTTTTAAAAAAGGAGGGAGAGATAAAACAGGGAATTATAGACGGTCAGCCTGACATCGGTAGTGGGTAAAATGATGGAATCAATTATTAAGGATGTCATAGCAGTGCATTTGGAAAGAGGTGATATGATAGGTCCAAGTCAGCATGGATTTGTGAAAGGGAAATCATGCTTGACAAATCTTCTGGAATTTTTTGAGGATGTTTCCAGTAGAGTGGACAAGGGAGAACCAGTTGATGTGGTGTATTTGGACTTTCAGAAGGCTTTCAACAAGGTCCCTCACAAGAGATTAATGTGCAAAGTTAAAGCACATGGGATTGGGGGTAGTGTGCTGACATGGATTGAGAACTGGTTGTCAGACAGGAAGCAAAGAGTCGGAGTAAATGGGGACTTTTCAGAATGGCAGGCAGTGACTAGTGGGGTACCGCAAGGTTCTGTGCTGGGCCCCAGCTGTTTACACTGTACATTAATGATTTAGACGAGGGGATTAAATGTAGTATCTCCAAATTTGCGGATGACACTAAGTTGGGTGGCAGTGTGAGCTGCGAGGAGGATGCTATGAGGCTGCAGAGTGACTTGGATAGGTTAGGTGAGTGGGCAAATGCATGGCAGATGAAGTATAATGTGGATAAATGTGAGGTTATCCACTTTGGTGGTTAAAAACAGAGAGACAGACTATTATCTGAATGGGAACAGATTAGGAAAAGGGGAGGTGCAAAGAGACCTGGGTGTCATGGTACATCAGTCATTGAAGGTTGGCATGCAGGTACAGCAGGCGGTTAAGAAAGCAAATGGCATGTTGGCCTTCATAGCGAGGGGATTTGAGTACAGGGGCAGGTAGGTGTTGCTACAGTTGTACAGGGCCTTGGTGAGGCCACACCTGGAGTATTGTGTACAGTTTTGGTCTCCTAACCTGAGGAAGGACATTCTTGCTATTGAGGGAGTGCAGCGAAGGTTCACCAGACTGATTCCCGGGATGGTGGGACAGACCTATCAAGAAAGACTGGATCAACTGGGCTTGTATTCACTGGAGTTCTGAAGAATGAGAGGTGACCTCATAGAAACGTTTAAAATTCTGACTGGGTTCGACAGGTTCGATGCAGGAAGAATGTTCCCAATGTTGGGGAAGTCCAGAACCAGGGGACACAGTCTAAGGATAAGGGGGAAGCCATTTAGGACCGAGATGAGGAGGAATTTCTTCACCCAGAGAGTGGTGAACCTGTGGAATTCTCTACCACAGAAAGTTGTTGAGGCCAATTCACTAAATATATTCAAAAAGGAGTTGGATGAAGTCCTTACTACTAGGGGGATCAAGGGGTATGGTGAGAAAGCAGGAATGGGTTACTGAAGTTTCATGTTCAGCCATGAACTCATTGAATGGCGGTGCAGGCTAGAAGGGCCGAATGGCCTACTCCACCTATTTTCTATGTTTCTATAGGGAATGTCTCAGTATCTTTTAATGTGCACATGAACCAAATATATTTAATGCATTAATTGATCATCTGAAGCATGGATGTGATGTTCAAATGCTAAGGTGGAGCTGTGTTTAACTTGGCCTATCCATTTACGGCTACCACTCAGCTACCCCCTGTAGGAAAAGTAGCTGTAAAATCTATTTCCAACATTGACGTCAACTTGAGACTAATTGCTGAAGGACATTTCTGTAGATTGCTGCCTTTGTAAATTGCAAACTTCTCTCCCAAGTGCAGACATAATTCAGTCTCCATTTTGATGTCATATTCTGTACCTATTTTCTTATAATACTTGGATATTAATAGTTAAATCTCAAAACACATGAAAAGCTGAGTAGATTTGGCTGGAATGTAGGATTGTCTTTTCAGAATAGGCTGAGGAGCTCGGATACAAGCTGATGCATTACAGCACTACCACAGGCAGGGTGATGCAATTAGTGTGACAAGTTTACATAGGCAGTTGCCATTATAAATTGTGACTTGGGAATTTATAATGCGGGAAAAGTTGAAGTGTGACAACAACATACCCGTAGGAAATTAGGTTCTGTATCGCCAAATCACACCTTGCTATTTTACCCCTACTCCTCTGGCACCTTGTTCCCCTTCAAGCACCTGACCATGTTCACTGCACCTTTTAAATTTCTTTACCAAATCCCATTCTGAGTTTATCCCTGATATCATCTTGTTTCCTCACACTGCTTTTGCACTGAGACCCATTTCCCCCATCCCTCCCCAGTTCTCTCAATCTGAGCATTGCTAGCAAGACCAGCATTTATTGCCTATTACTAATTGCCCTGAGAAGGTGGTGGTAGGCTTCCTTGAATCATTACTGCAGATTTAATACAACTTGAGTGGCTTGCTCGGCCACTTCAGAGGGCAGTTAACAGTCAACCACATTGGTATGGGACTGCAGTCATAGACCAGTCCTTAACAAAAGAACATTATTTTGGTTTTTACTATAATCTGACTGCTTTATGGTCCCTTTTACTGAAACCAGCTTTTTATTTCCAGATTTTGAAAAACGGAATTCAATTCTTAAACTGCCATGGTGAATTTGAACACTCATCTCGGCCTCTGGATCACTAGTTCAGGAACATAACTACTGCACTATCGTATCCAATCTCCATTTTGCCCCTCTCCTCTGATTTCACTGACATCCTGTCCTCCCTAAACATCTCCTTCCATATATACCCTCCTATCCTGTCAGCTGTGGCTGTGGGTAGCACTCTTGCCTCTGAGTCAGAAGGTTGTGGGTTCAGGTTCCACTCCAAGTACTTGAGCACACAAAAAATCTAGGCTGACACTCCAGTGCAGTGCTGAGAGTGCTGCATTGTCGGAGGTGGCGTCTTTCGGATGAGATTTTAAACCGAGGCCCGGTCTGCCCCCTCGGGTGGACTTAAAAGATCCAATGGCACTATTTTGAAGAAGAGCAGGGGAGTTATTTCCGGTGTCCTGGCAATATTTATCAGTCAATCAACATAACAAAATTGCTTGTGTGTAAATTGACTGCCGTGTTTCCCACATTTTCATTCACCATGCTTCCGCTGCTGTCGATCATTTCAGCCACTCCCTTATTTCCACCATTGATGCTCCAGTCCCCAGTAAAACCTTTACTCCTATTTTGCTCAATTTCCCCCCCCCCCCCCCCCCCCAGCTTCATATGACCCCCTATGTTTGCTCCCTCAAGACTAAGGGATGTAAATTTGCAGATCTGAATGGGTCTGGCACACACCTGATTTAGCCATCCATTATGGACTTGGATATACAGGGCATAATTTCAAAGTTTGCAGATGAAACAAAAGTCGGAAATATAGTAAAAAGTAACAGACTTCAGGAGAGCAGAGTCGGATTGGTGAAATGGGCAGACACCTAGCAGATGAAATTTAATACCGAGAAGTAAGTGATACATTTTGGTAGGAAGAATGAGAGTGGCAATATGAACTAAATGGTACAATTTTAAAAGGGGGTAGAGGAACACTGAATTGGGGATGTATGTACACAAATCTTTGAAGGTGGCAGGACAAATTCAGAAGGCTGTTCAGAACGATTATGTAATCTTTGGCTTTATAACCAAGGCATAAGAGTACAAAAGCAAGGAAGTTGTGCTAAACCTTTTTATAAATTACTGGTTAGGCCCCAGCTGGAGTATGGTACAATTCTGGGCACCACATTTTAGGAAGGATGCCAAGGCCTTGAGGGTGCGAATGGAATTTACTAGAATCATGCCACTGGTGCGAGACTTCAGTTACATGAGACTGGAGAAGCTGGGATTGTTCTTTTTGGAGAAGGGTGAGGGGAAATTTAATAGATGTTCAAAATTATGAAGGGTTTTGATTTGAGTAAATGAGGAGAAACTTTTAGGTGGCCGAAGGGTTGATAACCAGAGGACACAGACTAGTGGGAGTTTTGACAAAGTGCTTCCTAGTTTCACTCCTAAGTCTCTCTCTCTCTCTCTCATTTTAAGATTATGCCCTTTTTGTTCTGGATTCCCACACCGGAGACAATAGTTTATATCGCTACCCTTTTGAATCCCTTTATAATTTTAAACACCTCAATTAAATCATCCCCTAAACTCCAGGGGATACAAACCAGGTTTATGCAATCTGTCCTCATAGTTTAACCTCTTAAGCCCTGGTATAATTCTGGTAAATCTGCACTGTGCGCCTTCCAAGGCCAGTATATTTTTCCTTTTGGTTTGATGCCCAAAACTGTCCAATACTCTACAGCTGAATCACTTCCTCACTTTTGAATTCCAACCCCATTGAGAAAGGCACAACATTCCATTACCCTTTTTTGTACCTGTGCACTAGCTTGTAGTCCACATGGACACCTAAATCCCTTTGCTCCTCCACGGCTCCTAGTCTCTCCATTAAGAATATATCCAATTTGTCTTCCTCTGATTCAAAGTGGATAATCTCTCACTTTCCCCATGAGAGCCATCTTCTGCTCCTTTGACCCCATATCTGCTGATCACCCAACCTCCCTGGCCCACATTTTAACAATGTAAATGGTTCCCTCTCCTCTGGTACAGTCTACCATATCTTTCGAAACAGCAGTCATCAGCCCACTCCTCAAACAGCCCACCCTCGACCCCTCTGTCTTTGCACATGACTGTGTCATCTTCAACCAATGTTTTCAAAGTTGTTGACTGTGGTACCGCAACTCTGTTTACCACAGACTAAGTATTTCTGTCCTTGCTGTCATACATTGGCTCCTGGTCCTCCAAAGGTTCATATTTAAAATGTTCATCCTGTTGTTTAATTCCCCTCAATGTCCCCTCCCCATCTCTATAGCCTCTTCCAGCACTATAATTTCTCCCTGCATCCCAAAACTCTGTTTCGCCAACTTGTGTTTCCCCACCCCTTTGCCCAACCATTGGTGGCTGTGCCTTCAGCTGTTAGGCCTATAGTGTGAAATCGTTCCCTAAACCCATCTGCCTCTCCATCTCACTCTCCTCCTCCTTTAGTCTCTCCTTATAACCCACCTTCTTTGACCAAGCTTTTGGTCAGTCCTCCTGATATTTCCTCCTTTGGCTTGGCATCAATTATTGTCTAATTACGCCATTTGTGAAGTGCCCTGGAATTTTTTTTTTACAATTAAAAGCACTATAAATGTAAGCTGTTGTAGATGGAAATTGTGAATACTGTCTATTGAGGATTTGCTTGGTTGATTGAAGTCTTTCATTAGAATAGCTTACCTGTTCTCTGTTCACTGTATAGCCACTGTATAACTTTTGAATGTTAAAGTTGTTTCCATCCTCCGGTTTAGACATGTTTCTGTTCTCACTATGTCATAGTTTTGTACTACCACCACAGCTTCCAGTTCTGATATCTTGTTTCCAATTTTGCTAGCATTACCTAAGCAATCAATAAATTAAAAATATAAGCTGCTGATATAATTTGAACCTGAAAGTATCACTAATCTTAATACTTTGAAGAAATCAAAATGTGTTTTTATTCAATTATTCAATCACTATAATCAATGACCCTGGTATTATATTGTACATTACACTCCAGCCAAAACTGTCCATAATTCCAGAATTATCTAGAGAGCAAGGATAATAACTAGTGGTTCCTTTTTGTTTCGATGACCAACTGCCCTCACTAACATCACCTCAACATAAAGTGTGAGGAGCTCAAATTTGTTACCAAAATTAAGACTGCTCTCCCCAGGCCCAAGTTCCTCACCCTTGCTAGCCCTGAATACCCATCTCACTTTGTCCTCCAAGCTCATTTCATCAGAGACTCTCCTCTTGCTCCCTTAATTCAATTTCCATTCGACTCTTGACTTTCCACCTCATTTTCTACTACCCCCAACCCTGTACTAGCTGACATTGTCACTGTTTCCCTCCTGGGTACTCTCTGTCTCCTTTAAAAATTACCATTTCAGAAATCCACTCTTAACCCTTCCACCTCACCAATGACAATCCAATCTCTAGCCTCCTTTTCCTCTCTGAGGTCTTTGAATGTGTCATTGTTTCACAGTTTTGTAGCCGTCTCTTCCATAATTCCATGTTTTGATGACATCACCCAGTCGCCTAATTCAAAATCGTCACACACTTGGAGCAGCTCGCGCTGGAGGTTGAAGTGATATGCCGCTCCAGCTCTTATACTTGCCGACCTGCGGAGCTGTTCTCTCGTCATTAAAACCCTGGTCGCCGTTTTGCAGCGTGGGCAGGAACATTGGCGGGGCCCAGTTACAGAGGAGTGGGAAGATCGGGGTGGACGAGCAGCGAGAGTTTGTGGCGTAGGTGCGACGAGAGATTGTGGCGGAGGTGCGGCAAATGAGGGTATGGGGCCCAGAAGAGCCAGGGGCAGCACGGGCCAGCCCACATTGTGATACGTGTGCGCGCTAGGTGCGTGCAGCAGAGCAGGTGTCCAATCGATCTGATTAACCCTTGCCAATGGATAAAGGCCTAGCTCTCAAGCTCGTGTGATGGCTGTTGTGCAATAGTCACCACACGTTTATATATTTTTTAAAATCCATACACTGGCATCTTCCACACCCTCAATTGGCATTCAGGATTGGGACATCGGATCCTTCATTGAAACACCTGTGAACTCGCGGAAGCAAGTCATCCTCATTCGATGGACTGCCTATGATGACTTCCATGTTCAACTTCCTCCAGTGTGGATTCAGAACTTGCAGCACCAAAACAACTTTAACCAAATCGCAAACAACAACCACTTGGGTTTTTCCAGTTCATAACGTAGTTGATTGAAATAATCCATGTGTGACTCATTCCTCCTCGTCTTCTCTGCAGCGTTCAGCATGGTTGACCACGCCATCCTCTTCTAGTTCCACTCCTACCTACCTAATGTGGCCAGAGCATTTCCAACAGTGACTTCAATCACATTATTACTTCAAAATCCCCCGCAGGATATAGCTTTTCTCCTCTTCTAGTCCTCATCTACATGATGCTGCTTGACAGTAACATCTGCAGAAACCAAGTCAGTTTCCAGCTTATACCTCCTCAAGCTTTCTCAACTGCTTGTCCTTCCAATCTAAGCCGTCTTCCTCCACCTCCAACAATAGGTGGATCAAAGCCATTGTCTTCAGCCCATGGTGTCCATTCCCAGCTCCACACACGGGCTGAAGTAAACTATTTGCAGCCTGCACATCTTGTTTGACCCTTCATACCCCAAATCCTCTCCATCAAAAAGACATTGCTGACCTCCACTCCAAGCTTTAGGTCACCCATTGTGTCAAAGGTACTATTTAAATGCAGGTTTTAGGGGAATTAACTAATGCATCATCTGATTTTCTGTGGTGTGAAACACATTTATTTAATGCATTTGCTGCTTTGTTTTTCTTTCAATATCATCATGTATGTCTTTCTTGCAGGTTATTTTTAAAGCCAAAACCAAATATTCTCCAGAACTTAACAGATATAAGTGAGTACCATACAAGTAATCTTTACTTGTTTTTTTGCTGGAAATAGCTACAGTAAAGAGCATTTTTGTTTCACTTAAGTGGCATTTTTGTCGCACTTTGAGAATAGCTTAAATACTTAAATTTAAATTTAGATGCAATTGTAGCTGAATATACACTAATTAGGATGTTTGGTATGTTTGCTATGTTTCTGAGCAATCTGTTCCCAATATTCCCAATTATGATTTACAAGTGGGTGGTTATTAACAAAAACACTCATTCATTACACATCCTTGTGACCTTGTTTACTCAATCCAGTTTCTGCAATCTGTATCTGTATAAAGCAACATGTAACTAATGCAAATTATATTATTGGGGCCATCTCAAACTTGATGTGAATACAATAAGCATCCTTTAACAACTTTTCCTTTACATGTTTTCAGGATTCCATTACGACTGGCATTCTTATTTGCTAGCATTCTATTTCTGGTGGTGAACTTCACATGTGCAGTGCTTGTCCAAGGAAATGTGCCAGAAAATCAGTTGAAATGGACTGTGTTTGCTCGAGTGCTCATCAATGACAGCCTCTTTGTGCTTTGTGCCATTTCATTAGCAGTGTGCATCTTTAAAATTGCAAAAATGTCATCTGCGAATGTATATCTTGAGTCGAAGGTAAAAGTCAGATTTTTAAGTGTGCACAATGTTTTAATAAATGAACAGTCTGGGTGTATTAATTTTTGAGTAAATTATTTATTTTTAGCATGTAATGTTGCGTCTCTGCCTTAAGTTTTTTTTTTTAAGTGTTTTTAATTTTTTTTAATAAATTAGGCTTTTTAACATTGAAAATGTCAGTCAATCTAGTTGCATTACTTGTTTGTACTTTTCCACTTCCTAAAGTTTGTGCTGTTTTAGTGACACTCAAATACACTTGGGATCAATATAGTGACACAAACATTGAAAGCAGGTTGCAATTATGCCAACTGTGTGGATTTCAATAGATTCCGGCTTTAATATTTGAATGGGGGAGAAAAAAATTCCCAAAATCACTTGATAAAGCCCATACAGTGAGTAAATGGGATTTTTATCCCATCATTGTCGGGAGAACAACTGTCATGTCACAAATGAACTGTCACTCGGTATTCTAATTATTATAATAAACATTGAAATCACTTATTTTGGCACAGAAATTATACTATAGTGTTCAAAGTGTCAAGTTTCAATTTTATCTTAACAGTAATTGTACTGTGACTAAAGCACTGTAGGTTTATTAGCCTGGCTACCTGAAAGCTGTTATGGTTGAATGTTGTGAAATATAACTTTTTAAATCCCTACAGACAGCATAACAATAAATACATTTTCCGTTTCAGGGAACCTCTGTTTGTCAGGCCACAATTGTGGGTGCTGCAGTGATCCTGCTTTATATATCAAGGGCATCTTATAACCTGGTGGTGGTTTTCATGGCTCCAGAAGATAGGCCCAGTTCATTCAACTATGGCTGGTACAATGTGTCTGATCAGGTAGCTGTATACGAGGGTGTTTTTCTTTTTGGCACTACCAGAGTTGTTTAATGTGGCATAAGGAGTGATGATATGGTTAATCAATGTATATTTTTTATTTTCCGCAAAGAATAACTAAGGTTCAAGATAATTTTAGGAGTTCATTAGAAGCATACTGTATCCACAATCTTTTATTGACATGTAAAATTTTATTCATGCCATTAGTAATAGCTAATGTACTATTTGACAAACACACAGACTGGAGTTACATAGCAAGATTAGCTGAATTGGGATTAAATTAATCTAAACAAGGCAACTGTTTTTCAACAATGTAGAATGGTTAAAGGTATACACATTATAGGCTTATATTTCAAAGCTATATTAATGCACGAGGTGAAATTTCAGATTCAAGCAATGTACAACATTTAGTTTCTTCAGTGAAATTTACTGGAGTGTGCTACTTACTAATATAATCTTCAGTCTCTCATATTGTAATGTCAGTTGTTTTTAATAAGCTTTTAATAAGCTTTTTCTAGTCATGTGAATCTGTTCTACTTGAATTGATTTATTAAGCTGCATTAACATCTGCTTTACAGGCTGATGTTGAAAAAGTCAGTGACCAAGCATATGTGGCGTTTGGAATCATTCTTTTCCTTTGGGAACTATTGCCTACAAGTTTGGTGGTGTTTTTTTTCAGAGTGCAGAGACCAAATCAAAATCTGGTATGAAATTATTTTTAACAAGTCAACATATATTGTAATAGCATTTTTTCATTGACTACCATATGTCTCAAACACTAATTTTTTTTTGTGTTTTAATACGTAATACTAAAATGTTTTAATGTTCTCTCGTCTTCTAAAGGAACATACAAACATAAGAAATAGGAGCAGGAGTAGGCCATACGGCCCCTCGAGCCTGCTCCACCATTTAATACGATCATGGCTGATCCGATCATGGACTCTGGTCCACTTCCCTGCCCGCTCCCCATAACCCTTATTCCCTTATCGGTTAAGAAATTGTCTCTCTGTCTTAAATGTATTCAATGACCTAGCTTCCACAGCTCTCTGAGGCAGTGAATGCCACAGATTTACAACCCTCAGAAGAAATTTCTCCTCACCTCTGTTTTAAATGGACGATCCCTTATTCTAGGATCATGTCCCCGAGTTCTAGTCTCCCCCATCAGTGGAAGCATTCTCTCTGCATCCACCTTGTCAAGCCCCCTCATCTTTTATGTTTCAATAAGATCACCTCCCATTCTTCTGAATTCCAATGAGTAGAGGCCCAACCTACTCAACCTTTCCTCATAATTCAACCCCCTCATCCCTGGAATCAACCTAGTGAATCTTCTCTGAACTGCCTCCAAAGCAAGTATATCCTTTTGTAAATATGGACACCAAAACTGCACTCAGTATTCCGGGTGTGGCCTCACCAATACACTGTATAACTGTAGCAAAACTTCCCTGCTTTTATACTCCATCCCTTTTGCAATAAAGGCCAAGATTCCATTGGCCTTCCTGATCACTTGCTGTACCTGCATACTAACCTTTTGTGTTTCATGCACCAGGGCCCCCAGGTCCCGCTGTAATGTATAGCATGTTGCAATTTTTCTCCATTTAAACAATAACTTGCTCTTTGGTTTTTTTTTGACAGTGCATAACCTCACACTTTCCAACATTATACTCCATCTGTCAAATTTTTGCCCACTCACTTAACCTGTATGTCCTTTTTGCAGATGTTTTTTTCCTCCCATCTTTGTATTGTCAGCAAACTTGGCTATGTTACACTCAGTTCCTTCATCCAAGTCGTTCATATAGATTGTAAATAGTTGGGGTCCCAGCACTGATCCCTGTGGCACCCCACTAGTTACTGATTGTCAACCCGAGAATGAACCATTTATCCCAACTCGGTTTTCTGTTAGCCAATCCTCTATCCATGCTAATATATTACCCCCAACCCCGTGAACTTTTATCTTGTGCAGTAACCTTTTATATGGCACCTTGTCAAATGCCTTCTGGAAGTCCAAATACACTACATCCACTAGTTTCCCCCTTATCCACCTTGCTCGTTACATCCTTGAATTCCAGCAAATTTGTCAAACATGACACTCCCCTGCATAAATCCATGCTGACACTGCCTTACTGAATTATGTTTTTCAAATGTCCTTCTTACTGCTTCTTTAATAATGGTCCAAAAGGATGTATTAGGAACATGAACATAGAAGCAGGATTAGACCATTCAGCTATTTGAGCCTGTTATGCCATTCAATTGGATGGTGGCCAATCTGTGCAACTCTATTTTAACTGTCTTTGTAACATATCCCTTGATACCCTTGCCCAACAGGAATCTATCAATCTTGGTTTAGAAAGCTTCAATTGATCCAGTATCCATAGCCTCTTTTCATGAGCGAATTCCTGATTTTTTTTTTTCTACACTTTGTGGAAAAAGTGCTTCCTCCTTTCACTTCAACTTGGTCTAGCTCTAATTTTAAGATTATGCTCTCTTGTTCTAGATTCTCCCACCAGAGGAAATAGTTTCTCTGTATCAAATCTTTTATCTTTTTAAATACCTCCTAGTAGACCATTCCTCAATCTTCATAATTCATGGAAATACAAAGTTTATGCAACCTTTTTTCATAATTGCATAATTCTGGAATGCAAAGATAATGCCCAGCGACTATTCTCTACTGCTAACCGTCTTCTTAAATCCCTCTCCCCTGTCTCCACCACACTCTCCAACAACAAGTGCAAGGAGCTCATGGACGACTTTGTCTCAAAGATTGAGACCATCCGATCAGCTGCCTCTGCCACTTTCCTTCCTTCCCTTAGCCCACCGGGCCAGACTTCCTGAACTTCCAGCCCTGAACACTCTCACCTTTCTCAAATTTCTCTCTGATCTCTCGTCTTGACCTCTCCACACTCATCTTGTTCAGGAGACCCACTTCCTGTTCCCTTGAACCTATTCCCACTAAACTGCTGACCATCCAACTTCCTTTTCTGGCTCCCATGTTAGTTGACATTGTTAACTGTATTCTATCCAAGTACTGTCCCCCTCTTCAAATCGGCTGTCGTCACCTTTCTCAAAAAAAAAAAGCAACCCTTGATCCCACTAAGCTTGCAAGCTATACCAGCCCATCTCCCACCTCCCTTTCCTCTCCTGTCCCTGAACGTGTTGTCGCCTCCCAAATCCGTGCCCATCTTTCCCGAAACTCCATGTTTAAATCCTTGTAATCTAGTTTCCACCCTTGCCACAGTACTGAAACTGCTCTCATCAGTCACAAATGACAGCCTTTGACATGGTTTACCACTCCATCCTCCTGCAACGCCTCTCCACCATCATTCAGCTGGATGGGACTGCACTCGCTTGGTTCCATTCTTATCTATCTAATTGTAGCCAGAAAGTCACCTCCAACGGCTTCTCTTCCCACTCCTGCATTGTTACCTCTGGTGTCCCCCAAGGAAGCTATCCTTGGCCCCCTACTATTTCTCATCTTTATGCTGCCCCTTGGTGACATCATCTGAAAACACAGCATCAGTTTCCACATATACGCTGACGCCACACAGCTCTACCTCACCACCATTTCCCTCGACCCCTCTATGGTCTCTAAATTGTCAGACTGCTTGTCCGACATCCAGTACTGGATAAGCAGAAATTTTCTCCAATTAAATATTGGCTTTGGTCCCTGCCACAAACTGCGTTCCCTGGCCACTGATTCCATCCCTCTCCCTGGCATCTGTCTCTGGTTGAACCAGACTGTTTGCAACCTAGGTGTCATTTTACCCTGAAATGAGCTTCCAGCCACATCTGCGGCATAACTAAAATCTCCTATTTCCACCTCGTAACATTGCCCGTCTCCGTCCCTGCTTCAGCTCATCTACTGCTGAAATCCTCATCTATCCTTTTGTTAACTCTAAACTCGACTACTCCAAAGCACTGCTGGCTGGCCTCCCACATTCTACCCTACATAAACTTTAGGTCATCCAAAACTTGGCAGCCCATGTCCTAACTCTCCAAGTCCCGATCACCTATCGCCCCTGTGCTCACTGACCTACATTGGCTCCCGGTTAAGCAACACCTCATTCCCATCCTTGTTTACAAATCCCTTCATAGCCTCTCTCCTCCCTATCTCTGTAATCTTCTTCAGCCTCATAACCACCCCCCCACCACATGCACCCCAGAGATATCTGTGCTCCTCAAATTCTGCCCTCCTTGAGCATCCCTGATTAAAGCTGCTCAACCATTGGTGGCCATGCCGTCAGCTGCCTGTGCCCTAAGCTGTGAAACTCCCTCCCTAAACCTCTCTACCTCTCCTTTTTTAAGATGTTCCTTAAAACCTACCCCTTTGACCAAGCTTTTGGTCATCTGTTGTCATTTCTTGTGTGGCTCGGTGTCAATTTTATTTGTTTTGTCTTGTGACACTCTTGCAAAGTGCCTTGGGATGTTTTACTATGTTAAAGGCGCTATGTAAATACAAGTTGTTGTTGATTAGGCTCTGCTATAATTCTGGTGAATCTGCTCTGTACCCTTTCCAGGGACAAAATATCTTTCCTCAGTTCGATGCTCAAAACTGAAAGCTGTACTGAAGCATCATTTCCTCACTTGAATTCCACCCCTACTGAGATAAAGGCCACAATTCCATTAACCTTTTTGATTACTTTTTGTACCTATACACTAACTTTTGGTGTACATGGGTGCCTAAATCCCTTTGCTCCTCTATAGCTCCTAGTTTCTCACCAAGAAAATACTCACATTTGTCTTTCTCGGATCCAAAGTGGGTGGCCTCGCACTTCCCCACATTGGACTCCATCTTATCACAGTTTTGTCCACTCAGTCTATTTATGTCTCTCTATAACTTTCTGGTTCCATCCGCACAACTTGCTGTGGGTTGGATTTTTGGCTGATCTGCACCTCTATTAGTGCCCTGGAGGGGAGGCGAAGTGTCTTAAATGCTTAACGCCGGGCGGCCAGCTTTTACCAGCCGGCAAATTCGGCTCTGGTTTTTCAGCGGTGCAAAAAAAATACTGCCCCGCCCTGTAGTTTCATTCAGATCATGACTTCAATCGTCGTGCCACGTTCCGTTTGCACCCCAGTTGCAAAATGAAGCGCTAATGCTGCATTTAACATCCGCCCCAAGGGACGTCTTAAAAACCAGGTGGTTCCATGGTCGAGTAGGCGCTATTTGCCGCGTCTTTAAATTGAGGAGGAGATCCTAAATTGGAGGTCATGTTGACTGTGACGTTTGTGCACAATACGCTGCATGAAGCTCAGAATTTAAAGCCGTAAATTTATCTGCTATTCGTGTCCTTGCAACTTCAGTGAAATAATTTAATGGGGACATTGCTAGTTTTCCAGCGTATCCTGCTCCATGCTATTGCTAGGTGACATTGTTAGAAATAAACTCTCTTCGGCTATCTCTGGTCACTTTAAATAATCAGGTTCAAGTGCAAACCAATATGGTGGGTATATTGTGTTTAATCAGAGTTTAAGATGGAATATAACACACTAGTTACACAGCAAAAACATATGACCGTAACAAGTAACTGATACCGATCCGATTTGGACAGACAGTTGATGCACGTGAGCAATTCTCTTCTTCCTTTCGTCTAGAGCCTCCTCTCATCATCTGTTTGGCCTTTTCTCCTCTCTTCAGTCTGAGCACAAGCTTTTGGAAGGTCACTTTTTTATTTTATTTTTAGGGGTGGGCCTGATCTACAATATTGATATTTAACCTATTGAGGTTTCCCTAAAAACTTGCTATCCAATGCTATCTCCTGTTCTTGGTCTCGATTCTTGTGTCAAAGCCTGCCCTAAAGACGTCTTATGATTTTAGCTACATGTCTTCCTCTGTTTTATATTTTCCCAGGGTTTCCTTCCTGTGGAATTCGTGCCTTATCTCTTTTGTCCGTATCCTTCTTTGATCTCATGACGCCCAAGCCAGAAACCTGATTGTTTCAGAGTGTTATCTCCTTTTATGATGTCGCAAATGTTTACATTAACTTCCCCAAACTTCCTTCCATTTTCTTCGCAAGTAGTTCTGTTAAGCTAGTGAGAGAGGAAAAATTAAGGGGCTTCACAGCATTGAAAGTGGATCAATCCCCAGGCCCGGATGCAATGTATCCCAGGCTATTAAGAGCAGCAAAAGAGGAAGTAGCAGAGGCTCTGACCACCATTTTCCAATCCTTTCTGGCTACAGGTGTGGTGCCGGAGGATTGGAGGACTGTTAACTTTGTACCTTTGTTTAAAAAGGGAGAAAGGGATATACCGAGTAATTACAAGCCAGGCAGCCTAACCTCAGTGGTGGGAAAATTATTTGAAAAAACTATTTAGAAAGATACAGATTAATGAAGGACTGAGTATGGCTTTAAGGGAAGGTTGTGTCTGACTAAACTTAATTGAATTTTTTGAGGAGGGTAGTGTGTTTGATGTAGCGCATATGGATTTTAGCGAGGCTTTTGGTAAGTGCCCCCATGGCAGATTGGTCATGAAAGTAAAAGCCCATGGGATCCAGGGAAAAGTGGCAAGTTGGATCCAAAATTGGCTGAGGCAGGAAGCAATGGATAATGGTGGATGGGTGTCTTTGTGACTGGCAGGCTGTTTCCAGTGGGGTTCTGCAGGGCTCAGTATTAGGTCCCTTGCTTTTGTGTGGTGTGTGTGTGTATATATGAATGATTTAGACTTGAATGTATGAGGTATGATTTAAGAAGTTTGCAGATGATACTAAAATCGGCTGTGTGGTTGATAATGAAGAAAGCTGTAGACTGCATGAACTGGTCAGGTGGGCAGAACAGTGGCAAATGGAATTCAATCTGGAGAAGTGTGAGGAGATGCATTTGGGGAGGGCTAACCAGGCAAGGGAATACAGGGCTAACCAGGCAAGGGAATGAAGTGTAGAAGAACAGAGACCTTGGAGTGCAGGTCCACAGATCCCTGAAGGTAGCAGGCCAGGTAGATGAGATGGTTCAGAAGGCATACGGAATACTTGTATTCTATGCCTCGGCTAATAAAGGCAAGAGCAGGGAGGTCATGCTTGAACTGTAAAAACACTAGTTGGGCCACAGCTAGAGTACTGCGGGCAGTTCTGATCACCACATTACAGGAAAGAAGTGATTGCACTAGAGAGGGTACAGAGGAGATGTACGAGGATGTTGCCTGGACTGGAGAATTTTAGCTATGAAAAGATTGGACAGGCTGGGTTTGTTTTCTTTGGAGCAGAGGAGACTGCTGGGAGACCTTATTGAGGTGTATAAAATCATGAGGTTTGATAGTTGTTGGCAAGTACTTATTTCCCTTGGCAGAGGCGTCGACAACCAGGGTGCATAGATTTAAAGTAATTGGCAGGAGGTTTAGAGGGGATTTGAGGAGAAATTTCTTCACCTAGAGGATGGTAGGAGTCTAGAACTCGATGCCTGAAAGGATGGTAGAGGCAGAAACCCTCACCACATTTTAAAAGTGCTTGGATATGCACTTGAAATGCTGTAATCTACAGGGCTACGGTCCAAGAGCTGGAAAGTGGGATTAGGCTGGATAGCTCTTGTCGGCTGGCGTGGACACGATGAGCCGAAATGGCCTCCTTCCGTGCTGTAAATTTCTATGATTACTTCAAATCCTGCCTCGCTTTGTACATAAAATACATACACCAGTTCAAGTCTTAACTTTAAAAACAACAGATTATCACTTAGCAACATGGAGATTGTATATAGTACATACCTCCATAGGAAACCAAAACATTAGCAATTCTAATCGTGTGTCTGGTCCAAGGAGATGTTCCATCTGTAATTCCAACATAACCATTTAAGCGACACTTACTCAGCAATAACTTGCTCACCGATGCCCAGTTTGGGTTCCACCAGGACCGCTCTGCTCCAGCATTTTAGCATCTCCGTTTTAATAGCGTAACCATATATATTGTGGCGCTGGCCTTCTATGCCTCCGGCTCTTTCCTGGCTGCAGCAGGGGACATATGCAGCAAGACTCAATACAATGCACATCGCTGCATTTGCCACGTCACAAAGGCTCTGTATGCCTGCAGAATGGACTTGCTAACATTCCCAGTGAGCAGGGAGAGCCAGAATAAGCAGGCATGTGGCTTTGACAGAATTGCGGTCTTCCTGAGGGTTCAAGGAGCCATTGACTTCATACATATGGCCTTGCAAGCACCAGAGGCATTCAGAAACCAAAAGGGCTATCACACTCCCTAAACGTGCAGCTGGTGTGCGACCACACGCAGTGAATGCCCGCTATCCAGGGAGCGGACATAATCATTTCATCCTGCGTGAGAGCGCACTCATTGTTTCGGCCACCATGGGAAGGGCATGGCTGGTTGCTCGCGGACAAGGATACTGCTTAGCCACCTGGCTCATGATCCCCCTCGGCAACCCCACCACACAAGCGGAGCAGTGCTACAATGAGAGCCATACGGCCACCCGCAACATCGTCGAACAGACAATCTGGGTGCTCAAGCAGCATTTTCGATGCCTGGACTGCTCTGGAGGCAGCCTTCAATACTCCCCTCAACAGGTCCCTGAATTCATTGTGGTGTACTGCATGCTGCACAACTTGACCATCATGAGGAGCCAGGCATTGCCACGGGGGGTGGGGGGGGAAGGAAGAAGAGATGACAACGAACAGGAGCCTGGCGAGACCCTGAATGGCCACACCATCCACAAGGGAGGCAGCGTGGAGTTGCTGCCAAGAGCCGCATGTCAGCAGCTGATAATGGATCGGTTCTCCTGAATGAAGGCTGCAGCTAATACTGGCTGCACTATGTGCCACCATAATAGCACATCTCCGGTGAAGTTTGCAATGATACATAAGACATCAATGACAAATGATCAAAGTAACATTTTACTGAAACAAACAAGCCAACACCTCCCCTTCCCCCCCACCCCAAAAAGATGCAGACAAAATATAACATCCTGTTGCAATGCACTCAACAACAATGAAGAACAGCAATGTACTGTCACTATTTTACAGACAGGATTAACAACTTTCAGTGCATTCCCCCCCCCCCCCCCCCCCCCAAAACGTGGTCCTAGTCCTTAATCTGACTTGGCCTGAACTCCCTGCCCAGCCCACCATTTAACCCCCTCCCACGCCTACTGCTCCTCAGAGGCCTCCGTGCCTTCAGCAAGGCTGCTTGAGGACTGCTGTATGTGGCCAGACAGCCTGTGAGGACCCCCTGGACAATTTCTGGGCCTGGAAGATCCAGCTGTGGACGACTCTGCATTGGCAGCAGCAGTCTGTGATGGCTCAGGTGTGGACCACATTAGGTGCAAGGTCAGAATGACGGTGGTGGGAGTCTGTCATCTTGAAGGACCACACCTTCCATTTCCTGGGGGCCACTGCCACTCACGGGGCTGAGTCTCAGCATCCCGAGCGCGATGTGTGACCAGAAAAAGCAGGACAAATCCAATCCAGCCAATTACCACCTCGGCAGTCTACTCTCCATCAGCAAAGTGATGGAATGTGTCGTCAACAGTGTTATCAAGCGACACTTACTCAGCAATAACTTGCTCACCGATGCCCAGTTTGGGTTCCACCAGGACCGCTCTGCTCCAGACCTCATTACAGCCTTGGTCCAAGCATGGACAAAAGAGCTGAATTCCAGAGGTGAGGGCAGAGTGACTGCCCTTGAAATCAAGGTAGCATTTGACCTAGTATGGCATCAAGGAGCCCGAATAAAACTCGAGTCCATGGGAATTGGGGAAAACTCTCCACTAGCTGGAGTTATACCAAGCACAAAGGAAAGGTGGTTGTTGGTCAATCATCACAGCCCCAGGACATCGCTGCAGGAATTCCTCAGGGCCGTGTCCTATGCTCGAAGCAGCTGAAGATGGTTATCAGTGACCTTCCCTCCAAAATAAGGTCAAAAGTGAGGATGTTCGCTGATTGCACAGTGTTCAGTGCCATTCACAACTCCTGAGATAATATCCACATGTAGCAAGACCTGGGCAACATTCAGGCTTGGGCTGATAAGTGGCAAGTAACATTTGCACCCCACAAGTTCCTGGCAATGACTATCTCCAACAAGCGAGAGTCTAACCACTGTGCCTTGACATTCTCGTCGAATCGCCCACCATCAACATCCTGGAGGTCACCATTGACCAGAAACTTTACTGGACCAGCCACACACACATTGTAGCAATAAGAGGCCAGAGGCTGGGTATTCTGTGGCGGGTGTCTCCCCTCCTGACTCCCCAAAGCCTTTCCACATTCCAAAACACACAAGTTAGGAGTGTGTTTGAATACTCTCCACTTGCCTGGATGAGTGCAGCTCCAACAGCACTCAAAGCTTGACACCATCCAGGACAAAGCGGACTGCTTGATTGGCACCCCATCCACCACCACCTTAAACATTCACTCCCTCCATCACCGACGTACCGTAGTTGCAGTGTGTACCATCTACAAAATGCAGTGCAGCAACTTGCCAAGGCTTCTTCGGCAGCACCTTGCACACCTGCGATCTCTACCACCTAGAAGGACCAGGGCACCAGATGCATGGGTACACAACCACCTCCATGTTCCCCTCCAAGTCACACACCATCCTAACTTGGAAGTATATCACCATTCCTTCAATGTCGCTGGGTCAAAATCCTGGAACTTGCTCCCCAACAGCACTGGAAGTACCTTTACACACGGACTGCAGTAGTTCAAGAAGACTGCTCACAACCATCTTCTCGAAGCGAAATTGGGGATGGCCAATATAAATGCTGGCCTTGCCAGCAACACCCACGTCCCATGATGAAATTTATTTAAACTTGCTGGCCTGGTTTGGCACGGTCACTTCCCCGTTGGACAGTGAGGAACAGAAGATGGCAGCAGTCAGTGATCGCATGGCATCACCTAGCCTGTAGCGTGGCTTGTGTCTGCAATGTGATTACTGCTGACATGGCACGCGTCATCCCCTCTGGGACTCCACTATTGCTGCTGGAGCGCATCTGCCTCTGAGCGGCCAAGGATGGGCTCGCTGGAGTCTTCAAATGCGCAGGCACTGCATGAGGCTGCCTCTGCCACACTTGCAGCAAGTGCGTCTGATTTGCGGGATTGTACTCAATGCACCCATGAGGTCACGGTGCATTTCCGTGTTCTCCCTGGACATGGCCACCAAGTCCAGGTCCATGTCTGCCTGTCAGAGCAGGACTACTGGGCCGACTCATCCTCCAGGGAGCTGGCCTCTGAACTTCCTCTCCAGTTGGGCGTTGCTGTCGGCCACTGGGGCCAGGAGCATCAGAGTACTCAAACCCCTCAAAATCAGGCTTGTCCACTGATGTGTCCCCACTCGGTGGGACTGATGGGGTCTCCTGCTCAGGGAGCACACTGTCCTTCCTTCCCTCATCATCTTCCCCCGTGCCCAGATGTCAACAGCTCACTGGAAGGCTTCTGGCTGATCATCTGTAAGCACAAAGCAGCAGGGGAGGGGCAGGCGCAGATAAGAGGAAGGTGGCATTGGACATGTATTTGTAAAGGGGCTAGGCCACTTGATATTAGCGGGCAAAGAAGTCACATCAATCGCAAAAGCGATTCACATACCATCACTACCCGTAGGGGGCTGGGCCTCGCTGCCGGCCACAGTGCAAACTGGGGTGCCCATGTGGGCCGACACTGCTCCACGGTCAGCTCCTGCACCTCCGCCTCCGGTCCGCTTCTGCTCCCTCCAATTATGTGCTAACTTGGCTTACAATAAGAGCAAAAAGAAGGGTTGAGTAAGTGTGCAGCTCCTCTTGTGCCACATGTGCCTTCCATAGTTGAATCGCTGCCACTGTCTGGAAGTACCAATGTGTTCATTACAATCTGCGTGGTTGTGGACTGAGCTTGTAGAAAAACTGGGAGGAGGAGAGAGCCAGGTAGCATTGTGGTTCAGGGTGATGTTTGGGCAACGTATATCAACAGTGGAAGGGGAGTGCGAGGAGATGTCACAATGATTAGAGGACAAAAGGATCTGTGCCACCTGAATGGAGTGGGCGTGGCTGGAGAAGTGAGCCTCCAGCTTTCAGGTAACTTCAACAACTCGAACACGGGGCAGCTCCGCCAAAGACTTTACATTGTGTGAGACAGTGATCTTGCAACCAGGCCCGGGTCCATAAATGTAAAGGGTACTCACCCTGGTGACCTATGTGAGGATGTTAAATTTCTTGTGGCATTGGGTGGCAGTTCTAGCCACTGTCTGCTGCTGACACCTCCAGGGCTATCTTCCTCCAAATCCTTCTCAACACCCTTGGCACGGGCCTCCTTCCTCCCATTAGGTGCAGTGCAGGTCACCTTTCAATGGCCTGAGCTAAGGCCTCAGTGGCCGTCAGAGAAGCGGCGTGCTCTCTGTCCTCTTCCCCCCCCGCGCCATGTCTCCCACTCTGAAGTGGGCAGGTGCATCTGCGTATGTGTAAACAAAATCGGCACCCCTTAAACTTTTACTTGGGCCCGGGAAGCATCGAGCGCGTCTGCACATGCGCAAACCCTAGAGCATTTTATTGTGCTGCGATTTTCGGCTGGGGCGGCCAAGCACAGGTGTGTAATGCCTGATTTAGCACCCCCGATCATTGAACCTCAGTTTCAGCCAAATTTTAGACACTGGCACAAACTGTTTCCAAGCAATATCAGGACCGCCCTGCCATGATTAATGCCCCAAAATCTCTAAAGCCAAAAATCCAGCCCTGTGTCTCCAAACTTCTTGTCTGCAAACTTGAATATACAATTCTTTCTTCCTTTGTCCAAGTCATTGAACTGTATATAAAATTGAGGCCTCAGTACAGATCCCTGGGGGACACCACTTGACACATCTTGCAGCCCTTTATCCTGACTGTCCTCTACCTCCCAGCCAATTATCGACCATATCACAAGATTACATCCAATCTTGTGCACTCATTTTTGCTAATAAGTTTCTGCACAAGAGATTAACAAATGCGTTATGGCAGTCCTTAAGAGTTGCCCCTGTCCACCCTGCTAGTGATCTCCAAAATACTCAACTAGATTAATCCACAAACATGTAGACTTTCTTTGACCAACTGATGCTTGTCCAAGTGCTCAGTCACTCTGATGATCAATTTGAGTAACTTTCCACAATTGATAAACTGACAGGTCTGTAGTTACCTGGTTTCTCCCTCCCTAAAATAATGGTGCGGCATTTGGAATTTTCCAATCTAAAGGCACCATTCCTGAATATAGAGGGCATTGTATAATTATAATTATAATTATTGCATCTGCAATCTCCTCGCCTATTTGTTTTAATACCCTGAGGTGGAAACCATCGAGTCTTGGAGATTTGTCTATCTTTTGAGTCCAATTATTTTTGCTATTACCATTTTGTTCCTCCACTTGACTATTTTTAAGTTCCATTCTACTAGTATTTTATCTTCCTTCTACCACTGAAAACCGATAAAGTATTAATTTAACAAGTCTGCCATTTCCTCATTATTCATTATAGTCTCTCCTGCATCTATGTTTAGTGTCCACATTCTTAATTTTTTCTGTGAGCTTTGATATTCCTTGCCAGTTTTTAATTAATGCTCTCATTTTTGCACCTCATTACTTTCTTTGTATCCGTGCGTTGCTTTTTTCGCTCTGTCTGCTAGATTCCTACTTTTCCTTGCATTTGCGCCAGCCCTTTTTAGCTTGATACTGTCATTTGCCTCGTATGTTGACCATTATGGGTTTTGTATTGTACCAAAAATTACTTTACATATTTCCCACTGTAGATTTACACATTAACAGTTTAGCCAAGTTTTAATGTGGTCAATGTGTTATCATCCCTTCGAAGTTTGTCTTGCTTAAATTTTAAATCTTGGTTTGTAACTCTCCCTTCTCCTCTTCAAACCTGATATCAAATTCAATCATAATATGGTCACTATTTACAAGACTTGGTGTGAATTTTCCCACTCCACCCCTAAGTAGTTTAAATCTTTCCCTACTACCCTATTTAACCTTTTCAGGTGGGCATGGGTACCTCTGGTCTGGATAGCGATCATCCCAACTGTACAGCATTCCTTGGAAACAAAAATGGTCCCAGTATCTCAGGAATCTGGTCAATATTGCTTATGGGCAAAATTGAGAAATTTCTGACAATTTACTATCTCTTTCCTCCGGCGTGCACAGGCACTCTTGGTAAAAGAAAGTCGCACATCACTTGGATTATATTCAAGATTCATTTAAAACTAAATTGGCTTGTGCTCCATGCAAGCACATCTGCAGTTTTGCCTCTACTGTTTGAAAAGTTTAAGAACTTTTTTTGACAAGTCACTTATGTAAATTCTGCCTTTTTAAAGTAACCATTTGTTTTCCATCCGAAACAAAACCAGCACTGTTGTTCGTCAGTCTTGCAGCACAATATATTTTATTCACATGATCACAAGATAATGACATGGGGAAAGCCAGTCAGCCCATCCTAGTACGTTTTATTATACAACAGATTTTTTTTTAAGCTGACTGAATTTTAAAAACATGATCATTATGGGATAGTGCATTTTTTTTTATTGAATCAGTGGAGGGGTGCATTCTGGTGGCAACCTTCATTATCATGCATGTTTAGTATTGTCCAATTTGTGAAGCATTTGAACTAAGAGCCTGTATTGCTAAAGTGCATGTTTTATCAGCATTGTAACAACTATGCAATATTCGAGTTTAAAACAAAGTAATTTTCAATGTAACTAAAATAGCATAATGACTTTTTTGATTCCCAGTCACTCGTGCACAAATAAATATTTTTTTAAACGACCACTTTTTAGTTTTGTCTAATTTTCATTTGGTGCCAACTACAAAACATGGCGTGAGACTGATCTGCACTTTTTTGTCAGCATTGTGTTTGATATGGTTGTTCAGTCCTTTTTAATGTAAAATGTAATTGACTTGAATACAATTAATCCTGTTGTAACATTGTCGAATGAAAATCTTTTATAGGGATCAGGTGGAATGATCAACAGTCACAGTTTCAGTTCCAAGGCATACTTTTTCGATAATCCAAGACGGTATGATAGTGATGAAGATGATTTAAGTAGAAGCAGTGGCTCGAGAGGAAGGTGGGTGAAACTAGAGATAGATCTTCAAATCCTTAACCATTTGACACTTATGAAAGTGCAGTAATAGCCTTTTCGATAAGCATTCCTGATGAAGTATTGGCAATTGTAATCACTGTAAATGCATTTTATAGCTAACAATACTTTATTCTCCAAAAATAATTTATTGTGGGAGAAGAAACTAAAGAAGGAAATACTCTTTAGCATGAGCACCTTAGTCATGTGACCACAGATAATTGTCATAGTGTTCCTACATATGTTTTCTAACTCCCCTTTTTCAGATTGTCATCCTGGGTAAGACTTGCTTGGTTCTGTCATGCAGTGGACAAGTCTGGCAAGAGACTGGCAGAACTAATTTAATGTGCTGTGTTTTTTTTTAAATTCCCCCTTTATTCTTCCAGGAGTCATTTTTAAGAACAAAATTGTAAAGTGAGACAGGTGATGCCTTTTTACTTTAGGATGTATGATGTTGCTTTGGTAATCACCATTCAAAATTTGCAGCCTGAGGCAGTATCGGAACAAGTTTCCATTTTATCAGTTGCCAAAATGGCTCTAGTCACTGAGCTAGAAATTCGGTTCGCAGCGATAATATTTTTTCACCAAAATCAGCGTTATCGGAATGCTATCACTAAGGTTGTAAATTCAAGGTTTAATTTGTACAGTAAAAATAGGCGTTGCATAAGGATTCACGGCACAAATCATGAATTTTCTGCAACTTTAGTCAGACCGATGCCACTGCGCGTTGGGCCCAAGAGTGTGGAAAAACACCAAAAAATAAATAAATATAAATAAATTGGAAAAAAACACAAATTTACAAGACCATTATCTGGTGAATCGCTGCAAAAGAATAAACTAAAAACTAACTTGCCTTTTTTGCAGGTCTTCATACTGCTGCTCCAAGGGCTGCAACACAGGTTTCTCCCTAGTGGTCTCTTTCGTGCAAAATATGGGTGCGCACAGAGCCAAATTTTTGGCAAAAGCGATATTTTGAGTCTTGCACGGCAGCAGTCCTCTCTCCAGTGATATTTGATAACCGCCGCCATAAAACGTCACTGAAATTTCTGCCGACCGGGTTTTCGCCAAAAAAGTGAAATAGCACAAAGAACCCAGTCGCAAAAATCACTGAATTTCCAGCCCATAGAATCTAACTAAATCTGACCCCTGAACTTCTAGACAATTCCTGGGATATTGTGTTGAATTGACCTGGGGTTTTTTTCTACAGCATCAACTACAATTTCACACTAACCTTGGTTGGGGGACACAGTTTAAAATTTCAAATTTCTACCTTTTTTTCATTTCCTGACCAGTAAGAGTAATAACAAATAAGCAACTTTTTAATCTGCAAAGTTGCATGTAAAGTAATGCTTACAAGAATGTATTTTCCCAGCCAGCCCATATTGCTCATGGATATGGCTTCAGTTGCTCTGATGCTGTCATTCAGAGTATCTGCCAATTGTCACCAAGTTGATCATGTGATGAGGTCCTAATGTCAATCTTCAATATAATTCCATAAAAATAGAACTGGGGTAGAAAAAAAACTCCTGATTTAAAATGAAATTTAACATGGAGGGAAACCCCACAACGGAATTAAAAGCAATCTGCTTTCAGGCCTATATCTCATGATTCCCAGTGTTACAACTCTGCTTGAAAGATCTCCTAAGAGACTAACTGACTCCTACACTGTCTCAAATTGCATATTGAGAAGGTAAGTGGGTTGAGCTGAAAAATGGACAGGCTTGTGGGACCTGGTGGTGGTCTCCTGTTCCCAAAACAGTGCTGGGACCTCTGCACATGCGCGCTACAGTGGGCGCGCAAGTGCAGTAGCTCCAGGCGCCCAAAACTGTGTGGGAGGGGCCCGAAGCACGCAGCCCCTAGCCCTGGCCGAATGGCCTCACTGGGGCAGCGTGCATAAGGCTGCTTCCTCCGGACCCGACCCTACTTGACTCCCGCTCCCACCTCCCCCTACCGGACCGCCCGACCCAACCTCCGTTTCCCCCACTCCCGACCTTCCCCCCCTTCCCCCCCCCCCCCCCCCCCCCCCCAGCCGACCTCCGCTCCCGACCAATCTCCGTCCCGATCCGCGCTCCCGGACCCGACGCCACCTACCTGTCAATCCGGTAAGTCTAAGCTCGAAGTCTTGGGGCCCGGCCCGCCTCTCTCTCTCTCTCTCTCTCTCTCTCTCTCTCTCTTTCTCTTTCTCTTTCTCTTTTTTTCTCTTTTTCTCTTTTTCTCTTTCTCTTTCTCTTTCTTTTTTTCTCTCTTTTTCTCTTTTTTTCTCTTTCTCTTTTTTTCTCTTTCTCTTTTTTTCTCTTTCTCTTTTTTTCTCTTTCTCTTTTTTTTCTCTTTTTCTCTTTCTCTCTCTCTCTCTTTCTTTCTTTCTCTCTCTCTTTCTCTCTCTCTCTTTCTCTCTCTCTCTCTTTCTCTCTTTCTCTCTTTCTCTCTCTCTCTCTCTCTCTTTCTCTCTCTTTCTCTCTCTCTCTCTCTTTCTCTCTCTCTCTCTTTCTCTTCTCTTCCACCATCTTCCCCTCCACCCAGTCAGAAACACAGATAAAGACACACTGGGCGGGGGTGGGGGGGCATCCCAGCACGCTGTTGGAGGGCTCCTGGTGCTGCAGTCGGTAAGTAGAAAATGTTTTTTTTTATTATTTCTTATTAATTTTTTTTTGATTGGTTTGTTGGTTGATTTATTGATTTTATCATTTATTATTGATGATGGCTCTTTATTTGTAAAACTGAAGTTTAATGTTTGTAAACTTCCCTTTAAACCCCCCTCCTCCCATTCCCTACGCCTGATTTGTAACCTACGCCTGATTTTCTAAAGTGTAGACAAGGTCTTTTTGAGCGTACAAAAATCTTCACTTACTCCATTCTAAGTTAGTTTGGAGTAAGTTTTCACTGCCGAAACGTTGAAAACAAGCGTAAGTGGCCAGACACGCCCCCTTTTGAAGAAATAAAATTCTGTTCCAAAGTGAAACTGTTCTAACTGACTAGAACTGGAGCAAACTAAATGCCGAGAATTTGAATTTCTAAGATACTCCGTTCTACATCAGTTGCTCCAAAAAATCAGGAGCAACTGAGGCCGAAACTTGGGCCCCTTGTGTGGAGCAGCTGCCACCTTGCGCCAGAAATCATTTTCCTTCCATTACTGATTTATGTTTGGGATTGATACTGCTGGTGTCTGTTCGTTTAGCTCTGATGCTGACTGAAAATAAATTGCAATGAGTAAGGCAGAAATAGCCGCCACTTGCAGTGGAATTAGCCATGATTTGCAGTTCTATACGATGAAAGGCTGAAAAGATACGGATAGAATCATGGAGCACAAAAGAAGGCTATTCAGCCCACTGTGCCTGTGCTGGCTCTTTGAGAGAGTTGTCCAATTAGTCCCCTTTTTCCCCCTTCAAGTATTTATCTAATTCCCTTTTGAAAGTTGTTATTGAATTTACTTCCGCCACCTTTCAGGCAATGCATTCCAGATCATCATAGAAATCTACAGCGTAGAAGGAGGCCATTTCGGCCCATCGTGTCCGTGCCAGCCGACAAAGAGCCACACGGCTCTCTGTCAGCAGCCCTGAAGGTTACATATAAACCTATGATCAATGGCGGAAAGGTAAAGAGCGTCCGCTCCACACAACTGCAACACCCCTTGGACCGAAACATTCTGTACTCCACCCCAACCGGGGCCATGTGACCTCCTGGGAGAGGCAAAAACCAGATTTAAAAACCCAGGCCAATTTGGGGGAAAAAAATGTGAGAAAATTCCTCTGATCCATCCAGGCGATTGAAACTAGTCCAGGAGATTGTACTCAATTCGCTGCAGTACTTGCCATCATATCTGCACCAGCCAGCAAGAGGTTATCCAGTCTAATCCCACTTACCAACTCTAGGTCCATAAACCCTGCAGGTTACGGCACTTCAAGTGCCCATCCAAGCATCTTTTTAAATGTAGTGAGGGTTTCTGCGTCCACTACCCTTTCAGACCCCCACAGCCCTCTGCTTGAAGCAGCCTCCCCTCAAATTCCCTCTGAACCTTCCATCAACCACCTTAAAACTATGCCCCCTCGCAATTGGCCCCTCCAAGGGAAATAGGCCCTTGCTATCTACTATATCCAAGCCCCTCAAAATTTTGTACACCTCAATGAGGTCTCCTCTCAGCCTCCTCTGTTCCAATGAGAACAAACCCAGCCTATCCAATCTGTCCTCATAACTAAGATTCTCCATTCCAGGCAGCATCCTAGTAAACTTCCTCTACACCCTCCCTTATGCAATCACGTTCTTCCTATAATACAGCAACCAGAACTGCACACAGTACTCCAACTGTGGCTTAGCTAGAGTATTATACAATTTAAGCATAACCTCCCTCCGTTATATTCTATGCCTCGGCCAATAACGGGATGGTTTTGTATGCCGCCTTAACCACCTTATCCAACTGGCCTGCTACTTTCAGGGATCTGTGAACAAGCACTCCAAGGTCCCTTTGTTCATCTACACTAAAGTGGCTTACTGCTTAATGTGTGTACCCTTTCCTTATTAGCCCTCTCCAAGTGCATTACCTCACACTTCTCCGAATGAAATTCCATTTGCCACTGCTCTGCCCACCTGATCAGTAGATTGATATCCTTCTGCAGTCCATGACTTTCCTCTTCATATCAACCACACAACCAATTTTAGTCTCATCTGCAAATTTCTTAATCATACCCTCTATATTCAAATCTAGATCATTGATGGATACCACAAAAAACAAGGGACCCAATACTGAACCTTGCAGAACCCCACTGGAAACATCCATCAACAGTTACCCTTTGCTTCCTACCTTCAAACCAATTTTGGATCCAACTTGCCACTTTGCCCTGGATCCCATGGGCTTTTACTTTCGTGACCAGTCTGCCATGTGGAACCTTATCAAAAGCTTTGCTAAAGTCCACATACACTACATTGTACGCACGACCCTCCTGGTTATCTCCTCACAAAAATTCAATCAGGTTAGTCAAACACTCTCTTCCCTTAACAAATCCATGCTGACTGTCCCTAATTAATCTTTGCCTTTCCAAATGTAGATTTATACTGTATTTCAGGATTTTTTCCAATAATTTTACCACCACTGAGGTTAGGCTGATAGGCCTGTAATTACTTGATCTATCCTTTCTCCCTTCTTAAACAAGGGTACCACATTAGCAGTCCTCCAGTCCTCTGGCAACATGCCCAAATCCAAAGAGGACTGGAAAATGATGGTCATTGCCCCTTTCCTTTGGGAGGACACAAAGTATTCATTAAGAACCACACCAACATCTTCTGCCTCCACACAAAGATTACCCTCATGGTCTCTAATGGCCCTATCCTTTCTTTAGTTATCCTCTTGCTCGTAATATATTTATAGAACATCTTTGGGTTTTCTCTAATTATACTGGCCAATAATTTTTCATGCTTTCTCAGCATTCCTAATATCCTTTTTAATTTTACCTCGACTCCCTATATTCCTCAAGTTCCAAAATACTGACAGTATTTAGCTGTCAGTATATGACACAAGCTCCCTTTTTTCTTCTTTATCCTCCCCTGTAAGTCCCTAGACATCCAGGATGCTCTAGAATTGTTGTTCCCACCCTTTAAGAGCACATATTTGGCCTGAGCCTTCCGGATCTCCTCCTTGAATGCCTCCCACTGTTCCAACACTGATTTACCCACAAGTAGCTGTTTCCAGCCCACTGGCCAAGTCACTCCTCAACTTAGCAAAGTTAGCTTTTCCCCAATTTGGGACTTTTATTCCTGGTCTATCCTTGTCCTTATCCATAACTACCTTGAATCTGACTGAATTAAGGTCACTAGCACCCAATTACCCTCCCACTAATACCCCTTCCACCTGCTCAACTTCATTCCCCAAAACTAAATCCAAAACTTCCCCCTCATTGGGCTTGTTACATATTGACTAAAAAAAGTTCTCAAGAATTCCGCACCCTCTGTATCCTTTACACTATATTTGTTCCAATCAATATCAGGATAGTTAAAATCACCTATTACTGCCCTATGTTTTTTGGACGTCACAGCAATTTGCCTACATATTTGCTCCTCTATCTCCATCCCACTGTTTGGGGGTCTATAAATACATGCCCAGCAGTGTGATCGTCCCTTTTTATTTTTCAATTCAACCCGTATGGCCTTATTTGATCCCTCTAACATAACGTATATCCCTCCTCTGCTGTAATAGTTTCTTTAATCAATATCGTGACCCTCCACCCCCCCCCCCCCACCTTTTTTAGTCCTCTCTCTGCCTTGTCTAAAAATCCTGTAGCCAAGAACATTGATCTGCCAAACATGCCCCTCTTTCAGCCATGTCTCTGCAATGGCTATAATGTTATACTCTCAAGTGTCCACCTCTGCTCTTAGCTCATCCGCCTTATTCGCTATGCTCCTTGCATTAACATATATACCATTTAGCACAGGAAGACCACTTTGATTACTACTTACTAACCCTTGTTTCCTCTGTCTTACAGATTTGTTTTCTAAATTCTTGCTATCCAATTGCAGCTTTACTTCCTTCCTTATTGAATTTGTGTTCTGGTTACCATCCCCCTGCCAAGCTAGCTTAAACTCCCCAACAGCATTAGCAAAACTCCTTGAGGATATTGGTCCCGGTGCCTTTGAGGTGCAACTGTCCAGTTTGTACAGGTCCCATCTCCCCCAGAAACCGTCCCAATGTCTCAGGAATTTAAAGCCCTCTCTCCTATACCAATTCTCCTGCCATGCATTCATCCTCTCTTTCCTTCTATTCTTGTACTCATTAGCACGTGGCATCAGTAGTAACCCGGAGATTACTGCCTTTGAGGTCCTACCCTTTAATTTTCTTCCTAGCTCCCTAAATTCTGCCTGTAGGATCTCATCCCTCTTTCTACCTATGTTGTTGGTCATGATATGGACCACGACCTCTAGCTGTTTACCCAACAGAACTCTGTAACTTTTTTTAAATCTCCTCTCATTTCTGGTTCTTTTGCCAATTACCTTAAATCTATGTCCTCTGGTTACTGACCCTTCTGCCACTGGAAACAATTTCTCCCTATTTCTATCAAAACCCTTCATGATTTTGAACATCTCTATTTAAATCTCCCCTTCACCTTCTCTTCTCTAAGGAGAACAATCCCAGAAGGCAAGAAACTGAGGGACAAAATAAACCTGAAAAATTAAAGATATGAGCTAATCGCATTCCATATCTATAGACAATAATTTATTTAAAATATAAGATGTCAACCAATTTATTTAATCTAAAGTTCACCAATTTACTTTGCTTCCATTCTGGAGGTTTGTGCACCCTGCTTATCTTTAAATGGAGACGAGTACAATTAAGTATACCAACTTTTTCCTATTGCTACTCCAATTTCTTCTAATGGCAATTGCTCCTGTTTGGATACTGTTCCACAACTGCTGGTTGCTCTCTGAAACCTTACCGAATGGCGCTTGATCATGTGCAAGGTTAGACATGGAGTGTTGGTGGGCAAATCTGTTGAACACAATCTCGTCCTTGCCCATCATCCCCATGCCCTTTTGAGCAGAGATTGCTGGACAGCAGTCAGGAGCAAGAACCCTGCCTGACGAGCAGCAGTTCACCTCCGCCCCACCCCAATATATGCACTGTCCGACGATCCATTAACTCAGCACAGACTCCATCATACAAATTTTAGCACAGAAGCAGACCAATGTGTCTGTACTAGTGCAAGCTGCTCAAAAAAAAAACTATCTAATCTAATCCCAGGCCCCCACACTTTCTTCATAGCCTGTGATATTTTTCATAAGTATTTGTTTAATGCCATCTTAAACGCTGTGTTCAATGTCTCCTTCTGATTGTCTTTCATATTCTTAAAAATATCCTTTGCATGAAAAATATTTACTTTAAGTACTAATGCCCTCCTTGTTATTGAGGCACTGGCTAGCTGGAATCTATTTTCCCCTCAAGCCCTTTCAAAACTTTGAACACTTCTATTGGACTTTTTTTTTTAGAATAAGGAACAATCTAAGTTTTTCAAGTCTCTTATTGTAGCTATATCCTTTTAACCCTGGTATTATACCTGGATGCATTTCTTCCATGGCTCAATATCCTTTAATAATGGGATGCTCAAAACTCAACACAGTACTCCAGCTGTGGTCTAGCCAATGTCTTGTATAGATTCATCCTTTGTTTTTGTATTCAATTACCTTGTATGTAAACGCACAATCCCTTTTTCCACCTGTTGCTCTGCCTTTCAAGGTTTGTATAATCTGCATTCCTAGATCTCTGTTTGCCAACTGCATGGAGAAATCGGAGTCCTTTTTGGTTTGTATAATTGGTTTTCTTTTACCAACTGAGCCCTCAAAGCCCTGGGACATTGTAAAGAATGGGCAGTGGAAAAACTTGACCAGTAATATTTAACTGGCAGATCTCCATTTCAAAGGTTAGTGTGTGATCATTTGGCCACTAAACTTAAACATAACATTTAAATACCCTTAAGCTAATCTCCCAATAGATTTATTATTGACTGATTGAAGTGCTTTCCTGACGTGATGTGCCTAAACAGGGTTGTGAAAGCAATAGCAGAAAATAAACTTTATGCAAATTCATTTCTCTGTAGATATGTAACAAAACCTGCACCTCAATAACATAACATAAGAAATAAGAGCAGGAGTAGGCCATTTGACCCTCGAGCCTGCTCTGGCATTCAATAAGATCATGGCCGATTTGATCATGGACTCAGCTCCACTTCCCTGCGCTCCTCATAACCCTTTATTCCCTTATCACTTAAATCTGTCTATCTCCGCCTCAAACATATTCACTGAACCAGCCTCCACAGCTCTCAGGGGCAGATAATTCCATAGATTTACAACCCTCAGAAGAAAGTTCTCCATCAGTTTTAAATGGGTGGCCCCTTATTCTAAGACTATGTCCCCTAGTTTTAGTTTCCCATTTGAGTGGGAATATCCTTTCTGCATCCACCTTATCGAGCCCCTTCATTATCTTGTGTTTCAATAAGATCACACCTCATTCTTCTGAACTCGTGTGTATTGGCCCAAACTACTGAACGTTTCTTCATAAGTCAACCCCTTCATCTCCGGAATCAACCTTCTCTGAACAGCCTCCAATGCAAGTATATCCTTCCTTAAATACAGAGACCAAAACTGTACACAGTACTCTAGGTGTGGCCTCACCAATACCCTATACAGTTGTAGCAGGACTTCTCTGCTTTTATACTCTCTCCCCCTTGCAATAAAGGCCAACATTCCATTTGCCTTCCTGATTACTTGCTGTACCTGCATACCAACTTTTCTGTTTCATGCACAAGGACTCCCCAGGTCTCTACTGCAGCACTTTGTAATTTTTCTCCATTTTAAATTATAATTATTATAACACATGTAAACTGTTCTTCACTAATTTTGTTTTCTGCTAGCATGGAGGACAGAATAGCAATTTTCAGTGCTATTGTTGCAATCTGATTCTATCTGAATGCTAATAAACAAACCCATCTCATGAGCGAGAGTAATTTTTGTATTTCTATTAAAGTATAAACACAGTACCACAATTGAAAACTGGTAGTGTATGAAAAATGAGTAGACCAATTGGCATTACAACTTGTATGTTTGCAGTAAGGCTATGTATAAAAATCCTATACAATTAGCGTAATACTCTTTTTTTTTTTCACTTATCCTCCACAATGTGGTGCTACTTATTAGAACAGATAACTAATGGGAATCTTTTCTTGAGAGTTTGCTTGTAGCAGCATTGTGAAATATTCTACACTCAATGCATCAATGGCCTATTTCTGACAACCCTCCCTCCCTCATCTTTCTATTAGCAGCAGTTTGATAACACGCACAAGTTTTACTGAATTTTGATTTTGCCATGGAATCCTCTGATTCAGCTATTGGCCATTTTGTAAACTTTTTCTTCCCCTCTCCCCATAGTTGCAAAGTTATGTTTTTTTTTAATGCTCCAGAGAGCATTTTTTGCCCTTGAGAATGGAGGATAAGATAATTCTCATCAGAGCTGAATGTCTACCTCTTTTAAAGCTAACTTGTTTTAGGTGATACCAGTATCAGCATTATTAATTTTGTGCACCCTGACTTTGGGTATTTGCAACAGATGGTTATGAGAAGTCTACATTGCATCCCTTCACACAACTTTAAAGAATGTGAAGCCAGCTCATAGTTGCCAGTTGACTGCCAAAAATACTGGATATTAATCCTCCGTAAAGGTTAATGTTTCTTGATGATTCTCCTGTGATAACTGAACAAGACCTTACGAGTTGAGTACCAGCTGGATCTTTAAAAGCAGAAGTACCTGGGTTTTCTCTTGATCGACATTGTAATTTTGTCCTTTTCCCCCACACTCTAACCAGCACCTTGGCCTAGTCAGGCTATAAAACATTTGTATGACTGGGGTTACAGCATTGTAATTTTTGTTTTTATCCAGACACCATGGTAATTGAATAATTTATCTTTTTAACTTCATTATCCTTGGTGATCAATGCCTCGATTTCAAAATTCTCATCCTTGTTTTCAAATCTCTCCGTGGCCTCACCCCTCCCTATCTCTGTAAACTCCTGCAGCCCCCCACCCAGAGATGTTTGCTTTCCTCTAATTCTATCCTCTTGCACATCCCTGATTTATAATCACTCAACCATTTGGTGGCCGTGCCTTCTGTTGCCTAGTCCCCAAGCTCTGGAACTCCGACTAAACATCTCTGCCTCTCTGCCTCTTTCCTCCTTCAAGACGCTCCTTAAAACATACCTTTGACCAAGCTTTTGTTCACCTGCGCTAATTTCTACTTATGCGGCTCTGTCACAATTTTTATCTTCCAATACTCCTTGGGACGTTTCACTATGTTCAAGGCACTTTATAAATACAAGTTGTTATTGTTCAACCCACACTACTGTTTGTTGCTTATGTCACCTCTTCCCCTGCCCCCCCACCAGATGGACATTGATATCAGTTGATAATATTTCCCTCTGATGACTTGATCTCCAATCTTCTTGGTAAAGTTTTGGATAAATCAACAGTTATAAAGTCTTTCATATGTAGCTCTGCTGTTACAGCTCTGATTGGAACTAGAACCCACATTTTTTTTTTAAATGTTCTTGTTACAGATCCTCCTTACATATGTTATCTTTGATTCTCAACCAAACATTTAAGACTCTAGTTCTGCCCCTAGTCAGATGTTCCTTGTCCAAATGAATTGTGACAAGTCCCTTATCCAGGTTAACAACTTTCTTTTCCTACCCCCTCTTTCCCCACCACCTCCAGTGAAAGATTAGCAAAAAAGGTAAAATGGGAGAGGATATGAAACATTGCTTATCAAATCTACTCTGAAGTTCTACCACCAGGAAACAGTGGAGATGTCATCGGCACAGAACTGTTTGGGCCAACCTACTTTTTCACATGCACAACATCTTGTAAACTGGAATGTTTTCATTACCTTCTGTTGACTCTCTAGAATTAAGGATGTAATTGGTAGCCCAGCTAATCCTGTCTCCAAGTAAAAGAGTACCCTGATAAAGATAAATTACATTTTCTCAAGTTGAGACACAAAGCTGTAGAGATGCCAACAGGGGATCAAATTTTCCCTTGTATGACCTTTAAACTCTGCTGTCTGCCTCAAGTCAAATTGGATTTTGGTGACTATTCATTGATACCAGGCAAACTGCTTTTTAAAAAAAAAAAAAGTTGAATCCAACACTCGATTTTTTTTTTTTAATTCATGGGATGTGGGTGCCACTGGCAAGGCCAGCATTTATTGCTCAACCCATTTCAGAGGGCAGGTAAGAGTCCACCACATTGCTGTGGCTCTGGAGTCTCAAAGGCTAGACCAGGAAAGGACAGCAGATTTCCTTCCCTAAAGATATTAGTGAACCAGTATTGGTACTAGCTTTTTAATTCCAGGTTTATTTAATTAACTGATTTTAAATTCCCCAACTGCTATAGTGGGATTTGAACTTGCATCTTCTGGATCATTAGTCCAGGCCTCTGGATTACTAATGCAGCAACATAACCACTATGCTACTGTTCCCTGTCTGGAAAGACTGGAATGTTAGTCATTCTCAAATCTACCATCAACCAAAGTTATGCCTTAAATTTGAGGGTTTTTTAAAGAAACTTGTTAATAGATGTTAAGATGGCCAATGCTGCTAATGAGGATTTTGTCTTGTGGTTGAAAAATTACTTCCACCTCCAGGTTTAGTAAAGGTTGCCAAGGAAAATTAAGAGTTTATCATTAGTCACATCAAGGAGCAGGAGGTTTGCACCCTTTGGTGGGCCTAAGAGTCGTGAACAAATTGATATGAAAAAAGTTAGGATGAGAATCATTTGGGCAAGACATTTAGATAATCCAGTTGACTTCAAATATGTATCTGTTTATCAGGATCTCAACCAAAATAAGCCCAGTTGGATGTTTTATATATGTTTGAGATGATAATTTGAAATATGAGAAAATGTAGCACCCTTCTTCTCTGCACCCCCCCCCCCCTCCCCCCATATTAACCTGGGTGAGATCAGTTATCAGTTGAGCTTCAATTGTCTTCAGCACCCCTGGGCAAGGGGGGGGTGGGTGGTGCGGGGGAGAGGAGAAGAAATACCTATTATTCCGGATCACCATCCAGGAACCCTGCTCAAAGGTCTGTGTATGGGCATCAGATGTGGACAGGATCAGGCTTGACTTCCACAACCAAAGCCTGCCGACACTTGAGCGAGATACTGAAGGCCTGCTAACAATTGTGGAGCTACACCTCAGCAGGAATTGGCAGCTTCAGGTAGAGAGCAGAGTAAATTGGGAGCAAAATGTAGCACTGAAGGAACTGATAATTTCATAGTCTATCGTTTGGTACCCATATTCTTTGACTTGGAACAGCAACATGAATTGGGGCAGGGGACTCATTTGTATTTGAAGAATATGCCCCTCTCGCTCTGTTACATCTTGACTGTGCGACACATGCCTCCAAAAGATTGTCCCTTGTTATCACCATTAGTGTCTTCTCAACAGTGTCTGTATCCCCATATGGTTTAGGATGTCATGGTTCCTTCATTTTACCCAACGCTTGATTTCTGACCGTAATACTGTCACTAAATGTGCAAGAACTCTAGTCATACTACACGATGACGCAAACACTCTGTCTCATCAATTTTCATATTCTAATAGTTATCCATCACCTGTTGAGCAACAAGACCAGAGGTTGTAGAGATGTGTATTTTCATCTTGGGATTTCCTGACATCAACTCCTGATCTCACTCACCCCAAACTTGCTGACCGTTCCCCACAGACAGACAGAGTGTGAGTCTAAAGGAGAATTAATGATTATGTTGTAATGGCACTGACTGATGTCTGGGAGCAGGTCAACTGTCTGCATGTCAGAATAATTTGGGAAAGGGCCAAAGCAGAGGATAAAAATGTTAACTGCTAAAATTAAGTTTTCTTAAATTTTTTTCCTAATGTTTTTAAAGCATCCTATCCACAACACCACAAGGCACTGGTTGGTATGGAGCCATCCATAGGAATAGCAATTACAATGTAGTGTCTCACTTGCTGAATGGACCTCCAACAGCTACAGCACCACTTCTCTTCGCTTATGGTAATATCCAAAACAACCACCACCATAACTATTACTCCACTCCACAAAACCATTACTCAACACCACAGAACTAATGGGAATCTACAGTTGCAGTTCTGTGGAAATGTTTACCTGATGGTTTGCATAGGCAAAGAATGATTGAAAGAATTCTATTTGTGGCACTATATGAAAGAAAAAAAAAATCAATGAAGTACCTTCAGAACTGCATCAGTGACTACAAGAGAAGCTTAGAGATGTCCTGTAGCATTGCAGCTTGCTTCGACTGTAGTAACTTGGACTGCATATTGCACTTTTACTTGCACTTGCAATCTGAACAAAATTCCAGAATGAATCTTGATACTCTAATCAATATTCCAAATTTTTGGAAGGTTTTTAGAATTAATCTGGGCTGGGCAGAAGGAACTATTTTCTTAATGACTTGATCATTCTAAACTTTGTGTTTTAATGTAAGAATCGGTTTATGTAAAGCAGAGATAATATCCAAATCTGCCATTTTAAGCTAATCGAATTGCTGTTTTAAATACATTACTACTGTGATGCACGTATTTCAGATATTCCTATAGACATGTTAATCTGCACATGGTCTTGTACCTTTTTGGTCATGGGTATACAGTATTGGCAAGTTTGGTTGTATTGTGTTTCCAAAACTCTAATCTACTAGATTTAAAGCCTAACTTGGAATTTTGCTTAAAAAGTGATCAACAAAGCATTTGAATGTAATGTATGATGTGATATTTTACTATTTGCCATTTGAAATCCTATATATGGGCTAAAGATCTGTGACATGTGATGACTGACATCTGTAAATGTACTAATATTGCCACGTACTACTGTAGCCCAAAGCCATTAGCATTATCTTAAGAACCTATTTTGATATAGTAGAGTTGCATGTTTAAAGCAAAATCTCATTACCCAAATGATATTTTGGTCATCTGGGGTTTCTTTGTTTTTGAGGGCTGGTTTCTTCAAACAAGGATGACATTATTATTGGGTTTCATTGTCTGTGTAATTTCAAACATGTGTAATGTAATAACAGTGTACACAGCATGTGTTTTTTTTGTACACTCTTTAATATTCCGTGAAACAACCAGATATTTAAGTACGCTACACAACAATTGTAGGGCACAGATTAAAATAGACCTTGATGTAGGTGCAACACTAAACAACTTTGCACATTTTTGCACCTTTTTGAGAGTATTCATTAAAGTAGTATACCTCTAATTTCAGCAAATGAATGTGAATTATTGGCTATTAAACTGTTTTTGACTCAGTTTTGAATGTGCTGCATTAATATCTAGTTATTGGGCTGGAAGCTGTACAATTTGTGTGACTCAGGCAGGACCTTGATGGAATACTTCAACAAGACAAGTCTCTACTAAATGTCTCTCTAAATCTGCACTTAAGGTGTGCTAAATTTGCACTGTTCAGTTTCAAAAATATTACTGCTTGCTATCTTGTAGAGGCTTTACATAAAGTTTTCCAACATTAAAGTGGTACAAATTCATTGGAAATCCAATGTAAGCAAAATGAATCTTACCTGACTAAAAATGGATTTTGTAGCATTGGATATGAGTGTTTGTATGGATTTAACATGTATACTTTTAATGGGTAGTCACTTAAAAATGGCCAAAAATGTTTTGACCTTTGTATATTTGGTCCATCAAGGATGACTCTTGGAGTTTGCGATCTTACAGATGCAGAAGTGCAATTACTTGTATATTAGTTGCCAATATTCCCCAAAATACTATTGCTATCATTCTAAAGCTCTGGTGTCTCAGAAGAAATCCTGAGGCCTAGATTTCTTTTACAATTTTTATTTGAATGTTTGGGGTGAGGAAAGACAGACAGAAAGGAGCTCATTAATAATTGTTTTACAATCTACAAAATTAATTTCTCTTTTTTTGCAATTGCGTTAACCTTACTTAATTTGCACTTGTAGTTTCTAGCTGAACTTCTTTTAGTACTAGTTTTAAAATTTGTGCCCTGCTGTATTGTGTAGTTTTTAAACGTGTGCATTCCTTTTGGAGAATGTGCATATGCATCAGTCATTACATGTATGAATGTGTAGTAAAGACCAATCTCTTTTGGGGGGGGGGGGGAAAGGAAAGTACGAGTTGCTGAAAATCACTTATCTTTCTGAAATACTTGTGATTTTAGTATGCTTACATAAACCAATTGAGAACATCAATAGACTAATTAAATCGAGATGGCCTCTTGATGGAAACTCTGTCCAGTCTTCACATTGAGATACTTGGTTTCTTCAGATGCTCCAAAAGTAGATTTGTGACCAATAAAATGCTATTTGTGGAGGGGTGGTGTTATGGGGAGAAATAAAGGGAAAACAAAGAACTACAGTTCAGGATTACAGCAAATTAACTGTGGATTGGTTCTGTCTTTGAGTAAAATTGGACCTCCTGATCCATGTACATTCTCAAGAAAAATAGCAGGATTTGTCATGCAGGACTGCTTCAAAGATTTAAATCGTGCCTGTCAGTAATAGCTAATACTCTGGTGATTTAATTTTTAATGCATGCTATTGCTGATTTATAGCAGCCATTTATCTGCTATAAGATTTATATCTCGCAGACATACTATTCTTCAAGCAATGTATTTGTACTTTAGTGAATAAATTGATTTTAACATTGTGTAGAATTTAATCCAACTGCTTAGTCTTATTTTTTTAAACTAATGTAAAAGTACAGTATCTTTAGAAATATTTGATCCTACTTGTTGAAATGCTAAATTAAAAATTCTTAATTTTGAGCCACCAGATATGAATATAAGTTTATTTCACATCATTTCAAACCTGCCTGTCAGCATTTTGCTAATACAAATATTAATTTGTTTAGATTTAAATTCTGTACTTCTAATTAATTCATATATAGTTATTTTTGTATTTTTCACAGTAGCAAATTTAGCACGCTTAATGAACCAAGAGCTCATTCTAATTGTATTTTCCATCCAGTCCATGAGTGACTTATCTAGCTGGCAATCAGTCTGAGGATCAAATACTTATCTCAGTGCTGTATGAAGTCTTCTGTGAACCAGAATCTGAACAAGCAAACAAATGTTACCCCTACCTTGGCTTGACTTGTGATTTGTAAGTGATCTGCTGTGAAGTTTTGATTTTCTATGATCTGAGCCTGTCTGTTTTGACAGTTATCATTTGTTTCTGTCTGTGTAACAAGGTAAAACTCACCAACTTTAACCTGTTTCATTGTGTTTTTATTAGTATTGATATCAGGACAGAAACATTGATGAGCATTTCAACATAAAATGATTCCTTATTATTCCCATCATTCTTCTGTATCTAAATTATTTTTCTTAACTTTTCACTTTCAGTAACTTTTCAATATTGAATATTTGTAAAGCTTTCCATGTAACTGTTAAACCTACAAAGTCTGTCTGTGTGGGCCTATCCAAGGGTAGCTACTGTTAATACTAATGGTTTAGCTGTAAAATTTACCACTGCATTTGTAGTGTTGACCTAAAGCTGTTCTCAAGGCTTTATTTTATTGTGGCCAATGAATGTAATGGATTTACTATGTAATTGATTGAATTGTAACAAGCACTACCATATTTAAATAAATGTTTTATGGCATTCGTAAAGGGAAGATGTTGGTATTTAAATTTAATTGAATAGCTTTACAATCTTGAAGATTACAAAATCTAATGTCTTGGTTTTGTGCAATGATGCAAGTCACAGGGCTAAAGTTGATAGCAAAATAATTAACAATATTCACTTCAAATTGAGGTTTATATTTCCATTGTGGGGAGAGGGTGAGACAAATGATTACTTCCTGTGCTTTAATTTATATCATTCTTGAAAAACTCCTTTTTATTGAGGCTAAGTTTAGAAATATTGGCATTGAGTTCCTGGAGATGTGCCCAATGAAGAGTGTCCCAAACAGAGTCCACTGCTCTTTGTGCAATCTCTACTCCATTTGGTTCAGGTGCCGACTAGTTTTGATGTAAGAAGTCCAGGTACAGATCGGCAATGACTCAGGCTCCCAGTTGAGTTGTCTCACTCACACACAATCTGAGTCCAAAGCAGATTCCAAGGAGATATGGAGGGAGATCGGGTCTATTATAAGTGGAATTGAATGGGTGGGGGGGGGGCCTGATCACTCCTTGTGCAGGGGGGGTTTGGTTGTAGATAGTGACAATCAGCAGATTGTATGTGTTTATTACAGGTAGGATATTAGGGCATTATAGCTACTAACCTAATGACTATATAAGTTACTGTATTACTGTTGGTTATGAGGAATCTTGACTATTACCAGTATTACTATTTATTATCGGTACAATTTCAGTGAGTTACTAGTGGAATCAAGTTTCTCCCACCTTTTTGATTCCCCATGACCCCTGATAGGTTCCCCTCATCCCTGACCTGGGGGGTTTCCCTTGCTTTCTCACTCAGTAGCCTTCTGGTTCTCAACTTCTCAACAGCTGTTGGCACAAAACTGTGACCAAAGATACTTAATTATAGGGAATCCAACCTTTGTAAAAAAATAAATGCAGTAACATTGAGATGTCACATGATCAACCCTCCAGGAATACCTCCAACCAGGGTTTTAGCAACCCTACCCTTTGCAATGATGTCTGACCAAAGGATTGTCCCAGGTTGCCAAACCTCAGCTCAGAACCATCCAATCCAGCTAAACCTTACCCTCCTGCTGAATAATCCTAGGCAGTCCCTTGGAATTGAGGAAGACTTGCTTCCACTCTAAAAATGAGTTCTTGGGTGGCTGAACAGTCCAATACGAGATCCACAGTCCCTGTCACAGGTGGGACAGACAGTCGTTGAGGGAAAGGGTGGGTGGGACTGGTTTGCCACACGCTCGTTCTGCTGCCTGCGCTTGGTTTCTGCATGCTCTCAGCAATGACTATCTCCAATTCTACATCTTGCTATGTATTCTCAGCTTTAAAACTGGTAAGTAATAAACATTAGATACATTGGTTAAGGAATATATGTAACACAGTCCAGTTATTTACACAATTATGGAATTCACAAAGCACTAAATGAATACTGACTTCTTCATTCATGGTAAATCCATGGGCTTAATGTGCCCTTGATATAAGTGTATATTTTGACTCACCATGAGCAACACTAGAGATCATCTGCCAATTTGATATAAAACTGTTAGTATTGTGTTCCTAACACAGATGAGACTGCACACAGGGAGGTTAAAGTAACAGTGACCTTAGTCTTTATCAAGACACTCCAGAGTGAGGAACAGCCCCTAGGGGCCGGCTTATATACAGTGCTCCCAAGGGTTGCTGGGATCCCTTGGGACTTCAGGGGATGCGCTCCCTGGTGGCGGAACATTGAAGTGCATGCTTTACAGGTACACAGCCTCTCGCTCTCGCCCTCTCTCGCCCAGCGAAAACTGTTTACAAGGAGAGGTGGTCGGGAGCCTTTCTTTCCCTGGTGGACCGCCTCGGTACAAATGTCTGTTCTGGTGTGTTGGCTGTGCCCTCGCTGGGCTGGCCTGTTGTTGGCCCTGCTGGGCTGATTTGTTCAATTTCCTGGTCTGGGGTGATGTCGTTGATCCTTTGGGTGTGTTGTGGGCTCAAAAAAGGTGGTGTCTGCTGTGGGTTGTTCAGGGCAGTCTGTGAACCGCAGCCTTGTTTGGTCCACTGCTTGCTGCAAATTTGTCCATTGTCTACTTTGACTACAAACACCCTACTCCCTCCTTTAGCTATCACTGTGCCTGCGATCCACTTTGGACCATGTCCATAGTTTAGCACATACACAGGGTCATTCAGATCAATTTCCCGTGACACAGTGGCGCAACCATCATTTACATTATGTTGCCGCCACCTGCTCTCTCCCTGATCATGCAGGTTGGGGTGAACCAGCCAGAGTCTGGTTTTAAGTGTCCTTTTCATGAGTAGCTCAGCCGGGAGCATCCCTGTGAGCGAGTGGGGCCTCGTGCAGTAGCTGAGCAGTACTTGGGACATGCGGGTTTGGAGTGAGCCTTCTGTGACTCGTTTAAGGCCCTGTTTGATTGTTTGTACTGCCTGCCTATTGGAGACTGGTTTAAATGAGGCCGAGGTGACATGTTTGATCCCATTGCGGGTCATGAATTCTTTAAATTTGGCACTGGTGAAACATGACCTGTTGTCACTGACCAGCATGTCAGGCAGGCAGTGGTGGCAAACATGGCCCACAGGCTTTCAATGGTGGCGGTGCTTCCCGACATTATTTCACATTCAATCCATTTTGAAAAAGCATCCACCACCACCGGGAACATTTTACTGAGTGTAAAGTCCTGTCCCCTTAGTACAGATTCACACGAGGTATGGAGTGAAGTCAAAGTCACTCTGGACCTGCACCTTTTATTTCACAGCTCTAGAATGCTGCACTTGCCTGAGACCTGTGCTTGTATACCTGTCTCTTGCAAGTGCACCCCCGGTGGTAAGGTATGCTGGTGGTTACAGGTCATATCTTATTAGTCATGTATAGCATGTTGGGATACAGTTATATATAATAATGTAAGATACATGACACTGAGAAATGGCCTGCATAGTCAACATGGATCCTCGACCATGGTCTGGAGGGCCAGGACCACAAACTTAGCGGTGCCTCTCTGGGCGCATTGCTCAACTGAGCACATACGCTGCATTGCCGTACACCGGGCTCTAAGTCAGAGTCGATACCGGGCCACCACATGTGGGATCTGGCTATCGCTTTCATCATTACTATACCCAGGTGTGTGCTGTGGAGATTCGAGAATGTCGCCCTGCCTTTTTTGGGTAGCACTACGCAGTTACCCCACAACAGGCAGTCTGCCTGAATGGACAGCTCGTCCTTTCACCACTGGAACGGCTTGATTTGCTCTTGCATTTCAACAGGGATGCTGGCCCAGCTCCCATGCAGTACACAGTTTGTTTTTTTACTAGGGACAGCAGAGGATCTTGGCTGGTCCAAGTCCTAATCTGGCAGGCCGTGACAGGTGATTTATTATTTTCAAACGCTTCCATGACCATCAAGTCTGCGGGCTGCGCCACCATCAACAAGTTTGCAGGCTGCACCATTTCCGCCCCCGTGGTGGGCAATGTTAGCCAACTGAGCATCCGCACAGTTCTTGGTGCCTGGCCTGTGGTGGATGGTATAGTTATACGTTGATAGCACGAGTGCTCACCTTTGTCTGCAGGCTGAGGCATTAGCATTTATCCCCTTGTTTTCAGCGAACAGGGATATGAGGGGCTTGTGATCGGTTTCCAGCTCAAATCTGAGGCCAAACAGGTACTGATGCATTTTCTTTACCCCGAATACACACGCAAATGCCTTTTTCCCAATTATGCTGTAGGCCTTCTCGGCCTTAGACAAGCTCCTGGAGGCATAGGCGACAGGTTGCAACTTCCCCGCAACGTTGGCTTGTTGTAATACACACCCGACTCTGTACGATGATGCATCACATGCTAGCACAAGTCTTTTACACGGGTTATACAATACAAGGAGCTTGTTGGAGCATAAAATGTTTCTGGCCTTCTCAAAAGCAATTACTTGGTTTTTTCCCCATACCCAGTTCTCGCCTTTATGCAATAACACATGTAGGGGCTCTAAGAGGGTGCTTAACACCAGGTAGGAAGTTACCAAAATAGTTAAGTCCCAGGAACGACCGCAGCTCCGTGACGTTCTGTGGCCTGGGCGCGTTCCTGATGGCCTCTGTCTTGGTGTTTGTGGGCCGAATGTCGTCCGCCCAGATCTTTCCAAAAATTCCACTTCTGCTGCTGTTGACTCATTTCGACCTCTTCAGCCGCAGCCCTATGCAATCCAGTCATTGAAAGACCTCCTCCAGGTTTTGTAGGTGCTCGACGGTGTCCCGACCCGTGACCAATATGTCGTCCTGAAAAACCAGTGTGTGGTACCGACTTGAGTAGGCTCTCCATGTTTCTCTGGAAGATTGCTGCAGCCGACCGAATTCCAAACGGGCATCTGTTGTAGATGAACAGTCCCTTGTGCGTGTTGATGCAGGTGAGGCCCTTCGAACACTCCTCCAGCTCCTGCATCATGTAGGCCGAAGTCAGGTCGAGCTTGGTGAACGTCTTGCCTCCTGCCAGCGTCGCAAATTGGTTGTCTGCCTTAGGTAGCGTGTATTGGTCCTGTAGCAAGAAACTATTAATAATTACTTTATAATTGCCGCAAATCCTGACCGTGCCATCACTTGGAATACTGGAACAATCGGGCTGGCCCACTCTCTGAATTCCACTGGGGAGATGATGCCCTCACGTTGCAGCCCTGTCGAGCTCGATTTCCACACTCTCCCTCATCATGTGAGTTACCACTCACGCCTTGTGAATGGGTCGTGCCTCTGGGACCAAGTGGATCCGCATCTTCGCCTCTGAAAAGTTTCCAATGCCTGGCTCAAAAAGGGAAGGAAATTTGTTTAGAACCTGGGTACATGAGGCCTCATCGACGTGATAGCGCTCGGATGTCATCCCAGTTCTAGCAGATTTTGCCCAGCTAGCTCCTTCCAAGCAGTGTGGGGCCATCGCTTGGGACAATCCAATCCAGAGTGGCAGTTCGTGCATCGTGCCCTTGTAGGTGACCTTGACCATGGCGCTGCCCAGGACAGTGATGAGCTCTTTGGTGTATGTTCTCAGTTTCGTGTGGATGGGGCTCGGGGTTGGTCTGAATGCCTTGTTGCACCACAGTGTCTCAAACATCTTTTTACTCATGATGGATTGGCTAGTGCCAGTGTCCAGTTCCATGGCTACGGGTAAGCCATTCAATTTTACATTTAGCATTATAGGTGGACATTTCATCAAATGTGAGCACCTCATGTACTTCAGCATCTGCCTCCTCTGAGGCTCAATTGCTTTGATCCACCATGGACTGATCTTCCTCTACCATGTGGTTAGCAGGTTTTGCAGAGCTTGCAGCTCGTCTGCAAGCTCGTTGGAGGTGCCCCATTATTCCACAGCTCTTGCAAACATACCCTTTTGAAGCGGCATGAATAGGCTGAATGGAAGCCTCCACAATGCCAACAAGGTGTGAATTGCCTTGCGTTCATCCTTTGTTGTGGACTCTGAATCATCTGGGTCACCTGAGGCCTGCTGGCAGTTGCAGACTCGTGGTTTCTGCCCTGTACATTTCTTCTGCTCGGAAACACAGTTCGTTATTTTATGAACAGTGCTAGCACTTGTGTGCTGAGAGATTTGTTTGGTGTTATCACTGGTGGACATAAACGCCTGTGCTATCGCAATGGCCTGACTGAGGGTCGGTGTCTCTACAGTCAAAAGTTTTCGTAGGATGGTCTTGTGGCCAATGTCCAGTACACAAGTCTTGAGCATTTTCTCCAGGTAGCCATCAAACTCACATTGTCCCGCAAGTCGCCTTAGCTCGGCGACGTATCTCGCCACTTCCTGACCTTCAGATTGCTGGCAAATGTAGAACCGATACCTCGCCATCAGCACGCTCTCCCTCTGGTTAAGATGCTCCCAAACCAGTGTACACAACTCCTCATACGACTTCTGTGGGTTTCACTGGAGCCAGAAAATTTTTCATGAGGCTGTAGGTCGGTGCCCCACAGACTGTGAGGAGGACCGCTCTCCTCCTTTTTGCAATGTTTCCTTCTCCGCCCAGTTCGTTGGCTACAAAGTACTGGTCTAGCCGTTCGACATAGGCTTCCCAGTCCTCTCCCTCCGAGAACTTCTCCAGGATGCCCATAGTTTGCTGCATCTTTGCGTTGGATTCGTTATTGTGTTCCTAACACAGATGAGGCTGCACACAGGGAGGTTAAAGTAACAGTGACCTCGGTCTTAAGACACTCCAGTGAGGAACAGGCCTTGGGGCTGGCTTATATACAGTGCTCCCAAGGGATGCTGGAATCCCTTGGGACTTCAAGGAATGCACTCCCTGGTGGCGGAACATGGGAGTGCATGCTTTACAGATACACAACAGTTCGAATGTCAGATGCATGGAATTTAGGGGGCTGCTTTACCAAATTGGCATTGCTGTTGAGATAACCAGTGTAATGTGAGCTGCAGATTCTAGCTCCTTTTTTTTGAAAAAAAAACTTTCACATCCTCAAAACATCTCGAGGTTCTTCATTATCCAATTAATTACTTTTGATTACTGTTCTGAAAGCAAATGTCAGTCAGTTGTGCACAACATGGTCCAACAAACTGATAAATGACCAGGTAAACTGTTTTGGTATGTTAGTTGAGGGATAAATGTTGGCCAGAACACGGGGAGAATTCCCTTTGTTGTGTATGCAGTAACTATTAGATGGAGTACTGTTTAACTCCAAGAGGTATGACCTTGGCTCTGCTTTATTAAGGCCCAAATGACTAATATACAAAATGGCTGGCCTTTTATACTTGGGCTGCACACACACTGCCTTAGCTTATCATTTTAGCTGAAAAACGGGAATTCAGCATTCCCTCGGTACTTCACTCGAGTGTCAGACTAGATTATTTGATCAAGTTTTCACGGCATGAACTCGCAACCTCCAGAGGCAATGTTGTTTTTCTTTTTAATTATATTCGTTCTGGGATGTGGGTGTTGCTGGCAAAGCCAGCACTGATTACTTGCCACTTATCAGCCCAAGTCTGAATGTCATTCTGGTCTTGCTGCATGTGGGCATGGACTGCTTAATTTTCTGAGGATTGGAACTGAACACTGCAATCATCCTCACTTCTGACCTTTATGATGGAGGGAAAGTCATTGATGAAGTAGCTGAAGGTGGTTAGGCCGAGATCACTGCCCTGGGAAACTCCTGCAACGATGTCCTGGGATTGTGATGACTGACTCCAATAACCACAACTATCTTCCTTTGTGCTAGGCATGACTCAAGCCAGTGGAGAGTTTTCCCCTGATTCCCATTGACTTCAATGTTAATGTTACTAGGGCTCACACTTAGTCAAATGCTACCTTGATTTCAAGGGCAGTCATTCTTGCCACACCACCTAATTCAGCTCTTTTGTCCATGTTTGGACCAAGGTTGTAATGAGGTTTGGAGCAGAGTGGTCCTAGCGGAAACCAAACTGAGCATCGGTGAGCAGGTTATTGAGTAAGTGCCGCTTGATAGCACTGTTGCCGACACCTTCCATCACTTTTTACTAATGATTGAGAGTAGATTAATGGGAAGGTAATTGGCTGGATTGGATTTGTCCTGCTTTTTGTAGGCAGTTTTCCACATTGTCGGGTAGATGCCAGTGCTGTAGCTGTACTAGAACAGCTTAACTAGAGGCACAGTTAGTTCTGGAGCACAAGTTTTCAGCATGACAGCCGGGATATTGGGTCCCACACCTTTTGCTGTATCCAGTGCGCTCAGTCGTTCCTTGATATTACGTGGAGTGAATTGAATTGGCTGAAGACTGGCTTCGGTGATGGTGGGGGCCTCAGGAGGTTCCGAGATGGATCATCCACTTGGCACTTCTGGCTAAAGATGGTTGCAAATGCTTCAGTCTTGTCTTTTGCACTTGTGTGCTGGGCTGCGCCATCATTGAGGATGGGGATATTCCTTGGTCTGCTCCTCCTGTTGGTTGTTTAATTGTACACCACCATTCATGACTGGATGTGGCAGAACATAAGAATTAGCAGGAGTAGGCCATTCAGCTCCTCAAGTCTGCTCCACCATTCAATAAGATTGTCTGATCTTCTACCTCAATTCCACTTTCCTGCACTGTCATCATATCCCTTGATTCCCTTAATATCCAAATCTCTGTCCTGAATATACTCAATGACACACCCTTCTGGGATAGAGAATTCCAGAGATTCATCACCCTCTAAGTGAAGGCGTTTCCCTTCATCTCAGTCCCAAATGGCCAACCCCTTATTCTGAGACTCCCCAGCCAGAGGAAACATCCTCCCTGCGTCTACCCTGTCGAGCTCTGGAAGAATTTTGTATCTTTCAATGAGATCCCGTATCATTCTTCTAAACTCTAGAGAATACAGACCTAGTTGACTCAATCTCTCCTCGTAGGACCATCCCCCATCCGAGGAATTAGTCTGGTGAACCTTTGTTGCACTTCCTCTATGGCAAGTATATCCTTCCCTAGGTAAGGAGACACAATACTCCAGGAGCGATCACACCAGGGCCCTATGGGCTAGAAATCGCACTTCGGGGTGGTATTTCCGGCGGTCGTCGATGTCCCACTTTTAAGAACCACCCATTTACAAAAACCACTAGGGGAGGTGGCGGTAGCAGTCTTTTTCGACAAACAAGGCTGGCATCCTGAACAACTGCCCTCCTGCGCATGTGTGACCTTTTTCGCACAATTTTGGGGATGAGGTTGGCGTGTCGGGTCACCTATGCAAAGAGAGAGAGAGAGACACACAATTGGCCTGGGGTGGTCATGGGAAACCACCACCCATGCCCCCCAGGGTGTACCAACGTATATGGGTGGAGATTGCAGAGGTGGTGTCGTCGGCCGCCCATGACTTTCGAGAGCCAAGTCAGTGCCATAAGCGTTGGAACGACCTCGTTGCGTCTGCAAAGTACTAACTTTAATAACGTTAAGCATGCACTGACTCATTACTTAATTACAATCTGGCAGATTTACAATTTAAGCTGGGCAAGCTTGGTGTCGTGCATGATTTCCAATCCACAATCTTATTACATTGCTTTTCTGAACTTCAATGTGTTCATCATGCATCAATTGCATCCTAATGGTATTAACACATAACATTAATGGGACATTGATGAAAAGCATTGGGGATGTCTATCTGTGTTCCCTACTAGTACCTGGGCAATTAGCTCATGTCATCTTTGCAGAAGAAGATATCTTCCAATTGGACTGAGCATCTGCGCATGGCCGGGTGGGAGGGGGGTTGAGGGCTTGCAGAGTTAGTTGAACTGACTGATCTGGAGGAGCAGGCCGCAGCCCTTGTAGGGGCAGATCCGGTTGTGGCGGCAGGTAAGTCATGTATGACCCCCGAGCCGTACAGCAGTCGGTCGTTTAATTTAATGCTATTTGAGTATAATGTATAAATGAGGTAATGTAATGCTGGGATCATGAAATCTTGTCATGCAGTTTCTGTAGATTCAGTTCATATTAATTAAATGTAACATCTCTGATAGTTAATGCAGTAGTGTTGCTCCTCTTACATATGCCTGCACAGTGTAAGTGTTCTCATGTCACCCTGGCCCTCCCCTTCTACTCACCATGTTTTCTAGTTGCCCAGTCGCATCAGAGACCTGAGGAGCCCCCTGGAGTGTTGCCTTTACTGCTGTAAGTAGTACTCATCACCAGAGGGGAGACCACGGAGAAGGAGGATCATGTGGATGAGCCTCAAGGCAGCTCAAGTGCACAACATTTGGAAGAGGAGTCGTCGAGGACTCAAAGGTCCAATCTACCTGCGGCCATCTCTTCCCCAACCCCGAATCACATTTTCCAGGATTCGGTTCCAAGAAAGTAGCGGGACCAAGCAGCTTGCAGCAAGGCACACTGTGTTCCAGCACCTACACCGAATCCCCAGAGGTGGATTCGGCAAGGCAGGCATGCTTGAAGATGGGCAGATGTCGACCTAGACATGGTGGGACTTTCGAGGACAAGCGTCGACGTTGGTCGAGAGCTCCTCCAGGCGATAGGTGGGTTAACCGGCAACCTTGCCACACTCAGCTCGTCATTCGGAGGACATGGCGCAGCTGATTGCGGTGATGTGGCGAACTGCCGATTCCATCGATGCCATGCGGCAAACAATTGAATCTGTATATGGTACTGCACCCCAAGGTGCCATACCACCTATGCCGGCAGCACCCGAGAGTCAGGGGGAAGCAATTGCTTCTGACTCTGAAGACGGGTCTTTGAAACTGATTCTTCTCCGGAATCCTCAGCAATGACGCTGTCACTTTTTTTTTTTTTTCCCCTCTTTCTCCTCCTCTTGGGGGGGCCCCCCCCCCCCCCGCAACACCCACAGCAGCAGCGCTCGAGGTGCCCTGCTGCACGACACCTTGGTGTCAACGTGGGCAGGGGCATGGGAGGGGAAAGGGTGTGTAAAGGGCGAGTGAAAGGCGGAGGGAATGGTGACCGCAAGTAGAATTTTTGCTGAGGAGGTTAGGGTTGTTTTTATTATTGACTATTGGGGTGGTTGTGGGTGTTTTTATTATTCTAAAATTGTGGGCATTTGGGGGTGTTTCTAGTTTTCAATGTATAATGGTTTAATGTTTTCAATATTTGTAGCTGTTAATTGTTTGAATTATGTTGCTTTTTTCCTTCAACAATTATTTAATTTTGCAATTTTCTTAAGTGTTATAAACATTTTCATAAATAACACATTTTCATAACACTTAACAATTCTTGTGCAGTGTCTCACTCACTTTTACAAACTGATGGTTAACAATCAATACAAGGGTTGCAAGCAATGGTCAGGCAAGGATGAAATGTAACTCACCGTTCAAGTAAAACGTTCATTTATGAACTGCTAACACAACAGTTTTGCAGTTGCGTAACTACCACGGGGCTTCTCCAATGGTGTGGTGTGTGGGGGCGGTTGGTGGCATGGGGTCCTCATCTTGCCCCTCTCTGCTGAGGTGGACTGGCAATTCCTGTCCTTTCTTGATAGCCAAGTTGTGCAATGTGCAGCACACCACAATGAACTCTGTGACCTGCTCATGGTGCTATTGCAGCCTGCCTCCAGAGTGGTGCAGGCATCTGAAGTGCTGTTTCAGCACTCCAATTGTCTTTGACGATATTGCATGTGGCTATATGGTTTTGATTGTAGCGATGCTCAGCACCTGTCTGGAGCTTACAGAATGGGGCCAAAAGCCAGGTGGCGAGGCCGTATCCTTTGTCACCCAGCATTGACCTTGTGCCTGACACTTAAGATGGTTGGAGACAGTGATTTCACGCAAGATGTGCACATCATGAATGCTCCCTGGAAAATTGGCATTTACTGCCATGATTATTTGCTTGTGGTCGACAACGAGCTGCATGTTCAGGCAGTGGAATCCTTTTCGGTTCCAGCACACCTGACTCCTCTAAAGGTGCTCGCATGGCGATGTACATATGGTCTATTGCGCCCTGGATTTTGGGGAAGTTTGCTATTGAGAAACCCAAAGCCCTCTCACACTGTGCCTCCCTGGTCATGGGGAAGTGTATAAAGTCCATCCTGTGTGTGTGTAAAGCGCTTCAGTCACCTGGCGAATGCAGAGTGCTGAGATGCAGCAAATGTCACCAGCTGATGCCTGAAAGGAGCCCGATGCATAGAAGGAAAGTGCTGCAGTCCTGATGGTGCTGGTAGGTTGCAGGTCTCCCTTAAGCAGCTGGCATATCTCCCTGATGACCTCTTTTTGGAAGTGCAGCCTTCCAACACGTGCTGAGGAAAAGTGTTTGAAGATCAGTCCCTCAAAACTGTCACCAAGCTCATGGTCGACAGGGCCATAGTAATATCCGCCCCCCCTGTATGGCTCAGACGTGGACCATGTACAGTAGACAGACACCAAGTCGCTGGAGAAATACCACCAGCGATGTCGTCTCAAGATCCTGCAAATCCCCTGGGAGGACAGACGCACAAACATTAGCGTCCTTGTCCAGGCCAGCATTGAAGCACTGACCACACATGATCAGCTCCGCTGGGCAGGCCACATAGTTTGCATGCCAGACACGAGACTCCCAAAGCAAGCGCTCTACTCTGAACTCGTCCATGGCAAACGAGCCAAAGGTGGGCAGAGGAAACATTACAAGGACACCCTCAAAGCCTCCCTGATAAAGTGCGACATCCCCATTGACACCTGGGAGTCCTTGGCCATAGACCGCCCTAAGTGGAGGAAGTGCATCCGGGATGTCGCTGAGCTCCTCGAATATTGTCGCCGAGAGCATGCAGAAATCAAGCGCAGGCAGCGGAAGGAGCGTGCGGCAAACCAGGCTTCCTTTCCACCCTTTCCCTCAATGACTATCTGTCCCACCTGCGACAGAAACTGTGGCTCTTGTATTTGACTGTACAACCACCTAAGAACTCATGTTAAGAGTGGAAGCAAGTCTTCCTCGATCCCGAGGGACTGACGACGACGATGTGTATGACCGTTGCTCCCTGTAACTGTGTTATGGAGGGGGGTGGGGGTGGTAAGTCCCCCTCCTCAGCAGTCTGCCATCTCTGAGTACGTAATGCTCTTCAATAAACCTCCTTCCATCTCTCTTCTGCAGCATGTGCGTAGTCAGCAATATTGGCTGAGAAATTACAGGCCCCATTCCTTTAAATGTCCTAAACTGCCTTTTAAATTCTTCAATTGTCCTTAAACAACCACAAATGTACTCTAAATTGATCACAATGTGCTCGGATAATGTTCAAGATTTTCAAACACCCTTAAAATCCTCACTCAAATTATTTTAATGCTCACATCAACTTGAAGCAGCCTTTTCATTAAGTTCATCCAATTTAAAACATAGCGTCCATACCACTGAGTTAAGATCAGGTGAGTGCAGCTTTTTCTGGGCGGTTTTTAAGGCAGTCGGTATTTTGGGCCACTTGCCGAATTTAGCGCCTGGCGATTATTTGAACGATAATTTCTACTTAACATTTTGGGTGGTGCACAAGCAATGACGTCATTTTAATTTTAAAAATGGGAGTGCGGTTACGCTTACCGCCGGTGGTAAATGGGCAGCAGTTTCCATCTTTATACTATTTTGGGCGGTAAAGTGCTTCTCAGCGTTGTATGGGCGGAATACTAATGCATTTCTAGCCCTATATAATTGCAATAAAATGTCTTTACTTACACTCAAAACCTCTTGTAATAAAGGCCAACATATCATTTGCTTGCTGTACCTACATGTTAACTTTTCAGTGATTCATGTACAAGGACACCCAGGTCTCTCAGAACACAATATTTCCCAATCTCTCACCATTTATAAAAAAAAATACTCTGCTTTTCTATTTTTCCTACCAAAGTGGATAACTTTAAATTTCTCTCTCTTATATTCCATTTGCCATGTTCTTGCCTATTCACTTAGTCTGCCTATATCCCCTTAAGCCTCTTTGCATCCTCCTTACATTCCCACCTAGCTTTGCTTCATCAGCAAACTTGGATATATAACATTTGGTCTCCTCTTCCAAATCATTGATACTGATTGTGAATAGCTGGGACCCAAGCACCGATCCTTGAGGCACCCCACTAGTTGCAGCCTGCCGACCCGTTTATTCCTACTCTCTGTTAACCAATCCACAATCCATGCTGGAATATTACCCCCCAACCCCATGAGCCCTAATTTTGTTTAATAACCTCGTGGTTGGCACCTTTATTGAATGCCTTCTGAAAATCCAAATACACCACATCCACTGGTTCCCCCTTATATATTCCACATGTTACAACTTCAAAAAAAATCTAACTGGTTTGTCAAACTTGATTTTCCTTTCATAAATCAGTGTTGACACTGCCCAATCCTATTATTTTTCTAAGTGCCCGATTACCTTAATAGATTCTAGCCTTTTCACTACTACTGATAGGAGTCTATCAGATATCAGACTAACTGGTCTGTAGATTCCCCGTTTTCTCTCTCCTCTCCTTTCTTAAATAGCGGGGTTACATTAGCTACCTTCCAAATCTGTGGGAACCTTTTGAGAATCTACGGAATTTTGGAAGATGACAAACAATGCATCCATTATCTCTATAGCCACCTCTTTCAAAACCCTAGGCTGTGTAGGCCATCAGGTCCAGGAGATTTATCAGCTTTCAGTCCCATTAATTTCTCCAGTATTTTTTTTTTCCTAATACTAATTTCTTTCAGTTCCTCATTCTCGCTAGACCCTTGGTTCTCCACTATTTCTAGGAGGTTCTTTGTGTCTTCTGTAAAGCCTGACACAAGGTATTAGTCTAATTTCTCTGCCATTTTCTTATTCCCCATTATAATTTCTCCTGTCTCTAAGAGACCCATATTTACTTTCGCTGATCTTTTCCTTTTTACATACCTATAGAAGCTTTTACCATCTGTTTTTACGTCTCTCGCTAGTTTACTCTGTCTATTTTCCCTTTATCAGTTTCTTGGTCCTCCTTTGCTGAATTCTAAAATCCTCCCAATCCTCAGGCTTACTGCTCTTTTTGGCAACTTTATAAGCCTCTTCCTTTAATTTAATACTATCTTTAACTTCTCGTTAGCCACGGTTAGATCAGTTTTCCTGTGGCTTTTTTGTGCCTTTTTTAAAGCAATGTATGTTAATTATGTATTAATTCTTTAAATGTCTAGGTCATAACTTTTTTTAATGTAGTTTCCCAATCTACCTTGGCCATCTCGCCCCTCATACCTGCATAGATTGCCTTGTTTAGACTTAAGACTCTAGTTTCAGATTTAACTAAATTGCTTTCAAACTCCGAATATAAAATTCCATCATATTATAGTCACCTTCCCTAAAGGCCCCTTTACTACAAGGTTATTAATTAACCCTTTCTCATTGCATAATACTAAATCTACAATAGCCTGTTTCGTAGTTGGTTCCTCAACATGCTGATCTAGAAAACCATCTTGTATACATTCCATGAATTTGTCTACACTTACTGCATATTTAGTTTGCCCAGTCTATATCTAGATTAAAGTCCCCCATGATTACTGTATTACCCTTGTTACATGCACCACTAATTTCCTGATTTATACTATGCCCTACATTACCACCACTATTTGGGGCCTATAATCAACTCTCTCCAATTTTTTTTTTTTTTGCCCCTTGCAGTTTCTTGGTTCCACCCAAACTGATTCTACTTTGATTTTCTGAGCAAAGATCCTTTCTCTCCTGTCTTGATCCCAACCTTTATTTTCAGGGCTACCCCTCCTTTTCCATTTTGCCTATGTCTTCTAAAAGTATCCTGTATTATTTAGTTCCCAACCTTGGGTCACTTTGTAATCATGTCTCCGTAACGGCTATAAAATCAAACCTATTCATTTCTATCTGTGCTATTAGTTCATCTATTTTGTTGCGAATGCTTCTCTCATTCAGATATAGTGTCTTTAGCGTTTGACTTTTTTTTTCTATCTACCGAGCCACTCTTGGTGATGGACATTGAAGTCTGCCACCCTGGGTACATGCCCTATTACCTTTGTTACTCTCTGTCTCCCTGCTTATTTTTATCCAAGACTGCAGAACTTTGATCTGATCCAATCAGAGATCACTTAGCTCTGGCATGCTGCTTCCACTGTTCAGCATGCACGTAGTCTTGTGTTTCATTTACCCCAGGTTGGCACCTGGTGCTGCTCCTGGCATGCTCTTCAGCACTTCTCATTGAACGAGGGTCGGTTCCCTGGCTTGATGGTGAGGGATATGCCAGGCCATGAGGTTACAGATTGTGATGAAGTCTAATTCTGCTGCTGCTGATGACCCACAGCGCCTCCTAGATGCCCAGTTTTTGATCATTCTGAATCTATCCCATTAAGCATGGTGGTCGTGCCACACAACACCCTGGAGGGTGTCCTCCGTGTGAAGACAGGACTTCGTCTCCACCAGGACTGTGCGGTGCTCACTGCTACCAATGCTGTCATGAACAAATGCATCTGCGACAGGTAGATTGGTGAGGATGAGGTCAAGTAGGTTTTTCCCCTCGTGTAGGTTCTCTCACCACCTGCCGCGGGCCCAGTCTGGCAGCTATGTCCTTCAGAACTCAGCCAGCTTGGTCAGTAGTGGTGCTACCGAGCCACTCTGATGATCGACATTGAAGTCTGCCACCCAGAGTATATTCTGTGCCCTTGCTACCATCAATGCTTCTTCCAAGTTGTGTTCAACATGGAGTACTGATACAGTAGGAGGTTTCTGTTATGTATCTCTCATTACTGTATATAACTATCTTACCATGCTATACATGACTGTAACTGGATATGACCTGTAACAATAAGCATACCTTACCACCAGGGGTGCACTTGCAGGAGACACTCCATACCTGTCCCACTGTGGTATATAAAGGGAGGTCTCTAGCAAGTGCAGCACTGGAGAGCTGGAATTAAAGGTGCAGGTCCTGAGTGACCTTGACTTCAGCATGTGTCTCGTGTAAGTCAGTACATTAGAGTCAGGACTTAAGTTTCCTTGCCCATGCTTGACCTGAAGCCATGAGACTTCCTGGGGTCCGGAGTCAATGTTGAGGACTCACGGGGCCACTTTAGACTGTATAATCACTGACGCCACCTCTGGTGCGTCTGCCCTGCCGGTTGGACAGGTCATACCCAGGAATCATGATGGACGAGTCTGGGACAATGGCAATACCATTTTCAGCCAATGATAAATCGTTAGTTGAGACATGTAGACCCATTGTGAATTCAGAATAATTAACAGTTTAATTCCTTAATTGGATGCATATTGAAGTAATCACTTAATGTTTTCTTAAAAGTAAATTCAGTCAAGACTGGGATCCATCTTGTGAATATTAATTGATCTAATGAAGCCTAACTGGTGCAAATGGTTATATTGAATGTAATTACATTTTAACCAAATCTAAACTAGCCCTGCTAAAATTTTCCATGTAAACTTTCCCCTATACTCTAAGTGGTGAGCACTAACATACAGCTAGTTTATTTGTCAAAATACTGAGGGCTAGAATTTCCATTGGAATCACCCCTTTGACACTGGTTTTAGTCCCGATTATCGCGGGTGGCCATTTCGGCCTATGATTACCGCCAGCATTGCTGCACAGCGTCTGCCCATGTTTCCTGCCCAAAAAATGAACAAAATTCCTCTGCAGTGCTAATTTCCCTAAACATGCTGTTTTTAATCGCTCGGGTTCGGCACCGCACATTTTGTAGGTACTTGCCTTGCTTTGTCCCGCCCGGTGGGGCGGGAGGGGTGAGGGAGAGAGAGGTTGTGTAAAGTTGCCAGCAGGCTGGAATATATTTTTGTTGTGATTTTCATTGATTTTGAGTGATTTCTAGAGTAAATATATTGTGGTTAATTGTGTGGACACCTGAACATACTTCTGTGCTTAAAAAGAAACGGGGCCTGTAGTTCCACTGCCAATATTGCTGACCTTTACAATAATTGTTACACTCACTCACTTCTGGGAAAATGAGTAAGGGGAGCTTGGGGTGTGGGTTCGAATCCACACTCCCCTGAGGTTCTGTACGTGCGATTTATGAGGATGGGTGAGTAACGAGGCACCAGACACAGTGGGTAAGAGTGCAAAATGGCTAATGTTGTTTATTTAGAATAGTAAACACAAAGATAGAGGTCGTAAATAGCAGTAATGGCACAATCTCACTCGACAACACAAAAAATTCTCGCAACAGGGAAGGGGAAGATAAGAGGTTGAAACATTCCACTCACACACAACCCCACCTCCCACTTCCACCCTTCTTACCAATTCCTATCCTAAATTGAGTCTGAGGGGGTTTGGGCTTTACTCACAATCCTATCAACTCCGGGGTTCTGGGGGCACTTTTTCCAGCTCGGGGTCCCTCTGGGATGGGTTTTACGTTGTTGGTCGGTTCGGTTTTCCTCCTTGATGTTGCGTCGGTTTCTTCTATTTGCCTCTCGGTTGGCTCCTAAGCAAAAAGCTGCTGGAGTTAAGCACACCTTTCCCAGAGTGAGGGCCCTGTGAAGAGCTGACTCAACTCCATTTTAACTCCACTCTACCACAACGAAAACTGACTCCCACCTTCTTAACTCAACTCTACAACTCCATGCAAAAGCTGGTTTCAACCTCCAACCTCAAAAAACCACCTTGTGTATTTTTGCAGCTTTTTCTTATAGTCCGTTCATCTTTGCGCCAAAACTTTTTTTAAATTTCAAAATATACTTTATCCATATAAAAATTTGTACAGTACATTCAAAAGCAGTTCAGTACATTTAGCTGCAGTCAGCAATCCCATATACTACATTTGGGTGTTGACGGCAGTTCCGTTCCATACATTTCCTTGCTTTTCATTTCGAGTACAATTCGGTACAATACAGGATACATTGTAGTACATTCAACAAATTACATTACACGTGTCACTATACAGTACACGGAATGGGTGACTGTACATTTACAATTTTTCTTTTCAACGTGCATTACGAAACAGACCTTGCATTGTACATGGCACTACATGGGTGTTTACAGATCATGGTGCTCCATGTACACAAAAAGAAGTTACAAGTACAGCCCGAGGGAAGTTTTGTACTGATTCCTGCCCCCGGGTTTACCGTGGCAGAAGGACTTTAAACTGTGGCCCTTCCCCACCGTGCCTTTGCGGCGGCTGCACCAATTTTAAGTGCGTCCCTCAGCACGTAATCCTGGATCTTGGATTGTGCCAGTCTGCAACACGCAGACGTGGACATCTTGCTCTGGAAGACCAGCAAGTTTCGGCAAGACCAAAGAGCGTCTTTGACCGAGTTGATGGTCCTCCAGCAGCAGGTGATGTCTGTCTCGGTGTGTATCACTGGGAACAGTCTGTAGAGCACAGAGTCCTGTGTTACGGAGCTGCTTGGGATGAATCTCGACAGCAACCACTGCATCTCTTTCCAAACCTGCCTTGTGAAAGCGCAATCCTGAAGGAGATGAGTGACAGTCTCGTCCGCCCAGCAGCCGACTCGAGGGTATCGTGCCGTGTTGCTGAGATGTCGGCTGTGCATCTCAGCTGTGTAAGGCCCTCCTCACCGCCAACCAAGCCACGTCTTGGTGCTTGTGTGAAAGCTCTGGCGATGAGACGTTCTGCCACACGAGTTCGACAGTCCGCTCAGGGAACCACCTGACAGGGTCCACCCTCCTTCTTTCGTAGGGCGTCCAGGACGTTGCATGCTGACCATTGTTTTATGGCCTTATGGTCAAAGGGGTTTTTTGTGAAAAACTTTTCCACGAAGGACAGGTGGACAGGCATGGCCCAGCTGGTGGGGCCATTTCGCGGCAGCATGGCCAGGCCCATCCTTCGCAATACCGGGGACAGGTAGAACCTCAGCATGTCGTGACACTTGGTGTTTGCCTACTGGGGGTCTGTGCACAGCTTGATGCAGCCGCACACAAAGGTGGCCATCAGAATGAGGGCCATGTTCGGAACATCCTTTCCTTCACTGTCCAGAGATTTGTACATTGTGTCTCTGCGGACACGTTACATTTTGGACCTCCAGACAAAGTGGAAGACGGCCCGGGTGACTGCCGTGGCACAGGAGCGAGAGATGGGCCAGACCTGTGCCACGTGCAGCAAACCCGAGAGCACCTCACTCCTGATGACCAGGTTCTTTCCTGCCATGGAGAGGAAGCGCAGCTTCCACCATCCCAGTTTTTGCTTCACTTTGGCAATACGCTCTTCCCAGTTTTTGGCGCACGCCCCATCCGCTCCGAACCATATTCCCAACACCTTCAGGTAATCTGGTTTAACGGTGAAGGGAATAAAGGATCGGTCGGCCCAGTTGCCAAAGAACATGGCCTCGCTTTTGCTGCGATTGACCTTCGCTTCCGAGGCCAGTTCAAACTGGTCGCAGATTGTGAGCAATCTGCGGACCGACTGCGGATCCGAGCAAAAGATGGCCACGCGTCCACGTACAGGGAGGTCTTGACCTGAGCGTCTCCGCTGCCTGGGATCATCACCCCTCTAATGCCTGCATCCTTCCTGATGGACTCGGCAAAGGGCTCGATACAACACACAAACAAGAGAGACGAGAGAGGACAGCCTTGCCTGACTCCAGATCTGATCGGAAAACTTTCAGTTTCCCACCCGTTGATTAAAACTGCGCTACTGATGTCTCTGTAGAGCAGTTGGATCCAATTGAGGATACCCTCCCCAACCCCATTTTGGAGAACACGTCCATCAGGTACGTGTGCGATATCCTGTCAAAGGCCTTCTCCTGGTCTAGGCTGATTAAGCAGGTATCCACCCCCCTGTCCCGCACATAGGCGATCGTATCCCTGAGTAGTGCCAGGCTATCCGAGATCTTCCTGCCGGGGACAATGCTGGTCTGGTCCGGGTGAATCACCAGCTCAAGAGCAGACTTAACCCTGTTTGTGATGACCTTTGACAGGATCTTGTAGTCCACATTGAGCAGCGAAATGGGCTGCCAGTTTTTGATTTCCTCCCTCTTTCCCCCTTCTGCTTGTAGATGAGGGTGATGATGCCTTTCCTCATTGATTCTGACATACTGCCAGCCAGAAGCATACCCTTGTACACTTCCAGCAGGTCTAGGCCCATCCAGTCCCACAGAGCCGAATACAACTCGACCGGTAAGCCGTCGCTTCCGGGAGTTTTACTCGTCGCAAGGGACCAGACGCCCTTTGTCATCTCGTCCAGAGTTAACGGGTGGTCCAGACACTCCCGCTCGCGCCAAAACTGCATGCCATTGTCTTGGGTCTTCCTTGAATAAAAATGGGGTGCGAATGGCAGTTCGATGTGTATCGATCTGTCTGGAATGGGAGATTAGCCACACCTCCTGTATCCTGTCGCTCGCTGATGGGGTGAATTGTTCACTATCTCAACACAGGTGCCACTCTGGGCTGGCCAAAATGATTGCATCAGACCTGTGGGCCTTTGTTTAATTATTCAAACTGACACCCTTTGTGTTGCCTTGTGTATTACTGGGGAGATTTTGCCTGGACATGTTGCCTCTTCAGTGAGGGTTTCACACGAAAAGCTGGAGAAATGTCCTTTGAAAATATAAAGATGCCTTGTATCCATTTTCCTGGAAGAACTGAATGTGCACTCCTTCCCCCTTACAGTAGCTGGCTCATCCCCCATCCGGTTCCGTGCCCCTGCAACATTGTCTGTTACCGTACAGGGTGGCCAGAGTCCCATCATCCTCCGTGGTTTACAGGCTGTTGGCTACAGTTGGTCATTTTAAACATAGCATCTTCCCATTCTCCCTGCCACATGTCTCCATGGTTGATTTTGCAGAACCTTACAGTCCCCCGTTAAAACACTGGGGGCCCAAGTTTCCACATGATTTGCGCCTGATTTTTAAGGAGCAACTGGTGGAGAACGGACTATCTTAGAAATCGCAATTCTCCACATTTTTTTTTCTGCAGTTCTAGGCAGGTAGAACAGTTCCACTTTGGAACAGAATTTTCTCTTCAAAAGGGGGCGTGTACGGCCACTGACGCCTGATTTCAAAGTTTCCACAGTGAAAACGTACTCCAAACTAACTTAGAATGGAGCAAGTGAAGATTTTTGTAGAACTGAAAAAACCTGTTCTACACATTTTAAAAAATCAGGCGCAGGTTACAAATTAGGCGTCCAGAACGAGGTGGGGGGGCGGGGAAGAGAAGTCATTAAATTCTACAATAAATCCTTATTTATACTTGTACAAATATTATACAAATAAATCCAACCTGAATAAAAATTTATAAGCAAAGAAAAGATTAAATAAACCATCTTCCTACCTGTGTGAAAGTGCTTCAGCCAGGGAGAATGCTGCAGCAAGCCTCACAAAATGAGGCAGCCGTTCCCGAACGCTGGGGGAGGGAGGAAGGAAGCCGTTCCAGACGGCGGGAGGGAGGGAACCGACTGAACGCGGGGGGGTGGGAGGAAGCCATTCCAGACGGCGGGAGGGAAGGAGACAGAAGGCTGCAGGAAGCCTCAGAAATTGAGGAGCCATTTCCCGATGGCAAAAGGAGGAGGTCGTCAGGAAACAGCTGCCTCAACTTTCTGAGGCTTCCTGCAGCCTTCTCAGTGCTGATGTGCTGATGGCAATGTGCTTTTTTTTTTAAAATGTTCAAAAACTAAACAGCTACAAAGAACTACAAAAATGGCCGAGTGCCAATGTTTCCTTCACACTGCGCGAATGCTCCAACGTGCACGCGCAGCGTTGCCGGCAGGAAAAAAACTAATTTAAATAGTACCCTCCCACTTACAAAATCGGCGCGAGTATAGGCTCCGCCCCCCTGGGCGCCACGACAAACAGACAAGGAGCTGCAGGGCGCTCCAGAATCGCGCGGTTTTTTTCCGGCGCCGTTTTAGGCGCGAAAAACGGGCGCCCAGCTCAGAGGGGCGCCCGTTTTTTATCGTGTGCAAACTTGGGCCCTCTGTCTCAGGGTGTTTTCAAAATGTGAAGCAAATCCTTTTCCCTCTCAGAGCCAATCTTCCCCAAACCCACGATAAAACATTAAAATACACCAATGGTATTCATACATTTGGAATCAGTACAATGCTGAAAATGTAAAAATGCTTCTCAACCAATACTCTTCACCAAAATCATAATAGTACATATTATCACACATCATAGTATTACAGATAGGGAGGCACAGACCTTTTACAAGTTAGACTTTTCTTTGCAATACATTCGGCTCGTACACTGTAATCAGTCCCGTCATACTGCATAGATTTTGCTAGCCCTTCGTTTTCATTTGGCCTTTGACTTGGCCTCCCGCTCAGCTTTCTTAATTTTTATACGACGGCCCTTTCTCCTAAGCTGGCAGCGGATCACCAGCAAATCAGCTATGATGATCAGCTGTGCCATTACCAGGGCGAGAGGGGATGCGGTCCCAGGCCGGGATCTCTACGTCCAACCCCCAATCCCACCAGGGCCTTGAATTTAAGTCAGCTATCTGGGCTCTCAATTTTACTGGGGGTTTTTTTGTTGTAGGTTAAAATAATGTTTCTGGGATTTTTGTGCTGCTTTGAACAGATCTGTCAGGTGCTCTGGTAAAAATGGAATGTGGTATCTGAAATGTGCTACATAATTGTCCATGCTATTAATCATTGATGCCCCGCTGTTGAAAACCGGTAAAAACATCATTCCAGATCCCTCTTCTGTGTCTTTTTGGTTTCACGTTGTCTTTGGGTTGTAGGCAGTACAGCAAAGTCTTATTCAAATAGCCAAAATCGAGCTCGTAGAATGTCCGGTACATTTCTCGAAGGAGAGCCTGGTAGAGGCGTTCTGTCTCTTTTGGGCACCACTCGGGTAGGTGCACCTCGGTAAGGTTTAGGATGACGGAGGCCACGGCGTAGTGGACCCCCTGGTGTAGCAGCTTGTCCATGGGAACCAAAACCAAACCATTCTCTGGTCCCTGGGTGGTGGTAGGGCATCTGTCCATGTCAGTTGGTTTGGTCGGGGCTGTGGGCAAGGGCTGTCTGGGGTGTGCGCTTAACTTGGTGGCATTGATGGAGCTGGGGTGGCTTATTATGCATGCGACCGTGCTCTGGTCCCATCCCATCCCTTCTCCTTCGTCCCGCCACTGTCGGGAGAACGCTATTGAGATGCCTGCCAGGCATATCTTCTCTGATCCCCACATACACACACACACTCCTAACTCCGCCTCCCACCATTTATCCCAACACACACTTCCTTCCCCCCCCCCCCCCCCCCCCCCCCCCCCCGGGTGCCTGTGATGGTCCAGTAGGTGCTGTTGTCCAGTCTCTCCCAATCTGCTGTTGTGTTTCCCATGTCCTTGCTCTGCTTCCTGAGCCACCACCACCATCTTCCCACCAGGATGTGCCCCTTACAGGTCAAGCGAACCCTCTTCCCAACCACCACCCTAACCCGGGATGCGGTCACCTCAATGCTGGGGCAGGAGACTGATGCTTCCCCATACGTGACCCCGGGGTGGCTGGAGTATCTAGTAGAATTGGACCCCAACCACCCTGGCCACCTTTCCCTGTGGGGAAATATTGCGATCCCCCTACCCCTGGTGTCCCTTCTCCTGTGGTGACAGTTGGTGCCTGCCCTCCTGAGCAGCCAAAAATAATGGCTTCTTCAGTCTCTCCCCGGTAGCCGATGCACATTCTGATATAGGTGCACAGGAGCAGGATTTTCCTCATCTCTGGTTCCTCTTCTGAAAGACAAAACCTCATTTGGTTCGAGACGAATTTAAGGAGCTAGGAGTTAAATTTAAAAAGTAGGACCTCCAAAAGTAGTAATCTCGGGATTGCTGCCAGTGCCACGTGCTAGTCAGAGTAAGAATCGCAGGATAGCACAGATGAATACGTGGCTTGAGCAGTGGTGCAGCAGGGAGGGATTCAAATTCGTGAGTCATTGGAACAGGTTCTGGGGGAGGTGGGACCAGTACAAACCGGACGGTCTGCACTTGGGCAGGAATGGAACCAATGTCCTAGGGGGAGTGTTTGCTAGTGCTGTTGGTGAGGAGTTAAACTAATATGGCAGGGGGATGGGAACCAATACAGGGAGACAGAGGGAAACAAAAAGGAGACAAAAACAAAAGACAGAAAAGAGATGAGTAAAAGTGGAGGGCAGAGAAACCAAAGGCAAGAAACAAAAAGGACCACTGAATAAAAAAGGGCTGCAGGAGGGGTTTAAAAACTAAAAATCACGGTTTAAAAACTAGGATGAAAACACTCTACCTAAATGCACGCAGCATTCGAAATAAAGTAAATGAATTGATGGCACAAATCATTACAAATGGGTATGATTTGGTGGCCATTACAGAGACATGGTTGCAAGGTGGCCAGGACTGGGAATTAAACGTACAGGGGTATCTGATGATTCGGAAAGATAGGCAGGAAGGGAAGGGAGGTGGGGGAGCTCTGTTAATAAGGGATGATATCAGGGCAGTTGTGAGGGATGCTATTGGCTACAATGAACAAAATGTTGAATCATTGTGGGTGAAGATTAGAGATAGTAAGGGGAGAAAGTCACTGGTCGGCATAGTTTATAGGCCCCCAAATAATAACTTCATGGTGGGGCGGGCAATAATCAAGGGAATAATGGAGGCATGTGAAAAAGGAACGGCAGTAGTTATGGGGGATTTTAACCTACATATCGATTGGTCAAATCAAATCGCAGGGGGTAGCCTGGAGGAGGAATTCATAGAATGCATACGGGATTGTTTCTTAGAACAGTATGTAACAGAGCCTACAAGGGAGCAAGCCATTTTGGATCTGGTCCTGTGTAACGAGACAGGAAAAATAAACGATCTCCTCGTAAAAGATCCTCTCGGAATGAGTGATCACAATATGGTTGAATTTGTAATACAGATTGAGGATGAGGAAGTTGTGTCAGAAACGAGCGTACTATGCTTAAACAAAGGGGACTACAGTGGGATGAGGGCAGAGTTGGCTAAAGTAGACTGGAAACAAGGACTAAACGGTGGCACAATTGAGGAACAGTGGAGGACTTTTAAGGAGCTCTTTCATAATGCGCAACAAAAATATATTCCAGTGAAAAAGAAGGGTGGCAAGAGAAGAGATAACCAGCCGTGGATAACCAAGGAAATAAAGGAAAGTATCAAATCAAAGACCAATGCGTACAAGGTGGCCAAGGTTAGTGGGAAACTAGAGGATTGGGAAGATTTTAAGCAACAGCAAAGAATGACTAAAAAAGCAATAAAGAAAGGGAAGATAGATTACAAAGGTAAACTTGCGCAAAACATAAAAACAGATAGTAAAAGCTTTTACAGATATATAAAATGGAAGAGAGTGACTAAAGTAAATGTTGGTTCCTTAGAAGATGAAAAGGGGGATTTAATAATGGGAAATGTGGAAATGGCTGAGACCTTAAACAATTATTTTGCTTCCGTCTTCACAGTGGAAGACACAAAAACCATACCAAAAATTGCTGGTCATAGGAATGTGGGAAGGGAGGACCTTGAGATGATCACTATCACTAGGGAGGTAATGCTGGACAGACTAATGGGATTGAAGGTAGTCAAGTCCCCTGGTCCTGATGAAATGCATCCCAGGGTATTAAAAGAGATGGCGGAAGTTATAGCAGATGCATTTGTTATAATCTACCAAAATTCTCTGGACTCTGGGGAGGTACCAGCGGATTGGAGAGCAGCTAATGTAACGCCTCTGTTTAAAAAAAGGGGCAGGCAAAAGGCAGGTAACTATAGGCCGGTTAGTTTAACATCTGTAGTGGGGAAAATGCTTGAAACTATCATTAAGGAAGAAATAGCGGGACATCTGGATAGGAATAGTGCAATCAAGCAGACGCAGCATGGATTCATGAAAAGGAAATCATGTTTAACTAACTTACTGGAATTCTTTGAGGATATAACGAGCATGGTGGATAGAGGTGTACCGATGGATGTGGTGTATTTAGATTTCCAAAAGGCATTCGATGAGGTGCCACACAAAAGGTTACTGCAGAAGATAAAGGGACGCGGAGTCAGAGGAAATGTATTAGCATGGATAGAGAATTGGCTGGCGAACAGAAAGCAGAGAGTCGGGATAAATGGGTCCTTTTCTGGTTGGAAATCAATGGTTAGTGGTGTGCCACAGGGATCAGTGCTGGGACCACAACTGTTTACAATATACATAGATGACCTAGAGGAGGGGACAGAGTGTAGTGCAACAAAATTTGCAGATGACACTAAGATTAGTGGGAAAGCGGGTTGTGTAGAGGACTCGGAGGCTGCAAGGAGATTTGGATAGGTTAAGCGAATGGGCTAAGGTTTGGCAGATGGAATACAATGTCGGAAAGTGTGAGGTCATCCACCTTGGGGGGGGGGGGGGGAAAAAAACAGTAAAAGGGAATATTATTTGAATGGGGAGAAATTACAACATGCTGTGGTGCAGAGGGACCTGGGGGTCCTTGTGCATGAATCCCAAAAGTTTAGTTTGCAGGTGCAGCAGGTAATCAGGAAGGCAAATGGAATATTGGCCTTCATTGCGAAAGGGATGGAGTACAAAAGCAGGGAGGTGTTGCTGCAACTGTATAAGGTATTGGTAAGGCCGCACCTGGAGTACTGTGTGCAGTTTTGGTCACCTTACTTAAGGAAGGATATATTAGCTTTGGGAGGGGTACAGAGACGATTCACTAGGCTGATTTGAGAAATGAGGGGGTTAACTTATGATTGAGTAGACTGGGTCTTTACTCCTTGGAGTTCAGAAGGATGAGGGGTGATCTTATAGAAACATTTAAAATCATGAAAGGGATAGACAAGATAGAGGCAGAGAGGTTGTTTCCATTGGTGGGGGAGACTAGAACTAGGGGGCACAGCCTCAAAATACGGAGGAGCCAAATTAAAACCGAGTTGAGAGAATTTCTTCTCCCAGAGGGTTGTGAATCTGTGGAATTCTCTCCCCAAGGAAGCAGTTGAGGCTGGCTCATTGAATGTTTTCAAGTCAAAGATAGATAGATTTTTAAGCAATAAGGGAATTAAGGGTTACTGGGAGAGGGCGGGTAAGTGGAGCTGAGTCCACGACCAGATCAGCCATGATCTTATTGAATGGCGGAGCAGGCTCGAGGGGCTAGATGGCCTACTCCTGTTCCTAATTCTTATGTTCTTATGTTCTTAAAACCCCTGAGCCCCCTGGCTCATCCATCCCCCATTTTCCACTCTGTCTACACCTCACCGTACCCCTGCACGGGTTTAAACTGTGTGTGCCTATCGGTCTGGCCGCAAACCGCAATTTTACTGTGGAAGTCAAGGGGTTTTAACTAATAAACACTTGAAACAACAAACAAACCTTACACAAAAGAGGAAGTGAGAGAAAAAAAGTCCAGGCTCCCTATCCTATTGGCTCAAAAGCCTCACTGTTGTACTCCCTATATTGCAGAGGCCACCTGAGCCCCACTACACTAGAGAAATCTTTATATATATCTGTCCACACCTACAGCTCTCATTTTTAACCTGCTTGCCGCCCTTCCCAGGTGGCTGTGCTAATCCCTGGGATGCTCCTTGGTTTTCCTTTTATGCGGGGGAATGTCGGGGGGAGACCACCTCTCCTTTGACCTCTTGAGCCGGACCGACCTCCGCGGCCCCTCTGTCTCCCCTGCCAAGGTGTCCCCCGAGCTTCGGCTGGTGCTTACTGGGCTGGTACAGCCCCTCACCCCCTCCAGGGATGGCTCACTGCCCTCGGGAGCAAGTAAATTCCCCCGGCAGGCTCCTCACTGCCGGGGACTCCCGTATCCTCTGGGGGGCTTTGGGTTGTACAAGGGTTCCACCTGAAACCATTCACAGCGGATACTCTCTCAGCGTTTCCTCAGTTCTTCTAGGGACCACTCACTACTGGGACCCGCCGCCACCCTCCTACAGGCTCTGGGCTGTCTGCACCAAAGGCTCGGTTAGCCCCGACAGGCTCCTCACTGTCGGTGGCCCCTGTCTCCGGTACAACCCCTTCCCTGTCAGGAGACCTTGGCTGCGGGGTCACATCCAATGACTGGCTGCCTGCCCTGCGCGGCCCTTTTCCCCTAGTGCCTCTCAGGAAAGTAAAACCGGCTGCTAGGGACGGTGGCACCCTTGGCTGCGGAGTCCGAGTGGATCTCCTAATTGGTGGAGGTGAGTCCTCGTCCCATATGTAAAGTGGGAATCCACCTTCCTGTGGGTCCCAAATCTGTGGGTAGTTTGTACCTGTGAAACAACTCACTGCTCCTTGTGGTGGGATCGGTGGGGCTGCAGTGGTGGGCTGGGGGCCTGGGCTTCCTGTTGGGATTATCCCTCCGGGCTGCCCTTTCCCACGAGGTTTTGCCTTGGGGTTAAACAGTTTACATTGGTTAATGTGAAACCATTTAACCCGGCGGGGCATCTTGACCGCGTATACCACGGGGCTTGCTTTGTCGACAATGCTGTAAGGCCCCATGTGTAGTGGCTCAAAGACTCCCACCCTGGCAAAGTTGCGGACCATGACTTAGTTCCCCACCTGCCACTCGTGGTGTTTGCTCGGTTCCAGCAACAATCGGTTGGTCTGATGCTGCTTCCCCATGTTAGTGGCCACCTGCCAGTGAATCTGCCTGAGGTGCTCCGACAGACTCTTGGTAAAGCGGTCCCTATTCACCTCGATTACCTGAGCTTCTGTCCGGACCGGGGCAAGTACATGGGTGGGGGTTCGCATGGCTCTTCCAGTCATGAGCTCGTATGGGGAATACCCCGTGCTTTTCGACTGGCTGGCCCAGATCCCCGTCAAAACCATGGGTAACCTCTCCATCCACCTCTGCGGGGAATCCCCAGTCTCCTTCCTGAGTTTTTCTTTCAAGGTCCTATTCACACGCTCCACTAGCCCCGAGGACTGGGGGTTGTAGGCGACGTGCCACTTCCCCTCAATCCCCAGCACCTTAAGGGTTGCCTGCATGACCTGTCCTGTGAAGTGGCTCCCCCGGTCGGACTCCACGTACTGTGGAAGTCCCCAACTGGAGAACACCTCCCTAACCAATATCCTGGCGGTCCCCGCTGCTGTGGCTGTTCGGCAAGGAAAAGCTTCAACCCACTTTTTATGAAAGTGTCCACCAAAACCAGGCAGTACCGGTACCCTCCCTTAGCCACAGGTAGGGGCCCTATGTAATTGATTTGTATCGATTGCCATGGTCCCTCTATCCTCCTTGCATGTCCTAGAGACACCTTTCTTTTCTGGGGATCTGGATTATTGGTTGCACAGACAAGACAGTTTGCGCAAAATTCACGAGTGTCTGCCCGGAGCTGGGGCCACCACCCGACCTGTTCCACCCGTTGCCAGGTGACCTCCGGTCCGGGGTGTCCAGCTCCAGGGTCTGCGTGGGCCAGCTGAAGGAACTCCCTCTGGTGCTGCTGGGGCACTATCCACTGCTTTCCTTTTAAACAACATCATCTCCCTAACATGGATGCCTGTGCCTCTGCCTTCGACCTTTTCTCCTGCAGTCAGCTTGTCCATGATGGACTTAAGGACGGGATCTCGCGCCTGTACCTGCTGGAGGTCCAGTGCCAAAGCCACCCCTGCGCTCCCTTGTGTCCCCTGTCTACCCCGGATAGCTGCTATGGGGCCTGCCTCGAGCGGGTTCCACTTGGTTCCCGTTCGGGCTCCCTCTTTGGCCAGTTGATCTGCCTTTTGGTTCCCTGGGCTCATGTTTGTAATGGGCCTTTACTTTGTGAATGCAAATGTCTTCCCCGGTCCCTACTGCCTGCATGATGTGCTGCAGTAGGAGTTTTATGGCCAGGGGCTTGCCATCTGCAGATGTATACCTGCGACAGGACCAGATGGCTAGGTACTCCGTGCAGGCATTGCAGGTGAAACATAGAAACATAGAAAATAGGTGCAGGAGTAGGCCATTCAGCCCTTCTAGCCTGCACCGCCATTCAATGAGTTCATGGCTGAACATGCAACTTCAGTACCCCCTTCCTGCTTTCTCGCCATACCCCTTGATCCCCCGAGTAGTAAGAACTTCATCTAACTCCCTTTTGAATATATTTAGTGAATTGGCCTCAACAACTTTCTGTGGTAGAGAATTCCACAGGTTCACCACTCTGGTGAAGAAGTTTCTCCTCATCTCGGTCCTAAATGGCTTACCCCTTATCCTCAGACTGTGACCCCTGGTTCTGGACTTCCCCAACATTGGGAACATTCTTCCTGCATCTAACCTGTCTAAACCCGTCAGAATTTTAAACGAATTTTAGTATAGGGCCATGGGAATTCGTCAGGTTGGGTGACAGTTCAGCATGCTGGGCGCTCGTGGTGGTTGGGAGCTTGATGGCCCTGGCAATGCCTGCCTGGGGATCATAAATCCCGCACCCTGTGAGCCTTTTCCCCGCCACCACCATGCTGGACCAGTCAACATAGATCTCCCAGCCGTGGGGATGGATCCCTGCCCAGAGCCCTATGTCCACATCCCAGACCCCCGCAACGGTGGGCTTTCCCGGGGTACAGCATGTTGGCTGCCAGTCGGGGCTCACACATCCCTTTTACACTCAAATCCATCTGAGAACAGGAGGATCCAATGAGCAATGCGTACGCTGCTCACTGTCCTATCCTTAATTCTTCCATCCAGCAGCATCCGAGTGGGGGTGTGATTGATTGGGGACACTCCTGTAAACACCTGCAACTGCTTCACAGCCCAGTGGGTGGCCAGCAGATGCCTTTCACAGTTTGAATAACCCCTCTCAACCTCAGTGAGGACCCTGGAGGAGTAGACCACCGGCCTCAGCTGGCCGTGCCGCTGTTGCATCAGCACAGCACTTAAGCTATCCCCACTGGCTGCTACCTCCAGGAAAAATTCCTCGCCCTCATCTACCGCTCCCAGGGCTGGAGCTTTCTGCAGGTCTCCCTTGAGGCGGGTAAATGCTGCATCACATCCTCATCCCACTCCCACTCCACGCAGGAGCCGGAGTAGGGGGGCTGCAATGGCTGCGTAATCCTCAATGAAGTCCCTGCAGTAACCGGTCAGACCCAGGAACGACCTCACCCCTGTAACTGTAGTCGGAGCCAGTAACTCCTGAACTGCCCTTCTCTTAGCCTCATCAATGGCTCTCTCCCTTGCCTGCACAGTCAGCCCCAGGAATTTTACCTCTGTCTGGCCGATCTATGTTTTCTTAGGGTTTACTTTAAAACCCTCCTCGTGCAGCAGTCCCAACAGCTCTGCCAGCAGGGGACCGTGCTCTTCCTCCGAATCGGAGAATAGCAGGAGGTCGTCCACATACTGGACTAGCTGTCTGGGTCTGCTGAACTCTTTCAGGCAGTTGGCCATACACTGATGAAAGATGCTTGGACTGTTGTGGAAACCCTGGGGAAGACAGTTCCAGGTATACTGCTGTCCTTTGAATGTAAAGGCGAATTTGAACTGGTCCTCCCGCCACAGCAGGATGGACCAGAACCCATTCGAGATGTTCAGCACCGTAAAGACGGCTGCGGACGCGGGGATGGCTGTGACTAGGTCGGCTACGGCTGCCACTGTGGGCGCACAGGCAGGGATATTTTTATTGAGGACTCGGTAGTCTACCATGGCCCTCCAAGAATTGTCCGTATTCCGAACCGGCCAAAGTGGAGAGTTCACGTGTGGCTATTGGCCTCAATACTCCCTGTCTGACTAGAGATCCCAATGCGACCTCTAGGTCTGCCTCAGCCTCCCTAGGAAAATTATACTGCTTCTGGGGCTTAGACATGGGGTCCCCACCTACTCTGACCTCGATCCCATTTACCCGTCCACAGTCGTGCTTACGCCTGGCAAATGCTGCCAGGTTGGCCCACACAAAAGCCTGATAGATCATTGGGGTGCCGTCTACCAGAGCACCGAGGTCATATCTCTCCTACAGCTTTACAATGCAGAGAGAACCCTTCCCCTGGATGACTGCTGTACCTTCCCCCTCCCCGGTGTCGGCTGTGCCCCACAGACAGTGGTTCCTCAGGTCGACCAGAATTTTCTGGCCGCTGAGGAAATCTGCCCCGAGGATGCCTTTACCCACTCCCTCCCACGGCAGAAGGACACACTTCCACATGGTGTGGAGGGTGCCTATGTGTATCTGCAGTGGTTTGGAGAAGAAGCCCTTGTGTTCTTCAGTGAAGCTGGTTAGGCAGTAGGGGATCCCACTGGATAGGGGTGAGGTGGTCTGGTCGTCTACATGAACCAGGATGCATGGGGCCCCTGTGTCCAGCAGATACTCCCCCGGACCCCCTCAACCCCCATCATGACACTTGGTCTGCTCCACGCATCATAGGTGACCGGGCAGAGGTACACTGGTTCCTTGGGGTCTAGTCATTGGGGGGTGTTGGTCTGGGCCTGAGGGACTTCGCCCCCGGTCACGGCTGCGACCTTCCCAGTCTGGGTAAAGAGTGCCTGCAGAGCCGTGAGGAAACCCTCGAGTGGGGCGGCAGGGCTGGGCACAGCTGGCTTGGGAGGGCTTGCGGCCGTGGGGACTGGGGCTGAGGTTGGGGCCTGTGAACCTCTCTCTTCCTGCCTCAGAGCCCGGCATTCCCTCCTCCATGTGCCCTGTCTTCCCGCACCCGTAGCAAACCACCTCTCTGCCTGCCTGCCAATTCCCTTCTTGCCTCCACTCTCTCTTATCAGAGCCGGGGCGGATCTCACACACCTTCCCCTTGGTGGGTTTCTCCACCCCCGATTCTGCCATTGCGAAAAGAGAGGGTCAGCTGCCTCAGCACCATCTCTGTGGCTTGGGGGTCTCTGAAATCGAACCACAGGTTGGCCTGGGCACGCAACTCCGGTAGGCTGTTTGCCACCAGTGCACGCAGCCAGCGACCACGTCTGTGTGCATCCAGCTGGGTTCAGTCCAACTTCCCTTTCCTCCCCCCCCCCCCCCCCCCCCCCACTGGCTTCCTCATATACTGGCCACAGTCGATCAGCGAACGCCTGGGGGGTCTCCCCGGACAGTGGCCTGTACCCGGACGAACGGACAGCCGTCGTTCAACCCCATGGCCTCCAGGATATCCTCCTGGAGAGCGGCCACTGTTCGCTGACTCCTCTTGCTCTCAGCAGAGAGAGCCTGACAACAGGAGCAGTTTATTCCTCATCGCAGTCATTTATGTCTCCTACCTGCTCTACTTCCATAAAGTGGACAGAGGGGGTCTCCTTTTCGCGTAAGTTTATTCACATGGGCCACCATCTGCCGCAGCTGGGTCACACTGTGGGGAAGCATGTACTGGTTCTGTAGGGGATCCTCAGCCTGACCCACTGCGGGTGGTCCGAATCTACTCTGCTTGATGGGGCACATTGGGGCTGGTCCCGGAGGTTTAGATTCCAGTATTTCACCCTGCCTCTCCTCCGGGATCCCCAATGGGGCTGTGGGAAAGGGCCTGTAGGATTCTTCCTCCCTATCCTCCTTCCTACAGCCTGTTTCACTATGCTCCCCCTTCCGGCTGGGCTGATAAGGCACACCACTCCTTTACTGGGTGTTTTGCTTTCAGCTCAGCCAAGGGCTTTTGCCTCAGTTAGGGCCAGAGCTTTGGTGTCGGGCCGGGTGGGGATTCGAGTCTCTGGCACTTCCAGAGCTTTTGCTCCGGTTAGAACAAGGGCTGCTTTGGCTTCAGCCAGAGCCGGGGTGAGCCGATCAATTTGTTCCTGAAAGGAACGATGATCCGCCTCTGCCCTGCTGTGGCAGCCTGAAGTGCAGCCTGTAGCTGGAGACTCTTACTCTCTCCCAAACTTCCCTGGTTCTGAGCCTGGGCAAGTTCCTCCTGCAGTCCCCTGACTTAACCTTTTCCCTCAGTTACCTGGGACTGAAGGTACTCCCTGTGGTTGCGATAGCTTTCTCCATCTCTCTCTCGTTCCTGCCTCTCCCACTTTAAATCCTGATCCAGCTTTTCCCTTTCTTTGCTGGTCGTTACTAGCTCCTCTCTCTGCTCAGCTAACTCTGTCTGCAGGACGTTTACCTACCTGTCCAAGACCTGTATTTGCTTCCGAAAGCAAATCAGCCACACTGCCTTTTCCACTGATCTTTTATGATCTTTAATCTGGGTTTACCTGGTTGCTGCGTCCTCAGGCCATTCAGCCCTCAGCAGCACCTGCACCCATTCCTTGAGCAGTTTATCTTTGCTGTTACATACCTAGCAATCCTACCCTCCATTTTATATTCCTCTCTACCAAAACTGACTGTCTCTTCACCCTCACTCAACGCACATCCCTTCATGGTCGCCATTGTAAGGGGAGCTTGGGGTCTGGGTTCGAATCCACACTCCCCTGAGGTTGTGTACATGGGTTTATGAGGATGGGTGTGTAACAAGGCACCATACACAGTGGGTAAGAGTGCAAAATGACTAATGTTGTTTATTTAGAATAGTAAACACAAAGATAGAGGTCATAAATAGCAGTAATGGCACAATCTCACTCAACAACACGAAAAATTCTCGCAACAGGGAAGGGGAAGATAAGAGGTTGAAACATTCCACCCACACACAACCCCCACCTCCCACTTCCACCCTTCTTATCAATTCCTATCCTAAAATTGAGTCTGAGGATTGTAAGTATAGCCCAAACCCCCTATCAATTCTGGGGGCACTTTTTCCAGCTCTGGGTCCCTCTAGGATGGGTTTTATGTTGGTCGGTTCGGTTTTCCTCCTTGATGTTGCGTTGGTTTCTTCTATTTGCCTCTCAGTTGACTCCTAAGCAAAAAGCTGCTGGAGTTAAGCACACCTTCCCCAGAGTGAGGGCCCTGTGAAGAGCTGACTCAACTCCCCTTTAACTCAACTTTATCACAATGAAAACTGACTCCCACCTTCTTAACTCGACTCTCCAACTCCATGCAAAAGCTGACTTCAATCTCCAACCTCAAAAAAACCACCTTGTGTGTTTTTGTAGCTTTTTCTTATAATCCGTTCATCTTCGCGCCAAAAATGCATGCCATTGTCTTGGGTCTTCCTTGAATAAAAATGGGGTGCGAATGGCAGTTCGATGTGTATCAATCTGTCTGGAATGGGAGATTAGCCACACCTCCTGTATCCTGTCGCTCGCTGATGGGGTGAATTGTTCACTATCTCAACACAGGTGCCACTCTGTCTGGGCTGGCCAAAATGATTGCACCAGACCTGTGGGCCTTTGTTTAATTATTCAAACTGACACCATTTTGTGTTGCCTTGTGTATTACTGGGGAGATTTTGCCTGGACATGTTGCCTCTTCTGTGAGGGTTTCACACGAAAAGCTGGAGAAATGTCCTTTGAAAATATAAAGATGCCTTGTATCCATTTTCCTGGAAGAACCGAATGTACACTCTTCCCCCTTATGGTAGCTGGCTCATCCCCCATCCGGTTCCGTGCCCCTGCAACACTGTCTGTTACCGTACAGGGTGGCCAGAGTCCCATCATCCTCCGTGGTTTACAGGCTGTTGGCTACAGTTGGTCATTTTAAACATGGCATCTTCCCATTCTCCCTGCCACATGTCTCCGTGGTTGGTTTTGCAGAATCTTACATGAGACACAGTACAAGAATGCTTTATTTGAATATATCTTTTTTTATATAAGTTGTAATTTGAATTAAACATAATGAAATTTTACAAAACAAAACGTCTTATTTTATCAACAACAGTAAAAAAGCATATCATCCCTGCACCCTCCCACGATTCTACCTGCGGCCACCTTTCCTCCCCAATCCCCCCCCGACCCTTGGCCCTGACACGCTCCTCCTTCCGCTATCAATATCCCAGGCTCTGTCCATGTCAGGACCAGTACGTCGTGCAGCAGAGCACCTCGAGGATGGATGGGTGGATGGGCGGGGGCAGTGACAATGGCAGCGCTATGGGTGGGGGCTCTCGAGAAGCTGTGGATGCTGAGAGCCCATCTTCAAAGTTGGAGGAAACTGCTTCCTCCCGATGATCAGGTGCTGTCACCATTGGTATGGCATCTTGGGGTGCAGTGCCATAATCCCATGACAGTCGATTGCTGCATACCATTGGCATTGGCAGTCTGGGTGTTCTCCCTCACCGCGGCAATCAGCTCCGCCATGTCCTCTGATTGATGGGCTGCTAAAGCGGCACTGTTTGCGGACAACCCAGCACTGGCCTGGAGGAGCTTGCGACTCAAATCGATACTCGTGCTAGACAATCCCACCATGTCCAAGTTCGCATTTGCCTGTCTCGCAGCATTCCCACCTTGCTAGATCAGCCGCCGTGATTCAGCATGGGGGTAGGTGTGCGCCGCTGTATGTGGCTTGGTCCCACTTTCTCGGACTGGAATCCAAGAAAGTTGGATTCTGACGAACTACTGGCCGCAGGTAGAAAGGACCCTTCAATTCCCGCCATCCCTCCCTTCTCCTCCACCGTGACAAAGTTTTGAGGAGTGTTCTCCTCCTCAACCATGTGTTGCATCATCATCATCTCTTCCACCATTGTCTCTTCATTCCTCATTCCCTCCAATTCCTACTCTCTGGGAGGGGGCAGGCAGCTCCACCTGTGGAATTGTAAAAACATAACAATGGTCTGTGACAGGGGAAGGGTCAAAGGCAGCATGAGAGCAATTCACTTTGCACAGGCTTATGTGGAGAACAAACGTGTTACTGAGAATCATTACATGAAACTATCATAAGCAGACAGAAACTACATGACATAACAAAACTTGAGTCCCAAACAGTATGTTGCTTTCCAAATGGCAGAGTGTGATCAACCAAAAATTCATGTCATAACATTTCATGTTCACAGCATTACATTACATTCTACATTATATTGACATAGCATCGAATTACATGACCACAGTACATTCCAGGGATTATGCAGATTTACCCTCCCCGATAATCAGTTTGGCACCAACACCTGTGGTGGTGAGATCATATGCTCCCATCAGGGCTGCAGCCCGTTCTAGGTCTGTTAATTCAAGAGTCTTCAATGGATCTCTGCCTGTTTTATGGAGCTCCGCCCTATTCTGCAAAGGTGACAAAATATGTAAACTCATTTCACAGCTACTAATATGGAACACATTCATACATACATGGGTAGACATCCCCAATTAACCGTCCCCAGTCCTTTCATCAAGTGTACCATTTAAGTTCTGTTAGCACGCAAGTGTTGCATGATGAACACATGAAAATACAGAGGACCAACACAATGAGATCGATGATGGGAAATAAAAATGACACCAAGCTTAACATAATAAAACATGGCACTATTTTAAAAGTAATTAGCCAGTGCATGATAAGTTATTACTACTTCTCGCCAACCCAACGATGTCATTCCACCGTTTTGGCACTGGTTCGGCCACCGCATCACTGGCACGACTGACACCGCCTCAGCGATCTCTCGCCATAACCTTTGATATACATTTGGTGCAGGTTTTCCTCGCCCAGCCCATGTTAATTGCTCCCAGCGGGCCTCCACTGCGTGGACAATTCCTGGGCTTCTTCGCAGAAATGAACGGCCGCCCCTCCTCCCACCTACCTCCCTCTCCACTTCCATAAGCTTGTTTTTGCATCTTTATACTGATATTTAAAAAGAATCTTCCAAAACTGTTTTATAAACATATCTATATAACTCAATCTCTCTCTCTCTCTCTCTCTCTCTCAAATTGATCTCCACTTCAGCATTCAAAATGACCAACACTCTCTCTGTTCTCTGCACATGGGCAGGGTCACCTTTGACCTCAAAATTGCAGGAGCATGCACAGGGAACAAAAAAATCCGCGTTTCTAGGGGGGCTGCTCGCCTTTAGTAAGGCAAGCAGATCGCCAACTTTCAGACACTGCCACCGCCCGCTACCGCTAAGAATTGACCATCAAAAATCGCACGAGCGCGCAGCAGCGGTATTCCAGCGGTTCAGAAGACACAACCATCGGAATACAGCTAAGAATCGGGCGGGAACGATCCCGATAGAAATTCTAGCCCAGAGTATTTAGTTCAGGCTTTTTTTTTTAATCCCTTTTGCACAGATGTATTCCCTCCCCTCAAATAATTTCCACACCATTCTCTGGCAACATATTACAGGGAGGAAGTATTTTCCTGATTACTTTTATTTCTAGTTTTGGATTAAATGTGTTATGGTTCAGCGTACTTTTTCTTTTGTGCATAACCAAGCTGTTAAATGTTGTATGTTTCTTGATGTTAGCTTTATGTAACTACTTCAGATCACTGATTTCCCATCCTCCACGCTACTGAAGGCCACGGGGCTGGCAGTCGACTGGTACCTGACTAAATGGGTTATTCAGTTAATTTCACATTTCAGTTTAGAATAACCACTTAAATCAGTAGCATAATGTCACATTCCTGGATAAAAGCAGAAGGGATGATGCAACCAAATACAAGCTTTTGCATTCATGTCTTATAAAAAATTGTAAATGTCATTGTATCAATATCAAGTAAAGAGATTTGTTTATTGCATCACTGAATCAACTCATCATAGAAATCCCCTCAAAGTTTCAAATTGGAAATCTTCCCCCTAAACAACGTTTAAATAAAAACTTTCAGTTGAAACTTTTACATCTGTAATTGCTTAATTTTAGAACATGTCATCAAGTACAATGAAGTCATACTTTTTGTAACTATTACAATTTTAGATTTAAAATTGTCACAACAATGATATTTTCATACTTGGGTGTTCAAGTTTCCATGGAATTTTATTAATTAAATCTATCATCTGTGATAGCTGGGTTTGAATCCACAAATGCAGCCAGATCAAGTTCTTTCTGGATGCAAGGATCCCAAGTAAAATGTGGTTTGGTAGACAGCACCCTCATTCTTCGATATGGCGCACAGCACAAACTCTCGCTGAGAGGATGGCTATTGTGGAAATGGGAAATGTCATGCTAATGTAGTCAGAAGTATTCTTTAGCATTTGGCCACATTGTTGAGCTGAAGTAGAGAGTGCTATACTCCACTGCTTTCATAACACAAAATTCAAAGTACATTCGCAAGTCGCTAAATATTAAATCACACTTCACTTATAAGCAATTCATTATCAGGTTAAATCTTCAATAACAAAAAAACATCAAACCAATATTGTGTGGAACAGTGCATTTGTAAACTCAACATAAGTTTTAAATCACCAGTGTAAACTCAGTCAAAATTATTCAACATATCTCAATTTTTTAGATTATAATTTGAAGTAAAAATATCCAGGACAGTCACTGCTATTCCCTCTATTGCACAGTACAATTTGGCTAATTTCTATCCCTTTTCACATTCAGTGATCAGTGATTTTTTTTTTTTAAGTACAACCTTAAGCTGTACAATTCAATTACATTTCTTGTTGCAGTTTTTGCAACAAACTATATACTTTATGAAAAAAAAGTGCTCTTTGACATATCAAAGAATAGGCAGTTTAGAGCCATCATTGTACAGTTTCCAGCAGATCTGTGAAGTTCTGAAGCTCCCAGATACTAGTAGAAATCCTGTAACAGAAGAAAATGGTCATTAAAATGGTTCAGTGGTAAAGTAACCTGTTGTTCCAACCGTATTCAAATGGACAGCAATCACACACCTTTGTCCTACGGATGTTTAGCGGCAAACGAACCAAAGGTGGGCAGAGGAAACGTTTTAAGGACACCCTCAAATGCAACATCCCCAATGACACCTGGGAGTCCCTGGCCAAAGACCGCCCTAAGTGAAGGAAGTGCATGGGAGAGGGCGCTGAGCACCTCGAGTCTCATCGCCGAGAGCACGCAGAAATCAAGCGCAGGCAGCGGAAAGAGCATACAGCAAACCAGTCCCACCTACCCTTTCCCTCAACGACTATCTATCCCACCTGTGACGGGACTGTGGTTCTTGTATTGGACTGTTCAGCTACCTAAGGACTCATGTTTAGAGTGGAAGCAAGTCTTCCTCGATTCCGAGGGACTGCCTATGATGAATCACACAACTTGGTACATGCTGGCATTAGTACTCCCTTTTAAGATGAATTACAAACAGTTAATAACCCCAAGCTCCTGGCCAGTCAGCAGAAATGCAGTGTAACGGGATTTCTGACCCCATCCTAAATCCCAGGGATGAGATAATTAGCATAAAGGGATTGGGTGCCCATGCCAATTACAGCGCTCCAAGAGTCTGTCCCTTGGTGGGGGAAGAATTTCAAAGCCACACTTTGCCATTATGGTTAAAGAGCAAATTTTTGTACTTTGAATCAAAGAAATCTACAGCACAGTAGGAGGCCCATCATGTCTATGCCAGCCAATAATTTCAAGTACATAGCCAAGTACTTTTTAAAATGTGATGAGGGTTTCTGCCTTTACCATCCTTTCAAGCAGTGAGTTCCAGACCCCCAACACCCTCTGGGTGAAAAGAACTCCCCTCTAATTTTTCTATCAATTACTTTAAATCTATGCCCCCTGGTAAATGACCTCTCTGCTAGGGGAAACAGGTCCTTCCTATCCACTCTATCTAGGTTCCTTAATTTTAAACACCTCAATCAAGTCTCCCCTCAGCCTTCTCTGTTCCAGAGAAAACAACCCCAGCCAATCCAATATTTCGTCAGAGCTATAATTCTCCAGTCCTGACAACATCCTCGTAAAACTCCTCCATACTCTCTCTCTCTCTGTCTCTCCCTCGTTCAATCACATCCTTCCTGTAATGTGGTGACCAGAACTATACATAGTACTCCAGCTGTGGTATAACTTGTGTTTTATACATTCCACAATAGTGGAAGGGAGGTGGAGGAAGAAATATGCAAACAAATTAAGGAAATGAGTAAAAAACATATAATCATGGGGTATTTCAACTACCCCCCATATTAATTGGACAGAAGAGGTAGGTATAGGGAATAAGGGAATGGAGTTCCTACAATGTGTGCAGGACTCCTTTCTAATGCAATATGTAAAAAGCCCAACAAGGAAGGATTCGCTATTAGATCTAGTAATGAGGAATGAACCAGAGCAGACAAGAGAAGTAAAAGTAGTGGAACGTCTGGACAATAGTGACCATAATATAATAGGTTTTAAGATGACAATTGAGAAAGACACAAGTATGAAAAAAAAAGGGCTATAGATTGGAAAAAAGCTGATTTTTGGGGGGCTGTGAATAGAACTTGGGAAAATAAAATGGGCAACCATATTGGCAAAAACCGATGTAGAACAGCAATGGAAAACATTTAAAACGGTGTTCAACAGAGGGCAGGAACAATATATTCCGCAAAACAAAAGAATAAACTAAACACTAATGAGACTCCATGAATGAATAAAACCATAAGGGAACAATTGAGGGTAAGGAACGAGGCCTACATTAAGCACATAGACAGCAGGGAAGTGCATCATAAGGGAGAATATGTAAAGATTAGGAGAGAAGTTTTTTTTTAAAAAAGAGCAATTAGGAAGGGAACGAGGAACTATGAAATTAAATTATCAAGGAATATGAAACAAAATAGTAAAATATTTTACAAGCACATCAATAAAAAAAAAGATTGGGATGGGAAAAGGGCCATTGAGGGACAGACAGGATAATACCACAGGTAACGATAGAGAGATGGCAGAAATATTAAATAATTATTTTGCTTCTGTATTTAGAACAGGACTTGGAACAGGTGGATATGACATTGGATTATGAGATTAGTAATGAGATAAGTACATTTAAAATAAAGAGTGGATATATTAAATAAACAAATCAAACTCAAAAGGATAAAACCCCTGGTCCGGATGGATTGCATCCATGCATTTTAAAAGAATCTAGGGAAGAGATAGAGGCATTCCTACCAATCTATAATGTCAATTTTTGTCTGTACTGGGGTGGGAGCGGGGCCAAGGGCTAGGAGCACGTGATCCGGACTGAGAGACAGTTGCACTGACCAATGAGTGATCAGGGTGCGCCCGGCAACCAATCAGGGCAGGGAGCGATGGCGCGACGCTGGGTCTGCTCCAATGAGGAGGCGGCAATGGATGCGGTGGGGCCAATGGACATGGGGCCTCCCCAGATGTTGCTGCAGAGCAGAGAGGAACGTGTGGCGGAAGAGGGAGAGAGAGAGGGGAGGGAAGACATCAGCGTTGATTCTATAGATGAAGAAGATAGCAGTCTAAACAAGTACTGTTGCAATAAAGATACTAATTTGACTGCAAATGTTTTGCGGGTCCCCACTAGTATTTAATTCATTATAAAAAGATGTAGTGCCAGAGGACTGGCAGATAGCTAACGTAATATCTATATTTAAGAAGGGGGATAAAACATATCCGGGGAATTATACGCCAGTCAGCTTAACATCGGTGGTAGGAAAAATAATGGAATCCCTACTAAAAGGATAAAATAGAACATCCAGAAACCAAAAATATAATAATGAATAGTCAGCATAGGTTTCAAAAGGGAAAGTCTTGCTTGACCAACCTCATTGAATATTTTGAAGAGGTAATAGTAGACAATGGTAATGCAGTAGATGTAATTTATCTAGATTTTCAAAAGGCTTTCGATAAGGTACCCCATAATAGACCTATGAACAAGGTCAAAGAATGCAGAGTCAGGGGACAAGTAGCAGAATGGATAGCTAGTTGGCCTCAAGACAGAAAGCAGAGAGTTGGGGTAAAAGGTAGTTATTCACAGTGGCAGAAGGTAGGTAATGGTGTTCCACAAGGATCAGTGCTGGGACTACCATTGTTCACAATTTATATTAATGATTTAAACTTTGGAATCAAAAACAATTTCTAAATTTGCGGATGACACCAAATTTGGGGGGGGGGGGGGGAAGAGGAATAGTCAATATTGAGGAGGACTGCAACAAATTACAGGAGAACTTTAATAAACTTGCAGAATGAGCATATAATTGGCAAATGAAGTTCAACACAAATGTGAAGTATTGGAAGAATAAGGAAGTCACTTTTTATTTGGAGGGGGAGAATCTAGGTGAGGTAGAAGAACAAAGGGATCCCAGAGTAAAAATACACAAATCACAAAGTTGCACCACAGGTTAGCAAGGCCGTAAAAAAAAAAAGCAAACCAATCACTAGGATTTATTTCTAGAGATATAGAATTGAAAAGTAGGGAGTTTATGCTAAACCTGTATCAAACCTTGGTTAGACCACACTTGGAGTACTGAGTATAGTTCTGGTCGCCATATTATAAAAAGTTTATAGAGACACTGGAGAGGATACAGAGATTTACAAGGATGATACCAGAAATGCGAGGGTATGCCTATCGTGAAAGGATGAACAGGCTGGGTCTCTTTTCTCTTGAAAAAAGGCGGCTGAGGGGTGACCTAATAGAGGTCTTTAAAATTATGAAAGGTTTTGATAGAGTGGATATGGAGAGAATGTTTCCACTTGTGGGGAAAAGCATAACTAGAGGCCATCAATACAAGATAGTCGCAAAGAGATCCAATAGGGAATTCAGAAGAAACCTCTTTACGCAAGAGTGGTGAGAATATGGAACTCGCTACCACAGGGAATGGTTGAAGCGAATAGTATAGATGCAGGGGAGGCTAGACAATTATATGAGGGAGAAGGGAATAAAGGGTTATGCTGATAGATTAGGGAGGAAGCTTGAGTGGAGCACAAACTGGTTGGGCCGAATGGCCTGTTTCTGTGCTGTATGTCATAGGTAACCAATGTAATTTTTCCCCCCAAATTCTCCCCCCTTTATCTTTCTTCTTTCAAAACCAAATTTTAGACTTGACCTCGGTGCTGTCACTGGGAGGATGGGACATTTAACTGCATGCACTTCTGCCCAAATTACTTCACATTGTTAGATATGACTTGCTATTAAACAACTGACAATTTTGACCCCACTTTTGCTGGTATGTAATGCAGATGTACTTTACATTGGGGGCAAAGGAGACAACTGGCAGAAACTCTGGCAGGTCCAGCTATCCTGCTAGTTATGCCGCCTCCTTCTGACATCCGCACAGGATTACAGGTGCAAGAAGCTTCATTCTCTTTCCTCGCCCACCACAGCCGCCCCCCCCCACCACCAACCACCCTCCCCCCCCAAAAAAAAAAACCCAGTGACATTTTCAGCAGTTGGAAAAAGTGGAGCCTTGGTGGAGCATAGCACTAACTTATTTCCAGCATAAATATATAGACCAGCACCCAGTAGTTGTAAAATCTTCACCTGCCAAAAGCATTAAGGAGTGCAACAATGTCTTGACGTGTTATGTGGAATATTTGAGATGGACCAGAGTTTGGTAAACTGTTTATTTGCTTCTCGGAGAACAGGATCTTCAGAGCTGTACCCAGTCCCTGTGTCTGTAAGAATAATATAGTGCATATTAACAGTAATAGACATAAGGGAGTGATAAAATACTTTTGAGGTACTTGATACTGACCTGAAGTTTGCCCCAAAGTCTACACTTGAAGCAACCAACACAATCCATTATTCTTGAAATGTTTTTGAAATGCAGCCGAAATTCTTCCTTTAACGGGAAAGAAATGCAGATTATATTTCTAGCTATACCATTAAATTCAAATCTGTTTTTTCACCATTTTAAACCACAAGCCATTCTTTGAGGATGGACAGTCTTTTGCCAAGGCTGCTCTGAAGCCAATCACTAAAAGGTAAAGGCAAGTATCCAGATGACTGTCCTCCAGATTCTCCCTCTATCATTCTGTAATAAAGCAGTTTGATGGATGTATCTTCATCTCACCAGAACTAGCATTATTGCTGCTGCATAAGGCTCTGCATTTTTTTCAGAACTATTAGCTGAGGCATAGAATGCAAGAGCAGGGAGGTTAGGCTTGAACTATATAAAACCATTAGTTAGGCCACAGCTAGAGTTCGGTGTGCAGCTCTGGTCACCACATTACAGGAAAGTTGTGATTGCACTATAGAGGGTACAGAGGAGATTTACGAGAATGTTGCCTAGACTGGAGAATTTTAGCTATGAGGAAAGATTTGATAGACTGGGTTTGTTTTCTTAGGAGGCGAAGGGGAGACCTTATTGAGGTGTATAAAATTATGAGGGGCCTAGATATAGTGGATAGGAAGGACCTATTTCGTTCAGCAGAGGAGTCAACAACCAGGGGGCATAGATTTAAAGTAATTGGTAGGAGGTTTAGAGGGGATTTGAGGGGAAATGTTTTCACCCAGAGTGTGGTGGGTGTCTGGAAGTCACTGCCTGAAAGGGTGGTAGAGGCAGAAATCCTCACCACATTTTAAAAATATTTGGATGAGCACTTGAAGTGCCATAACCTACAAGGCTACAGACCAAGAGCTGGAATGTGGGATCAGGCTGGATAGGTCTTTGTCAGTCGGCGTGGAAATGATGGGCCGAAATGGCCTCCTTCTGTGCTGTAAATTTCTATGATTCTATGAGAACACAACCATTGAATTTAGACGTAGGACCACACACGGCCACTTGTGCATGCATATATATTCCCCATTAACTTGTTATTTGTTGTGCAGAGGTCGTTTGCAGTACTGTGAATAAATTCCAATGAGAATATGAAAGTACAGTTCTGTGAATGTTCAATGTTGTCATAAGCTGTCTCTGTGCTTGAAGCGAAAATCCAGACCTGAACTATTTATTCTTTGAATTTTTTTTTAATTCACAAAACTGTCTTCTACTCCTTGGAAGAACAGGAATACCCTAATAATCCTCTGCTATATTTTCCTTCTTTAAAACCATTAGTGGAGTTGGATTTTTAAATCTAATGTTCCTCTGTCCTGCCTCATGTTTTGTGGATTTCTCCCCACCTCCAAAGCTCAGTGGCACTAAATTCAGATTTGTTTGTCACAACTTCCTAAAGTTTCACTTCTCCACATCCTGTGCCAAGCTTGTAACTTTCCAACTATTGATGTCTTGTGTTCCTATTGGATAGAGACTTTAAAATAAAATACAGCCTGTACTGGATTTTGTTGTACAAATATCAGTCAGGCTAACAGCGCACACCGTTATTAAAAGTGTAAATCGGGCAGCAATTTCCAGCGATGGCACATTCAGTTAAATGCAGAAATCTGGAAGTTGCTGTCAGCCTTGCCCTGCTCCTCCAGAAGCTGCACAGTACCTCACTGTACCTTGCCGAGAGACTCAAAATTTAAACACATGGAACAGTGTGAAGTTGTGGTACACTTGCTAGAAAAAGTTCAGGCTTGTCCATTCCAGTGTAAGTACATTTTTAATGGTGCTATAGTCTTAATTACTGTAAAACATCCTCTCTGGCACTGAAAATTAACTTTTAAAACCATGGAGTTTCATTCCATCAGATTTTAAATATTGTTGGAAATTAAATAGTTTTAAATTTTTTTGTCTTCTCTCGCTCTGAATCCCATCTTTCTTTCTCTCTCGTTATTTCACTTTCTATATCTGATTTGATATTGAATTAAATATTCTAACGGACACTTTCTGGTTTAGACTCTGTGTTGCTCATTAATGATTTTTCAATCTGATTGATTCAGGAGATACAGTTACTTTCTCTGTTCATACAGGTCCCAGATCTGCTGTTTTGACTCTCTAAATCACAGTACATTTCAGTGCAAAGTCCCATTAAAAGCAAGTGAGCAAGTCCAGGTGTAATGAATGGGTGCTGCTGTTTGTTCGCCAAATCCAGCCCAATCTCTAGATCGCGTCCCGCACAGATGGTCATTGATCTAAAATTGCATGTGAAAATGAACCTCCACATTGGAGTTTTTCTTTTCAATCAGGAGGTCCACATGGAAGAAAATATGTTTGACTGATGTGTGCAACCAAGACTGTCGCATAGCAATGGTGACCATGAAACTGCCAGATTGTCGCAAAAAGCCATTTGGTTCACTAATGTCCTTTAGGGAAGGAAATCTGCCGCCCTTTCTTGGTTTGGCCTAGATGTGACTCCAGACCCACAGCAATGTGGTTGACTCTTAACTGCCCTCTGAAATGGCCTAGCAAGCTACTCGGTTGTACCAAACTGTTACAAAAGTATATGAAGAATAAAACCGGATGGTCCACCCTGCATTGACCTAGGCACTGGACACAAAGTCACACCCAGCCCAGTCAACTCTGCAAAGTCCTCCTCATTAATATCTGCGAACTTGTGCCAAATTGGGAGAGCGATCCCACACACTAGTCAAGCAATAGCTTAACAGTCACACTCAATCGTACCTTTCAGCCAACGTTCCAGACTCCTTCATCACTATCCCTGGGTATATCCTGTCTCACGTGCAGGACAGATCCACCAGAGGTGGCTCCACAGTAATATAATTAGGAGAGAGTGGCCCTGTGAGTCCTCAACATTGACTCCGGACCCCATGAAGTTTCACAGCATCAGGTCAAACATGGGCAAGGAAACCTCTTGCTGATTTACTACCTACTTTCCTCCCTCAACTGATGAATCAATACTCCTCCATATAGAACATCACTTTGAAGTAGCAAGAGCACAGAACATACTCTGGGTAGGGGACTTCAGTGTCCATCACCAAGAGTGGCTCAATAGCACGATTACTGACCGAGCTGGTCAACTCCTGCAAGACTGGGCCTGTGGCAGGTGTGAGAACCAACATGAGGGAAAAACGTACTTGACCTTGTCCTCACAATTTACCTGTCGCAGATGCATCTGTCCATGACGGTATTGGTAGGGGTGACCACCATACAGTCCTCGTCGAGACGAAGTCCTGTCTTCACACTGAGGATGCACTCCAGCGTGTTGTGTGGCACAATCACCGTGCTAAATGGGTTAAATTCAGAACAGAGCTAGCAGTTCAAGACTGGGCATCCATGAGGCGCTGTTGCCAGCAGCAACAGCAGAATTGTATTCCACCACAATCTGTAACTTCATGGCCTTGCATGTTCCTCACTCTACCATCGTTATCAAGTCAGGGGACCAACCCTGGTTCACTGAGGAGCGTAGAAGAGTATGCCAGGAGCAGCACCAGGCATACCTAAAAATGAGGTGCCAACCTGGGGAAGCTACAACACAGAACTACATGCATGCTAAACAGTGGAGGCAGCATGTTACAGACAGAGCTAAGATATCCCACAACCAATGGATCAGATGAAAGTCCTGCCACATCCAGTCAGGAATGGTGGTGGACAATTAAACAACTAACGGGAGGAGGGGGCTCCACAAACATCCCCATCCTCAATGACGGTGGAGCGTGTGAGTGCAAAAGACAAGGCGGGCGCACTCGCAACCATCTTCAGCCAGAAGTTATATGAGTGAATGATCCATCTTGGCCTCCTCCCGAGGTCCTCAGCACCACAGAAGCCAGTCTCCAGCCAATTCGATTCACTCCAAGTGATATCAAAAAATAGCTGAGCACACTGGATACAGCAAAGGCTATGGGCCCCGACATCATCCCAGCTGTTGTGCTGAAGACTTGTGCACCAGAACTAGCCGCTCCTCTAGCCAAACTGTTCCAGTACAGCTACAACAGTGGCAGCTACCTAACAATGTGGAAAATTGCCCATGTTTGTCCTGTCCACAAAAACCAGAACAAATCCAATCCAGCCAATATCGTCTCGTCAATCTACTATCAATCATCAGGAAAGTGATAAAAGGTGTCATGGCAGTGCTATCAACAGATGCTTACTCACCAATAACCTGCTCAGTTTGGGTTTGGCCATGACCACTCAGCTCCAGACCTCATTACAGCCTTGGTCCAAACATGGACAAAAGAGGTGAGGAGAGAGTGACTGCCCTTGACATCAAGGAACTATTTGACCGAGTGTGGCATCAAGGAGCAAAAGTAAAATTGAAGTCAATGGGAATCAAGGGGAAAACTCTCCACTGGCTGAAGTCATACATAACCCAAAGGAAGATGGCTGTAGTTGTTGGAGGTCAATCAACACAGTCCCAGGACATCACAGCAGGAGTACTCAGGGCAATGTCTGAGGCCCAACCATCTTCAGCTGCTTCGTCAATTACCTTCCCTCCATCATAAAGGTCAGAAGTGGGGATGTTCGCTGATGACTGCACAGTGTTCAGTGCCATTTGCAACTCCTCAGAAAATGAAGCAGTCTGTCCCTGCAAGCCGGAACTGGACGACATTCAGGCTTGGGCTGATAAGTGGTAAGTAACATTCATGCCACACAAGTGACAGGCAATGACCATCTCCAACAAGAGAGCCTAACCACCACCTCTTGACCTTCAATGGCATTACCAGCACCATCAACATCCTGGGGGTCATCATTGACCAGAAACTGGACCAGCCACAAAAATACTGTAGCCGCAAGAGCAGGTCAGAGGCTGGGTATTCTGCAGTGAGTGACTCTCTTCCTGACTCCCCAAAGCCTTGCCACCACTTATAAAGGCACAAGTCAGGAGTGTGATGGAATACTCTCCACTTGCCTAGATGAGTGCAGCTCCAACAACACTCAAAAAGCTCGACACCATCCAGGACAAAGAATCTGCTTGATTGGCACCCCATCCAACATCTTAAATGTTCACTCCTTCCACCACTGGTGCACCGTGGCTGCAGTGTGTACCATCTGCAAGATGCATGCAGCAACTCGCCAAGGCTTCTTCGGCAGCACCTCCCAAACCTGCGACCTCTACCACCTAGAAGGAGAAGGGCAGCAGCTGCATGGGAATACCATCCTGACTTGGAAATATATCTTCATTTCTTCATTGTTGCTGGGTCAAAATTCTGGAACTTTCTCCCTAATAACACTGTGGGAGTACCTTCACCAGACGGACTGCAGTGGTTTAAAAAGTCGGCTCACCACCACCATCTCCATGGCAATTAGGGATGGTCAATAAATGCTGGCCTTGCCAATGACGCCCACATTCCATGAACAATTTTTTTTTAAAACAAGAACTACGCATGAAATCAATCATTTATAATCAGGACTAAAACATTTAGGAACAAAAATATTTGTCGGGTGCACCTGCCCGCAGCTAATATCCACACATCTGCACTTTCAGCATTGGAAGTGTTGGAAGATATCCAGCAGTGGAAACCTCAAGTTATTGCCATATTTTACTTCCTTCTCTTTCCTCGTATTGCTATGTTGAAAGCAAATGCAGAAGTTCTATTACCAGCATGGCTAAAATGTGAGAACTCACAACAGTAGTCTAATTTTGGACCTTTCGGTTCTGTTCAGCTCAGTGCCACATCATGTGGTGGATTTAGCCACTGTGCCATCAGGGTAGCTACCCCATTTTTAACCACAGCAGTCAATTCCATATAGTTTATTTAAAAATGCACCCAAATTTATTTGGCTTCAACCAGTGCAGGATTTCATATGATGCAGCAATACTTAACATGACATAACTCCCTCCACCACCTGATACGTGGGATGCAGATCTCCATATAGAGGACTTTACACATAGCCAAGATCAGCAATTTGCTGTTTTCTCTAAGAATGGATGGAATTGCAGTATATATTATATATCTCTGTAAAAAATCTTGAAATCCCAAGTGATTAAAAATTGAATTTTCCTTAGTCAATGTAAACCAGTAGCTCTCTGCATAGAAACATAGAAAATAGGTGCAGGAGTAGGCCATTCGGCCCTTCGAGCCTGCACCACCATTCAATAAGATCATGGCTGATCCTTCACCTCGGTATCCCTTTCCCGCTTTCTCTCCATATCCCTTGATCCCTTTAGCCGTAAGGGCCATATCTAACTCCTTCTTGAATACATCCAATGAACTGGCATCAACAACTCTCTGTGGCAGGGAATTCCACAGGTTAACAACTCCCTGAGTGAAGAAGTTTCTCCTCATCTCAGTCCTAAATGGCCTACCCCTTATCCTAAGACTGTGTCCCCTGGTTCTGGACTTCCCCAACATCGGGAACATTCTTCCCGCATCTAACCTGTCCCGTCAGAATCTCATACGTTTCTATGAGATCCCCTCTCATCCTTCTAAACTCCAATGTATAAAGGCCCAGTTGATCCAATCTCTCCTCATATGTCAGTCCAGCCATCCCTGGAATCAGTCTGGTGAACCTTCGCTGCACTCCCTGAATAGCAAGAACGTCCTTCCTCAGATTAGGAGACCAAAACTGAACACAATATTCCAGGTGATCTATGGATTAAGTATTTAACCCATAGATTAACCACCTCATTTAATGGTAGAGGATTGGTTCAAAAAAATCTAAAGTGCAGATTTGTAAATAAATGTTATTGTAATTTATCTGTTGCAATAAAGTTAGCCATTCATAAATAGGTAATGCAAATCTTTTTATGAGCTAAATATATCAAATACAGTGAAATTGGTTTACCAAAGGATTTCTTCTGGGCAGGTTCAAGACTAAGCCATTAATGTAGCACTGGAACTGTTGTTAAATAGTTACTGTAATCACATTTTATTCCAGTTGCTAAGGAGTTTATGTAGTTGGTGTATTACCTGCAGTGGTTAGTCTTCAGCTAGCTGCATTTTCTGTGATCAGAAAATGTATAAGCACTAAATCAAACTTTTCTCACTGTTGACCCTTAGTCCCAGTAAGTATAAATAACAGTTTGAGTATACTGTTACCTTGAGATTTCCAGCTTCCTTTTTTTCCCCAGCAAACAAGGAATGTTCATCAAAGTGTGAGGGGAATGATCTGGAATATAACACATAGTAACAGATTATCAAGTAGAAACAGAGTAACAACAGAATGTGATTCAGAGCATGGTGTCCATCATCAGCTTAATCTGTGAATTTACTTAGTCATAGCAAATGTGGTTATAAAGTTTTAGCGACCACTTGCATATCTAATTTAATAAGGTGCTACATCAGAGACTTGTTACAACGATTCAGGTACATAGTATTAAAAGCACATGTAGCCATATAGATAGAGAAATGGGAGTGGAACAAAAAAAGTACAGGTGTTCTGTGGGTATTTCTGGATGTAGGTAATGTTGTGGCCAGATATCTCTGCTGACATCTGTTACCATTAGTATAAAGGATTGGACACAAGCGGAAAAGAACTGTTATTGAAATTTGCTGATCCTAAATTAGGGGACATAGCAAACTGAGGGAGTGTGCAGGATATTGCAGGAAGACAGACAGGTTAGTGAAATGGAAAAATGTGTGACAGATACAGTTCAATATAAATAAATGTGATGCAGGGGAAAAGAACAGTGATGGGACGTCTACTCAGAATGCAGAATGTATTCCATGAGGGAAATTAAATAGCAGGAGCAACAACAATACACACTTAAGGGTATTGGGATAGTTCTGTCGCTAATGTGGTAATTTTTCCTGCTGCCCAATGAGAAGCAAAAAAACCATGTATTTCATAGACAAGTGTGCTGTGAAAAGGGGAGAAAATATTTTAATGCCACTTTTATATTGCACTGGTGGTATCCACTCTTATTTATAGAATTACAAGTGGGTGTCAATTATTCACCACTTGTTTGAATTGTTATGAATTTGGGTAAGGAAGAACTCAAATTTATGTAGCGTGCTTTTATCAGATGAAGCTCCCGTTCATTAACAATACCTGAAGAAAATTGAGGTGCCAAAGCAGCCACATCAGTGATAATAGGGCAGCAAATTTGGATTCAAGGACGTTTAGGCTATCTGCTGCCGCTCATGTGACAGGTGCTGTTTTTAACAATTCTTTGGCATGTGGCAACACCTTGTGTGTGCAACTGAAAATGTTACATCTAGGATTTACCTAATGTTGTCAGCTCTGCATTAGGTAGTAAATCTCTAGGAATAATGGGAGTTGTAGGGTGATTTGTGGATTTAGCCCTATAATCAAACTTGCATAATAAAAACAGAAAATGTTGGAAATACTCAGCAGGTCAGGCATCATCTGTGGAGAGAGTTAATGTTTCAGGTTGTTAACCTTTCATTCTGACAAAGAGCCCAAGTTTCCAATATCCGCTAGAATGGCGTACCTCTGAGAGGCCCGCCTATTTTGTGGAATGAAAAGCACGACAAAAACTTACCTCGCGATTCTCCGAGTGCAGCAGTCCTGTTCAGCAGTCAGCGCGTCGCAGCACAACAGCGGGGGGGGGGTGGAGCTACATCCCTGGGCCAAAAAGAGTGCCGGCAGCTGCGTGCATGCGCAGTGGAGTCTGCACATGCGCGCAGTAGCTCCTGGCCCTCCCAGCGCGTCCTGTCTCTGGGCAAACCTATCCCTGGCCAAAGGGATGTCGCGATGTTCACCGCCCCTATCCCGGGCCTACCTCACAGTCCTTCGCCGTGCCTCCACTGCCCTTACCTCCACGGTGGCGGGGCCCGCCCAATCAGCACCTCCTCGGTGGCGGGGCCCGCCCGAACTCCTCCCCGGTGGCGGGCCCCGCCCAAACTACTCCCTGGTGCCGGACCCTGCCTGACCAGCACCTCTTCGGCGGCGGGGCCCGCCCGAACTACTCCTCAGTGGCAGTCCCCGCCTGAACACCTCCACGCTGGTGGGGCCCGCCCGACCAGCAGCTCTTCGGCAGCGGGAGCCACCCGAACACCTCCTCGGCAGGTGTTGGAGGGCCCCTGGTGCTCCCAAATGGATAGTTGCTGCAGTAGGGGAGTAGAAACTTTAAATTTTTTTATTTATTGATTTTCTTTTTTGATTAGTTGATTTATTTATCATTTATTATTGATGATGGCTTTTTATTGGTAAAAGTGAAGTGTATCATGCTTTGTAAAATCCCCTAACTTCCCTTCCCCCCCCCCCCAATCTCTCACTTCCAGCACCTAATTTCTAAAGTGTAGGCAAGGTTTTTCTGATTGTACGAAAATCGACACTTACTCCATTCTAAGTTAGTTTGGAGTAACTTTTCGCTGCCTAAACTTGCAAAACAGGCGTAAGTGGCTGATAACGCCCCCTTTTGAAAAATAAACGGAACTAAAACTAAACTAAACTAACTCACTAGAACTGGAGCAAACTAAATGCCGAGAATTGCGATTTCTAAGATATTCCAAACTAAACTAGTTGCTCCAAAATAATAGGAGGAACCCCACCCGAAACTTGGGCTCAAAAGGTCATCGACCTGAAACGTTAACTCGGTTTCTCTTTCCACAGATGCTGTCTGACCTGCTGAGTAGTTCCAGCATTTTGTGCTTTTATTTTAAATTTACAACATCCAGTGTTTTGCTTTTGAATCAAACTTGCATGATCAGTAGCAGGATTTCTAACTCGAAAACAGGGCTATTTTTGTCCAATTTCTTATTGTTATGATAACAGTAAGCTATTCTTTGACAGTTTTCAGAATACTGTACAGAAGCATATAGCTGTAACACAATTCTTTTTGATATAATTTTACCACGAGATAGTCATACAGCTATTCCTGACCATTTGGCACAGCACCTTTTTTGAAAATCAAAAGCTTGTTTTTACCAAATAATTACTTACTTGGCCAAATTGAGAATTTCCAGGAGAAGTTTTTTATATTTTGTATCCTGTGCATTGTTGCCAGTGTAAAGTCGAAAGGCAGAACGCTCAAAGAAGGGTAGCACCTTCGATAAAGCCCTCAGCTCCATGAGGTACAAGAAATAAAGGTTTCGGAGCCTTTGTGGTCCTTCGCCTTGGGTAACCTGTGCATCAAACCGCTGCTTAAATTCTGTAATGTTGTGTCCCCATTTTCTTTCAAACCAGGTATCTGTAGAAAGAAAGTGTACTGTACATGAGGTTGGATGTAAGATGAGTGCATAGCCCACACACTTGATCCTCTTGCATTACTTCCTTAGCAGAACATAAATGCAAAGAAAATGAGATAATTACCACTAGAACAGTAATGTTGATGAGTTATTAAAATGGCATTATGAATTTTATCTTTAAACAAAGTGACTAGACATGATAAAACTTTTAAATATACTTAGCTTGCCCAGGATATTAACAGCCACCTGAGTGAGCTTCAATTGTAGATTAATGGTCAGCTGATAATCAAAATGGGGTAACTCAGTGAGATAATTGCTTCAGACTTATTTTCAAAAGATACTGTTGACAGATTCATTGTAATGTTCTGTCTGGTTTTACAGTGTAGGTTAATGCAAAACTCTTTACCCTTAATGCGAAAAATGTTCAGGAGAGGAAAATGAAAGAAAAAAAATATGACTCTGAGCCCCTTACCCACAATGTTAGAAAATGCTTGTAGCAGACTATCCTAGGAATGAAAATTTGAATGTTGCCAACTTTTTATATATAAATGCTCTTATACTTGAATTACACAAGTTGTTATCTATTGTGCCCTGCAGAGGAGTTTACTTGTCCTGATGCACCCTTGGTCTGTGGGTTATAATTATATTTTGTATCAGCAATCCTCACTATTTCAATTTATTTTTATGCACCAGAGTTACCTGGTCACTTCTTTTGTCTATCTTAAGTCTTCTAACTTTCAATTGGCTGAAATTGATCAAGGTTTCAGCTAACAAAGACTTTTTTATTGCCCCCACTTCCAAAATGGAGAATGGTGGAGAAGGAAGTAGAAACACAAGCTAAATATCGTTTTCTTAAATATATTTCTAGCAATAAATTTCAGTGGAAGTAATAGATAAAATGTTAGGCAGCGTGGAAGAGAATGAAGAGAACAAGGCAAGTAGTGTTTTAAAACTAAAATTGTACTTTAGGATTTAACATAACATTCAGACTTGATTAGCTTTATTACTGTAATACAACAATAACTTGCATTTATATAGCACCTTTAACATACTAAAACAACCCATGGCACTTCACAGGAGCGTTGCCAAACAGAATTTGACATTGATCCACATAAGAAGATAATGGGACAGGTGACCAAAAGCTTTGTCAAAAGGTAGGTTTCAAGGAGTGTCTTAAAAGGAGGAGAGCGAGGTAGAGAGGCAGAGAGATTTAGGGAGGGAATTCCAGAACTTGGGGCCTTGGCAGCTGAGGGCATGACTGCCAACGGTGGATCGATTTTAAATCGGGGATGCACAAGAGGCCAGAATTGGAAGAGTGTAGCGATCTCGGATGGTTGTACGGCTGAAGGAGGTTACAGAGAAAGGGAGGGCCGAGGCCATAGAGGAATTTGTAAACAAGGATAAGAATTTTAAAATTGAGGCATTACCAGATCTCGAGCCAGTGTATGTAAGCGAGACAGATGAACCGGACTTGGTGCGAGTTAGGATACGGGCAGCATAGTTTATGGAGGGTGAGCATAAGTTTATGGAGGTTGGAAGATGGAAGGCCAACCAGGAGACCAGTGGAATAGTCAAGCGTACAGGTAACAAAGGCATGGATGAGGGTTTCAGTAGATGATGAGCTGAGGCAGGGGTGGACCCCAGCGATATTACAGAGGTGGAAGTAGGCAGTCTTGGTAATGGAGCAGATATCTGGTCGGAAGCTCAAATACGACACCAAGGTTGCAAACAGTCTGATTCAGCCTCAGACCATTGCCAGGGAGAGGGATAGAGTCTGTGGCTAGGGAGCAGAGTTTGTGGCGGGGACGACTGAAGACAAAGAAAGCAACAACAACAACTTGTATTTATATAGCGCCTTCAACATAGTGAAACGTCCCAAGGCGCTTCACTGGAGTATTATGAGATAAAAAATTTGACAGAGCTGTATAAGGAGAAATTAGGGCAGGTGACCAAAAGCTTGGTCAAAGAGGTAGGTTTTAAGGGGCGTCTTGAAGGAGGAAAGAGGTTTAGGCAGGGAATTCCAGAGCTTAGGGCATTGGCAACAGAAGTCACGCCACCAATGGTTGAGCGATTAGAATCAGGGATGCTCAAGAGGGCAGAATTAGAGGAGCACAGACATCTCGGGGGTGGGGCTGGAGAAGATTACAGAGATAGGCAGGGGCAAGGCCATGGAGGGATTTGAAAACAAGAATGAGAATTTTGAAATCGAGGCACAGGGTAATGGGTGAGCGGGATTGATGCGAATTAGGACATGTGCAGCCAAGTTTTGGATCACCTCTAGTTTACGTAGGGTAGAATGTGGGAGGCCAACCAGGAGTGCATTGGAATAGTCAAGTCTAGAGGTAACAAAGGCATGGATGAGGGCGTTGCGGAACTGGAGCTGCAGGTGGATTCACTCTGGAGCATGCACGATGCTGAGAATGACGTGAATAGCATGTTTAGTGAGTTGGTCTTACCGCAGGTAAAGGGTACACAGCCAGATAGGGAATGGAAGACCAACAGGAAGAGCAGTGCAAGGAAGGTAGTGCAGGGATCCCCTGCGGTCATCCCCCTGCAAAACAGATACACCGCTTTGAGTACTGTTGAAGGGGATGACTCATCAGGGGGGAGCAGCAGCAGCCAAGTACATGGCACCACGGCTGGCTCTGCTGCACAAGAGGGCAGGAAAAAGAGTGGGAGAGCGATAGTAGTGATAGGGGATTCAATTGTAAGGGGAATAGATAGGCGTTTCTGCAGCCGCAACTGAGACTCCAGGATGGTATGTTGCCTCCCTGGTGCAAGGGTCAAGGATGTCTCTGAGCGGGTGCAGGACATTCTGAAAAGGGAAGGTGAACAGCCAATTGTCGTGGTCCATATAGGTACCAATGACATAGGTAAAAAAAATGGAATGAGGTCCTACGAGGCGAATTTAGGGAGCTAGGAGCTACATTAAAAAGTAGGCCCTCAAAAGTATTAATCTCAGGATTGCTACCAGTGCCACGTGCTAGTCAGAGTAGGAATCGCAGGATAGCTCAGATGAATACGTGGCTTGAGGAGTGGTGCAGAAGGGAGCGATTCAATTTCCTGGGACATTGGAACCGGTTCTGGGGGAGGTGGGACCAGTACAAACCAGACGGTCTGCACCTGGGCAGGACCAGAACCAATATCCTAGGGGGAGTGTTTGCTAGTGCTGTTGGGGAGGAGTTAAACTAATATGGCAGGGGGATGGGAACCTATGCAGGGAGACAGAGGGAAATAAAAAGGAGGCAGAAGCAAACTATAGAAAGGAGAATAGTAAAAGTGGAGGGCAGAGAAACCCAAGGCAAAAAACAAAAAGGGCCACATTACAGCAAAATTCTAAAGGGGCAAAGTGTGTTAAAAAGACAAGCCTGAAGGCTCTGTGCCTCAATGCGAAGAGTATTCGGAATAAGGTGGATGAATTAACTGCGCAGATAGCAGGTAATGGATACGATGTGATTGGCATCACGGAGACATGGCTCCAGGGTGACCAAGGCTGGGAACTCAACATCCAAGGGTATTCAGCATTTAGGAAGGATAGACAGAAAGGAAAAGGAGGTGGGGTGGCGTTGCTGGTTAAAGATGAAATCAATGCAATTGTAAGGAGGGACATTAGCCTGGATGATGTGGAATCGGTATGGGTGGAGCTGCGAAATACCAAAGGGCTGAAAACGCTAGTGGGAGTTGTGTATAGACCACCTAATAGTAGTAGTGAGGTTTGGGACAGCATCAAGCAAGAAATAAGGGATGTGTGCAATAAAGGTACAGCAGTAATCATGGGTGACGTTAATCTACACATTGATTGGGCTAACCTAACTGGTAGCAATGCAGTGGAGGAGGATTTCCTGGAGTGTATTAGGGATGGTTTTCTCAACCAATATGTCGAGGAACCAACCAGGGAGCTGGCCATCCTAGACTGGATATTGTGTACTGAGAAGGGACTAATTAGCAATCTTGTTGTGCGAGGCGCCTTGGGGAAAAGTGACCATAATATGGTAGAATTCCTTATTAAGATGGAGAGTGACAAAGTTAATTCGGAAACTAGAGTCCTGAACTTAAGGAAAGGTAACTTCGACGGTATGAGGTGTGAATTGGCAAGAATAGACTGGCAAACGATACTAAAAAGAGTTGACGATGGATAAGCAATGGCAAACATTTAAAGATCACATGGATGAACTTCAGCAATTGTACATCCCTGTCTGGAGTAAAAATAAAACTGGGAGGGTGACTCAACCATGGCTAACAAAAGGAAAATAAGGATAGTGTTAAAGCCAAGGAAGAGGCATATAAACTGGCTAGAAAAAGCAACAAACCTGAGGACTGGGAGAAATTTAGAATTTAACAGAGGAGGACTAAGGATTTAATTAAGAGGGGGAAAATAGAATACGAGCGGAAGATGGCAGGGAATATAAAAACTGACTGCAAAAGCTTCTATAAATATGTGAAGAGAAAAAGATTAGTAAAGACAAACGTAGGTCCCTTGCAGTCAGATTCAGGTGAAATTATAATGGGGAACAAAGAAATGGCAGACCAATTGAACCAATACTTCGGTTCTGTCTTCACGAAGGAAGATACAAATAACCTTCCGAAGATACTAGGGGACAGTGGGTCTAGTGAGAAGGAGGAACTGAAGGATATCCTTATTAGGCGGGAAATTGTGTTAGGGAAATTGATGGGATTGAAGGCCGATAAATCCCCGGAGCCCGATAGTCTGCATCCCAGAGTGCTCAAGAAAGTGGCCCTAGAAATAGTAGATGCATTGGTGATCTTTTTCCAATCTATCAACTCTGGATCAGTTCCCATGGACTGGAGGGTAGCTAATGTAACACCACTTTTTTAAAAAGGAGGGAGAGAGAAAACGGGTAATTATAGACCAGTTAGCTTGACATCAGTAGTGGGGAAAATGTTGGAATCAATTATTAAAGATGAAATAGCAGCGCATTTGGAAAGCGGTGACAGGATCGGTCCAAGTCAGCATGGATTTATGAAAGGGAAATCATGCTTGACCAATCTTCTGGAATTTTTTGAGGATGTAACTAGCAGAGTGGACAAGGGAGAACCAGTGGATGTGGTGTATTTGGACTTTCAGAAGGCTTTTGACAAGGTCCCGCACAAGAGATTGTTGTGCAAAGTCAAAGCACATGGTATTGGGGGTAATATACTGACGTGGATAGGGAACTGGTTGGCAGACAGGAAGCAGAGAGTCGGGATAAACGGGTCCTTTTCAGAATGGCAGGCAGTGACTAGTGGGGTGCCGCAGGGCTCAGTGCTGGGACCCCAGCTCTTTACAATATGCATTAACGATTTGGATGAAGGAATAGAGTGTAATATCTCCAAGTTTGCAGATGACACTAAACTGGGTGGCAGTGTGAGCTGTGAGGAGGACGCGAAGAGGCTGCAGGTTGACTTGGACAGGTTAGGTGAGTGGGCAAATGCATGGCAGATGCAGTATAATGTGGATAAATGTGAGGTTATCCATTTTGGGGGCAAAAATTCAAAGGCAGAATATTATCTGAATGGCGGCCGACTAGGAAAAGGGGAGGTGCAACGAGACCTGGGTGTCATGGTTCATCAGTCACTGAAAGTGGGCACGCAGGTACAGCAGGCGGTAAAGAAGGCAAATGGTATGTTGGCCTTCATAGCTAGGGGATTTGAATATAGAAGCAGGGAGGTCTTACTGCAGTTGTACAGGGCCTTAGTGAGGCCTCACCTGGAATATTGTGTTCAGTTTTGATCTCCTAGTCTGAGGAAGGAAGTTCTTGCTATTGAGGGAGTGCAGCGAAGGTTCACCAGACTGATTCCAGGGATGGATGGGCTATCATATGAGGAGAGACTGGATCAACTGGGCCTTTATTCCCTGGAGTTTAGAAGGATGACAGGGGATCTCATAGAAACGTGTAAGATTCTGATGGGACTGGACAGGTTAGATGCGGGAAGAATGTTCCCGATGTTGGGGAAGTCCAGAACCAGGGAGCAAAGTCTTAGGATAAGGGCATTTAGGACTGAGATGGGGAGAAACTTCTTCACTCAGAGAGTTGTTAACCTGTGGAATTCCCTGCCGCAGATTGTTGTTGATGCCAGTTCACTGGATATATTCAAGAGGGAGTTAGATATGGCTCTTACGGTTAAGGGGATCAAGGGGTATGGAGAGAAAGCAGGAAAGGGGTACTGAAGGAATGATCAGCCATGATCTTATTGAATGGCGGTGCTGGCTCGAAGGGCCGAATGGCCTACTCCTGCACCTATTTTTCTATGTTTCTATGTTTCAGCAGTGGATGAGCTGAGGCAAGGCCGGAGACGGGGCGATGTTACGGGGGTGAAAATAGGTGGTCTTAGTTATGCTGTGGATGTGGTCGAAAGCTCATTTCAGGGTCAAATATAACACCAAGGTTGCGAACAGTGTGGTTCAGCCTCAGACAGGAGTTGGGGACAGGGATGGAGTCAGTGGCTAGGGAATGGAGTTTGTGGCGGGGACCGAAAACAATGGTTTCGGTCTTCCCAATATTCAATTGGAGAAGATTTCTGCTCATCCAGAACTGGATGTCGTACATGTAGTCTGACAATTTGGCGACTGTGGAGGGGTCAGGAGAAGTGATAGTGATGTAGAGCTGGGTGTCATCAGCGTACATGTGGAGAGTTTGTGGCGGGAATCGAAGACAAAGAAAGAAGAAAGACTTGCATTTATAAAGTGCCTTTAACCACATCCCCAAAATGCTTTACAGCCAAATTATGTACTTTTAAAGTGTAGTCACTGTTATCATGTAGGAAACGCGGCTATTGCGCACAGCAAGCTCCCACAAACTGCAATATGATAATGACCAGATAATCATTTTTTTTGTTATGTTGATTGAGATATAAATAATGGCCAGGACACTAGGGATAACTCTCCTGCTCTTCTTTGAAATAGTGCCATGAGAACCTTTACATCTATCCAAGTGGGCAGACAGGGCCTTGGTTTAACATCTCATCCAAAAGACAGCACTTCCGACAGTGCAGCGCTCCCTCAGCACTGCACTGGAATGTTAGCCTAGATTTTTGTGAAGTCTCTGGAGTGGGACTTGAACCCACAAGTTTCTGACTCAAGAGACAAGTTTTCTACCCACTGAGCCATGTCTGACATTTAAATGGTTTTAGTCTTCCCAATATTTAGTTGGAGGAAGTATCTGCTGGATGTCAGACAAGCAGTGTGACAAATCTGAGGCAGTGGAAGGGCTGAGAGAGATATTGGTGGGGTAAAGTTGGGTGTCATCAGTGTACATTTGGAACCTGATGTGTTTTCGTATGATATCACCTAGTGGCAGCATGTAGATGTGTTTTTGGATGATGTCACCAAGGGGCATGTAGATGAGAAATAGGAGTGGGCCAAGGATAGATCCTTGAGGGAATCCAGAGGTAACAGTGTGGGAGTGGAGAGGAGAAGCCGTTCCAGGTGAACCTCTGGCTACAACTGGTTAGATAAGAATGGAACCAAGCGAGGGCAGTCCCGCCCAGCTGAATGACTGACTGAGGAGAATGGTGTGGTCAACCACCTCAAAGGCCGCAGACAAGATTGAGACGGATGAGGTGGGATACTTTACCACGGTCCCAGTCACGTAGAATGTCATTTGTAACTTTGATGAGGGCCATTTCAATACTGTGGGGACTGTGAATTATATTTATTTCACCATCATATAGTGCAAGACCCAAAAACTTCCAAAACTGGCTAGCCAAGGAGAATCTTCTATTTCACCAACACCTGTGGTTTAAGGGTTAATTAGGTGCTTCAGGTAGAACATTCAACATTTGCACATTGGCATCCTTGATTAGAGGATGTTGAAAAACACATGGAATGGAACGGTAAAGAGTTTCTGTACATACCTCGTAATAGATATCGTGCACTAAGATGGATGTTGATGCTGGTATGCAAACCTGAAATTGTTCGATAGAATGATCTCTTCTCTAGACACAATCCTGAAATCGAAAGTTGTAGTTTCATTCTCTTACAATAATTGGTATAGAGATTTCTGTTCTAACTTGTATGTCATAGTTAAACTATTGAAACCCCAGTAATTATATTAAAATATTAGATTGATAGATTTTAAACAGTTGCATTTTTGTCCTACAAGGGTTTGAACACAGGCTTGGAAGAAATCAAATTAGTGCCATTTTATCCGTTAATATAATGTAAAAGCATTATTATACATTGAGTCAAGTAAGCTGAAAATATGAAGATGCAGTTACCTTGCAGCCAGCTATAGAAGGTTCCATCTGTTTGGAAAAAATTCAGAAGTCTATAATGAGGTTTTGGTTTTTAGTACAACAGCAAAAGCGAGGGCACTCCATAGAATCATAGAATGGTTAAAACACAGAAGGAGGCCATTCAGCCTGTCAAGCCCGTACCAGCTCTCTGCAGTCATAAAACAAATCCCACTTGCACTATGAATTACATATTGGGCTAATTCCAGAGAGATGGAAAAGTGATATAACTTTCTTCCATCCTCCCTCCTTCCCCCCCCCCCCCCCCCCCACCCCCACAAAAAAAATCATGCTGGTAAAGAAATTCCTCCCTGGAAATTGGATTCTAAAATGGCCATGGCATAAATTTTGCCAGCAATGGCACTCCAGTTGACTTTTAAACTGCATCGCTAATCCAGTGAAGTGGTGACATTATAGTAGCACCTGTTCGGTGCACCTGCTGGAGTGAATTCTAAGAAGACAGAGACCTACTGACTTAGATGTTGTGGACTGTGTAACATTTGAGCTTTCCAGAGTGAACAGTATCGGAGTTGCTCTTTGTACTATTAGAGTGTCTGATGTGGCAGTTGAAAGATGTTGCCAATATATCAAAACCTTCAATACTATAAACACAATTGCTTTGGAAAAACAAATCTGTGATTCTATTGTCTGTGGATAATGGATTTGCCTTTACTGATATTGCTATTAAACAGAGAGCAGTTATTTTACAGAGAACATGCAGAAATCAAGCGCAGACAGCGGAAGGAGCGTGCGGCAAACCAGATTCCCCACCCACCCTTTCCTTCAGCCACTGTCTGCCCCACCTGCGACAGAGACTGTAATTCCCGCATTGGACTGTTCAACCACTTTTAGAGAGGAAGCAAGTCTTCCTCGATTTCGAAGGACTGCCTATGATGATATTAAATCTCCTACCACTTTCATAATTCTCTCTCTCAAAAAAATCTAAAGATCCCAGTCACTTAACTTTATGCTTTTAGCTTTGTTAATATAAGCAGAGTCGCTATTTCCGTGAGTTATATATAACACCGTAGAAACATTGCACAATGTATACAAACTACTGAAACCTGACAACATGTTTCCATAGGTAACATGACACAAGAACATAAGAAATAGGAACAGGAGTAGGCCATACGGCCCTTCGAACCTGCTCCGCCATTCAATAAGATCATGGCTGATCTGATCATGGACTCAGCTCCAATTCCCCACCTGCTCCCCATAACCCCTTATCCCCTTATCATTTAAGAAACTATTTCTGTCTTAAAATTTATTCAATGTCCCAGCTTCCACAGCTCTCTGAGGCAGCGAATTCCACAGATTTACAACCCTCAGAGAAGACATTTCTCCTCATCTCTCTTTTAAATGGGCGACCCCTTATTCTAAGATCATGCCCTCTAGCTCTAGTCTCCCCCGTCAGTGGAAATATCCTCTCTGCATCCACCTTGTCAAGCCCCCTCATAATCTTATACATTTCAATAAGATCACCTTTCATTCTTCTGAATTTCAATGAGTAGAGGCCCAACCTACTCAACCTTTCCTCATAAGTCAACCCTCTCATCCCCGGAGTCAACCTAGTGAACCTTCTCTGAACTGCCTCCAAAGCAAGTATATCCTTTTGTAAATATGGAAACCAAAACTGCACGCAGTATTCCAGGTGTGGCCTCACCAATACCTTATATAGCTGTAGCAAGACTTCCCTGCTTTTATACTCCATCCCTTTGCAATAAAGGCCAAGATACCATTGGCCTTCCTGATCACTTGCTGTACCTGCATACTATCACTTGCTGTACCTGCATAATAGGTACAACTTAGGAGAGGTTATTTTTTTTATTATACCAAGGATTTCCTCTCAGATAGTTAACCATTTAAGTAATTAAGATATCCTATAATGTGAAATTATGTACCAATTTCCATTTCTTTGTCAAAGGTCAGTCTTTAGTGAGGAGTACTAAAAAGATTAGAGAACTATACTACACTATAGCATTATATATTGTGTAGAATTATTTCAATCCAAAAATGTTCTTTTGTGGATGTTCACCCACACTTGAACAAGCATGTGGACCGTTTGGCCTCCTTCTGTGCTGTTTTTTTGTTGTTGACAATACATATTTAAAGCTACAACAGTAAATACCAAGAACAGCTGAAAAAAAATCATTATCATAAATATGGACTGGTGACAGACAATCCACATTAGGAGATGCGTGTATTTCAGTTTTAAAGTAAATTGTGGTCATATATTTTTTTGAAATGCAATGATGTTGTTGCAGTCCTCAAAATCAGAATTTCACTCCAATGTAAAAACAATCCAGAATTGCAGACCTAAGCCAACAGCTGTATCATCCAAGACTGAGTAATTGTAATTACCTTCATCACCTGCAAAAGAAGAATATACCAATTCAAAAGACTGTCAAACCTTCTTTAATTAATTCCCTTGCATTACAATACATGTAGAACTGATTTCCAAATACAAACCAAAAAGCAGCATTCATCCTCATCTTGACACTTATGTATAGATTTAGAGATATTGGCATGCAATTACAAGATAGCCATCTATTTCAGGAGATAAAGTATAATGTGGCAGATGAAGTATAATGTGGATAAATGTGACCTGGGTGTCATGGTACATCAGTCATTGAAGGTTGGCATGCAGGTACAGCAGGCAGTTAAGAAAGCAAATGGCATGTTGGCCTTCATAGCGAGAGGATTTGAGTACAGGGGCAGGGAGGTGTTGCTACAGTTGTACAGGGCCTTGGTGAGGCCACACCTGGAGTATTGTGTACAGTTTTGGTCTCCTAACTTGAGGAAGGACATTCTTGCTATTGAGGGAGTGCAGCGAAGGTTCACCAGACTGATTCCCGGGATGGTGGGACTGATCTATCGAGAAAGACTGGATCAACTGGGCTTGTATTCACTGGAGTTCAGAAGAATGAGAGGGGACCTCATAGAAACGTTTAAAATTCTGACGGGTTTAGACAGGTTAGATGCAGGAAGAATGTTCCCAATGTTGGGGAAGTCCAGAACCAGGGGTCACAGTCTAAGGATAAGGGGTAAGCCATTTAGGACCGAGATGAGGAGAAACTTCTTCACCCAGAGAGTGGTGAACCTGTGGAATTCTCTACCACAGAAAGTTGTTGAGGTCAATTCACTAAATATATTCAAAAGGGAGTTAGATGAAGTCCTTACTACTAGGGGGATCAAGGGGTATGGCGAGAAAGCAGGAAGGGGGCACTGAAATTGCATGTTCAGCCATGAACTCATTGAATGGCGGTGCAGGCTAGAGGGGCCGAATGGCCTACTCCGGCACCTATTTTCTATGTTTCTATGTTTTTATATAATACAAATCAACAGCACAAAAGGGACCCATTCAGTTCATTGTGCCTGTGCCAGAGATATGTATTCAAATCCCATGTCCCTGTCTCATTCAATTCCCTTTTAAATGATTTAGCCACTTGTGGTAAAACATTCCATGTTCTAATTCCTTCATTCTTCATGATAATTCCCCAAGTCAATGTCTCCTTGTTATCAATTTACTATTTTCACTCAAAACATTCCATAATTTTGAAACACTCTTAGATTCCCACCTCTAACTTTTTCTCTTCCAGTGAAAAACAATCCTTGAAATTGAGAGCCACCGTAACTAGAACCCTTCATTCTTTGTATTTTTTTAATGATCCGTTTTCTATGACTTCTTATACTGGGATGGCCAGACTGTATACATAATTGCATGTTTAGCCAAATCAATATCTGCATGAATTCAACATTAGGATTTTTTTTTGCTGTTGTACTGAAGTTGCATGTTCAGCCATGAACTCATTGAATGGCGGTGCAGGCTCAAAGGGCCGAATGGCCTACTCCTGCACCTATTTTCTATGTTTCTATGTTTCTATTGCCATCCTCGCTTCGAGGGACTGCCTATGATGATTAAAATGATGATGTGTAAAACCAATCTCCCTTTATAATCTTTGCTACCTGCATTCTTCCTCTTGGCATTTAAGGCATTCTTCTTTTCAGTGTCCTTTTTCCCCAAATGTAGTAATTTACATTTCTCTGCACTGCAGTAATGTGCCTTGCCTTCATCTAGAATCCTGCACTTTTCAGTTAGCCATGCCTCGTAATTTGGTATCAACAGCAAACGTCATTATTAATCCTCTTGTGCTGACATTCAAATTCTTTAAATTATGAGTAAACAAGAGGCCCCAACACAGATCAGTGGGGCACACAATTATCTACATTCCACCAATCTGAAAGACATCAATTCAGCCTATCGTGTGCTTTTTGTCCTGGCCATCCCTCTTTGCTGGTGATGAGCCGCCTTCATGAACTGCTGCATTCCCTTTATAAACAGTGTACTTTCATTTTCACAACAAATCTCTTCTCTTGCACTTTATCAAATGCCTTCTGAAAATCACTATGTACATCCATTGCATTCCTTTTGTCTTGATAACTGAACTCCGAACGGAAAAATAAGTAAGTTTTCAGTACTGAGGAATGGTTCCATCCAAAGCTTTAACTTGTTTCTTCGATTTCTATTTTTGTACCAGATTCCCAGCATTCACAGCTTTTATTTTTCCATCTTCTTTGTACCAAAAGAAGAAAAACTGCTAACAATTTACTGGTTTATCCTATCCAGTTTTGAAATTTTCCACCCTCCAGCCCTTTGGGATAATCCCAACTTCCTATTGGTTTGGGGAAATTAAGGTTGTTGCTCTGCTTTCTCCTCCTCAAATCCCTTCAGTATTCTGGAATGCAGACAGTAAGGGCCTGATTACTTTTCAATATCAGTCCCAGTACCTTAAATATGAAAAGATTTCTGTATTAATCTCCAGTAGTGGACAATGGCAGCAGGCGCATGGGAACACCATCACCTGCAAGTTCCCTTCTAAGTTGCACACCGTCCTGACTTGGAAGTAAATCGCCATTCCTTCATTGTCGCTGGGTCAAAATCCCGAAACTCCCTCCCTTACAGCACTGTGGGAGTTCCTTCACCACACAGACTTTAGCAGTTCATGAAAGCGGCTCATCACCAGCTTCTCCAGGGCAATTAGGATTGGGCAATAAGTGCTGGCCTTGCCAGCGATGACCACGTCCCATGAACTAACTTAAACCAACTTCCTCACATATTCCGGCAGTTATACCATTACACTCCTCCATAAAAACTGATGTAAAATACTTGAACATCTCACTCTAGTACAAGGTGAACATAGAAACAGGAGGAGGGCATTCAGCCCCTCAAGCCTCTGCCATTCAATTACATCATGGCTGATCGACACCCGAACTCCATTTGTTCCATATCCCTCGATACCCTTACCTAACAACAATCTATCGATCTCACCTTAAATTTCAATTGGCCCAGCACCCACAGCATTTTGGGGAAGATCGTTCCAGATTTCCTCTACCCTTTTGTGTGAAAAAGTGCTTCCTCATTTAATTCATAACTAGCCTAACTCTTAATTTTAACATTATGTTCTTTCATTCTGGATTCCCCCATCAGAGGATATAGTTTCTCTATATCTACCCCCATTGAATCCTTTAATCATTTTATATACCTCAATTAGATCACATCTCAACTTTCTAAACTTAAGAGAATACAATCCAAGTTTATGTAACCTGGCCTCATAATTTAACCCCTTAAATCTTGGTATCATTCTAGTGAATCTGCGCTGTACCCTTTCCAAGGGCAATATAACTTTCCTGAGGTTCTATGCTCAAAACTGAACACAGTACTCCTGATGGGGGTCATCACTTCCTCACTTTCAATTTCACCCCACCCGCCTTTAGATAAAGGCCAACATTCCAAAATACTTTTTGCACCTATGCACTGACTTTTAGAGATTTGTGTACATGGGACACCTAAATCCCTATGCTCCTCCAAGGTTCCTTAGTCTCTCACCATTAAGAAAATATTCCAATATGTCTTTCTCAGATCTAAAGTAAGAAAAGTCACACTAACCCAGGTTAGATTATTATTTTGTAATCTCTCCATTTTTTTAATGTATATTTAACTTAATTCAGTTTTGTGCTGATAACTGCTCAAAAAAATTCCCATGTTATCACTATGAAAAGATCAACAATTGTGACATCGCTAATACAAAGTTGGTAAGAAATAATTTTCATTTTTTTTTAAATATTGGTTCATGGGACATGATCGTCACTGACAAGGCCAGCACTTATTGCCCAATCCTAATTGCCCTGGAGAAGCTGGTGATAAGCCACCTTCATGAACTGCTGCAGTCTGTGTGGTGAAAGTACTCCCACAGTGTTGTTAGGGATTTTGACCCAGCGATGATGAAGGAATAGCGATTTACTTCCAAGTCAGGATGGTGTGTAAGTTGGAGGGGAACTTGCAGGCGATGGTGTTCCCATGTGCCTACTCCTTCTAGGTGGTAGAGGTCACAGGTTTAGGAGGTGCTGCCGAAGAAGCCTTGGTGAGTTGCTACAGTGCATCTTATAGATGGTACACACTGCAGCCACGGTGCACCGGTGGTGGAGGGAGTGAATGTTTAAGGTGGTGGCTGGGGAGCCAATCAAACGGGCTGTTTTGTCCTGGCTGGTGTCGAGCTTGTTGAGGGTTTTTGGAGCTGCACTCATCCAGGCAAGTGGAGAGTATTCCATCACACTCCTGACTTATTCCTTGTAGATGGTGGAAAGGCTTTGGGGAGTCGGGAGGTGAGACACTCGTCACAGAATACCCAGCCTCTGACCTGCTCTTGTTGCCACAGTATTTATGTAGCTGGTCCAGTTAAGTTTCTGGTCAATGGTAACTACCCAGGATGTTGATGTTGGGGGATTCAGCAATGGTCATGCCATTGAATGTCATGGGGCAGGGCTCAGTGCTGGGACCCCACCTCTTTACAATATACATCAATGATTTGGATGAAGGAATTGAGTGTAATATCTCCAAGTTTGCAGATGTCACTAAACTGGGTGGCGGTGTGAGCTGTGAGGGGGATGCTAAGAGGCTGCAGGGTGACTTAGACAGGTTAGGTGAGTGGGCAAATGCATGGCAGATGCAGTATAATGTGGATAAATGTGAGGTTATCCACTGTGGTGGCAAAAACGCGAAGACAGAATATTATCTGAATGGTGGCAGATTAGGAAAAGGGGAGGTGCAACGAGACCTGGGTGTCATGGTTCATCAGTCATTGAAAGTTGGCATACAGGTGCAGCAGGTGGTAAAGAAGGCAAATAGTATGTTGGCCTTCATTGCTAGGGGATTTGAGTATAGGAGCAGGGAGGTCTTACTGCAGTTGTACAGGGCCTTGGTGAAGCCTCACCTGGAATACTGTGTTCAATTTTGTTCTCCTAATCTGAGGAAGGACGTTCTTGCTATTGAGGGAGTGCAGCGAAGGTTTACCAGACTGATTCCCGGGATGGCAGGACTGACATATGAGGAGAGACTGGATCAACTTGGCCTTTATACATTGGAGTTTAGAAGGATGATAGGGGATCTCATAGAAACATACAAGATTCTGACGGGACGGGACAGGTTAGATGTGGGTAGATTGTTCCCGATGTTGGGGAAGTCCAGAACCAGGGGACACAGTCTTAGGATAAGGGGTAGGCCATTTAGGACTGAGATAAGGAGAAACTTCTTCGCTCAAAGACTTGTTAACCTATGGAATTCCCTGCCGCAGAGAGTTGTTGATTCCAGTTCATTGGATATATTCAAGAGGGAGTTAGATATGGTCCTTACGGCTAAAGGGATCAAGGGGTATGGAGAGAAAGCAGGAAAGGGGTACTGAGGGAATGATCAGCCATGATCTTATCGAATGATTGTGCAGGCTCATAGGGCTGAATGGCCTACTCCTGCACCTATTTCCCATGTTTAGACTCTTGGAGATAATAATTGCCTGGCGCTTTTGTGACACGAATGTTACTTGCCACTTATCAGCCCAAGTCCGAGTGTCATCCAGGTCTTGCTGCATGCGGGCTTGAACTGCTTCATTATCTGAGGAGTTGTGAATGGCACTGAACACTGTGCAGTCATCAACAAACATCCCCACTTCTGACCATATGATGGAGGGAAGGTCATTGATGAAGCAGCTAAAGTTAGTTGGGCCTAGGACACTGCCCTGAGGAACTCCTGCAGCGATATCCTGGGGATGTGATGATTGACTTCCAACAACCACAACCATCTTCCTTTGTGCTAGGTATGAATTGAGTCAGTGGAGAGTTTTCGTCTTGATTCCCATGAACTTCAGTTTTACTAGTTGATTGATAAGAAATTCTATAGCCAATATAGTTAATCTAGTTGTCCAAAACAATTGTTCTAAATACAAAAAGAAATCACTTTGTTAACTCACCTCTGCCAGGACGCAGTGGGTTGAATGGTCTTCTAATGGAGTTTGGCCTACAGTGAAGGAAGAAATAAATAATTGCACAGACTCTTGACACTATTATACAATTTAATGATTTGAATGTAATTTGTACAAGGACCAGGAGCACTTTGTTCTATTGAGGAATTACTTACTTAAAACAGTTTTCTTCATAGATACTATTCCAGATTTTCCACGCTTCTTCACCTTTATAGCCTGTGAAACGTTCAGGGTTGAGAAGCAGATCTACATATTCAGCATCTGGAGAATGTTCATCTGAGGGACAAAGTTGCATTTAATTCAGGAACTGATTTTACTTCATTTTAAAACAGTTTCCTCTCCAAGCTAATGGCACTGTGCAACTCTATACAACCCGCAAGGCATGACAGTTTGACCTGTACATATCTTGGTGTCATACCATCAATACCAGTCAACAAGAGATGCAACTTCTTCCTGGAAGGATATGACTGGGGAACTAATACACTTACTGTGTTCCTGTCTCAGGAGAACGGTCTCTATTCTCCTTCATTCTTGTTGAATGCTAGTCTCTGCAGTACTGCTGGTCTTTGCCAAGTCATTATGGGCACAAATTTGGCCAGGAGTTGCTGTTTTTTTGGAGCAACTTGATTTTTCTGGAGCATCTTAAAAATCCCCATTTTGCACGTTCAATTTGCACCAGTGTAAGTGAGTTGGTTGGGATTTTTTAAAGTTTAGTTTCATTTTGTTCAAAAGGGGGTGTTACCAGCCACCTACGCCCAATTTGGCCATTTAAGCCACTTTGCACAGCTAATAGTTGCTCCAAACTAACTTAGGCCGGCGTATGTGGCCACTTGTGGCCGCACAGAAAACCCTTGCGGAGAGTAAAGAAATCAGTGCAGGTAGGTACTTAATGACTTGATTAAAGAATGTGAATAGGATCAAACAGCTATACAGGACATATGACAAACTTCTCAAAGTTATTTTACTATACAACAGAAGCATTCAGAAGCTTAAACTACAAAAATAAAAGTTAAAATAAAAAGAGACAAAACAGATTTACATAATTTTTTCAAAATATCGAAATAAAAAAATCGAAGTACCTCCTGCTCGTAATTCTTATGTAGGAAAGTATTTTCATCAACAGGCTGAAGGAAAGTATTGAGTAAGCTCATTAAAATTACTGGCTACACAGTTATCATGCCACTCCCCCCCCCCCCCCCCCCCGCATCAAAACTGTCCCCCACTCCCCCGGTCAAAACTCTCTTCTCCCTCCCTCCCTGCCGCATCAAAATTCTCCTCACTAAACAAAGCACAACCATCAATAATAAATAAAAAATAAAACTTAAGTCCTACCTCGGCCCAGGAAGTCAGCGGGCCGGCCGGTGCTGGAGGCCACTCGGCTGGGGATAGGTGCGGGACTCTCTCTATGATGTGCAGCAACCCGGTGCGTGTCGTGAGGCCACTCGGCCCTGGATAGGGGCAGGACATTGGGTCCCACGCTGCAGAGGAGCTACTGCGCATGTGCGAAACCTCCAGTGCGCATGCGTTCAGCTGCTGGCACTCTTGAGCGCAGGGCCCTAGCTCTGCCCCCTAATTGAATTGCCATGCTGCGTCAAGCCATGGGAGAGGCCACAGAATGGCCAGAATCCGGGGACAACTTTTTGATGCCGTTTTTATCCTAGGAAGTCGGCGCATCTCACGTGAGTGTGCTGAAAAAACGGGTGGGCCAAATTTGGGCCCATAGAGCCTACAATGCGACAGGATGCAAACATAGGGGACATTTCTGTATAGTTCCCTTCAGGTCCACAGTGCAACTAGTGGGACAACTGCATGTTTGCAGTCAGTTGTGGTTCTCTGCTGTTAAACTGCCCTAAGGCAACTTATTGTCTTACACAGAATGAAGCTTCTATCTTTTATCATCATAGTGTGTTCCAGCTTATGGACTGGTAGAGAATAACTGGCCATGAGTGACTACTAGCCCATGGACAAAAGTCTGCAGCCATCTATTTGGTGGCATATGTTCTACCAGCTATGTTAGCCAACTACATTAGAAGCTCTACCCTGAATATTATAGAAATTATAAATATTTGCTGATGGTGTAAATGCATCACACAAAAACAGCTGTATCAGACACGCCCGTGTAAACACAGAATAAATGTGATCACTTATTTTATAAATTAATAATGAGGTCTCACCATCAACTTCACAGAAGTTGTCTGCAGAGTCATGTCTGATCCAGTCAAGCACTGCTTGTTTTGTTTCTTCACTGAAAAGTTAAAGATTTTTTTTTTAAATCATTGATCAAATATTGTTTGGATTAGTAGAAATCACTCAGAAGAAGAAGATAATAACCCTGATTTTAAAGCTTTGGCAAGAGTCATGCGGACATGTATTGAGGCGGATTGGCAAATTGTCTGGCCCTCCAGCATGAGGCTCAAGAGATTTTAACTTCCAGGTGTCATCTGCATAGACCCTCTCGCGTCCTGCCTGAACCCAGTCAGAGGTTTTAGCTAGCAGTCAGGAGTGGGATTTCGAGTGGCAGGGGATTGCTGCTTGGCACCCAAAAGAAGGTTCCCTGGCACTCAGGTAAGTGATACGGAGGGAGGACACTGAGGTCAGGGGAGGGGGAAGGAGGGTGACGGTTAGAGGAAGCCTTTGGGCAGGAGAGACCCAAGGTTTACTTGTGGGGCCCGAAGGAAACAAAATAAATAATATTCCAGGCCTCTTCTGACCCCGGCTCCTCTTGCCACTAGGTTGGCCTGATAAGGCCTTGGGTTAAAATTACAGTCGAGCCCCGATGACATAACTGGAGCCCAAGCTGCATCTTTAAAGAAGGACTCTGCTGCTTTCTGTAGCTGTCCCTCTCGCCTACTTAAAACAGCAAGTCAAAACTGCAACCCACGGGATGGCAACGGGGTCAGTGGAGGTAAGTCGCTGCAGCCCTTTTAACTGCCCATGCTCCCAGTTTCCACCAGATGGGCAGGGTTAAAATCTGCCGCAATATGTCACAGCCAGGTCTTTCTAGATCAGAATGCACAAATTTTCTACATGAAACAGCTGTGAAATAATGAGAGTGGGAATTAAGGGCAATTGGCCATTTGTGTCTTTCACATTACCTCAAAGAATTGTTAACAGCACCAAGCTTCTCTGCCTTTTCACATTCACGGTCATGTCGGGAAATTACATTTGCTTCCTCGGTGTACTGGAAGGTCACAGAATTGCATTAGGCAGTCAATTTTTATACATGCACGGTGGTATCAGAAACTGGAATACTGAACGCTCTCATCAGAATTTTTTCATACACGTCACTTGTTCCAATATCTTCGCTCTCCCTTTCCCCATGGATCTATATACTGTATATATGGGCGCGCGCACAAACACATTTTCCCATATGTTCTCAGTTGTGTATATAGAGGAATAAAATGCAACAATATTTATAACTGAAGTGTTCATCCCGGATTATAGTCTAACACTGTTCACACCTCCCCTTGTTTTTTCTGCATTTTTCCCTTTTTCATTGAGGATTAACAGTTTTCTTCACTTTCCTTCCTATAATCTATATGCAGGTCATTTTTCCTGTAAGATAAAGAAGGGATTTCTATAGGTATGAGAGCCCAAATGTATGGGAACCAATGGTATAGTGGGTTAGACAGAGTATTTAAGCACTGAGCTGGCTCAGAGTCCAGCCAAAATTAATGAGAAAAAAGATACTCTCATCTCTAGCTATAAGGGTGAGTGAAATCAGTTTTTGTTTAAAAACATCCTCTTCCCACCTTAATGAGCCTAAGATTTAGTAAGTCAAGAAAAAAAGTGCAGAAATTTGGCCTGGATTTTGCAGTCAGCGGCTAAGTGACGGTGCTTGTTGCTGATCTTGAAGAAAGCTGCCCACAAAGATCATGCGATCTCTGTGGCATGGATTTCACCTTTCCCAATGTTAGTTTGATTCTGGCACCATGTCTAGGGGATCTCCGGTGTTTAGCAACAGTGAGTTAATCAAGCAGGCTAAGCAGCCAACTACATTGAAGAATTCTCACAGACAGCAAACCGGGAATGCACTGGTTATCCTTCAACTTTTGTACATTTTACAGAGAGTAAAATAAAGATTGGAACATACACATGGGATTAAGGTAGAAGCTGAAATATCAAACTTTTAAAAATATTACTTTTATTATATTAAAAACCAATGGAATTATCATGGAAAAATTTGACATTCCACAAATATAAAATTAGTTTTTCAGGACCAGAGAGGTTATTCAGCAGTAGTTATGACGTAGTACGCTGTTAAAAAACCAGCTACATCTCGTTCAAAAGGCTTAACATTTTGGGGGGGTTTTAACAGATATATTGCAGTGTAAAAGGAGAAGTTCACGTCAGTATTTGATTTCTAAAGATTGCTGTCTGTGGGGACTTCAATAACACGCCATGTGGAGCAACAGGGAATCACTGACAGCAGCTTCTGGATTTCTGCACTTAACTGCGCACGCCAGAACTTGCTGTCAGTTTCACAGAGTAATCACAGTGAGTACTGACAGTTTCACCGTCATTACAACCACAAAATCTGGGTCATGATTTCTGTTATAATGTAATATTTTCATGGCTCATGTTTTACCATAACACAGAGCATTTTGGCAAACCCTGAAACATTAAAAGAGGTGATACCGAGAAACTTGTTTCATGCAGTATGGAAATCAAAATAGTGGTGCTTCTTAAGGTCACTGAGCACGTTTCCCTATACAGTACTAAAGAACACAGCTAAAACTATCTTAATTGATTTGAGTATCACAGATCTACACAGTGAGGTCTTAAACGGAGTGGAGTTAAACAGAGTGGTTTAATCAGAAATTTGGGGAAGAGGGTGAAGATTAAAATCAATTAAAAAAAGTAAAAATAGGTAAGTAATATTTCACTAGCTGCTGGGTTGGTCAGTTTTTCTCTCTTTTCTTGGACATTGGTTTAAATTAAATTAAGAGCTAGGATTATAAACTAAACTTTCAAAACTTCAAATCTTAACTAATTGAATACATTAGAGATGGCAGGGCAGGTGGTGTGTTTCTGCTGTTGCATGTGGGAACTGGTGGATACCATGGAGGTCCACGGTGACACTGCAGCAAGTGTCTGCAGCTCGGGGAACTTCGGCTCCATGTTGATGAGCTAGAATCCGAGCTGCAGGCACCACGACACATCAGGGAGAGGGAGAGTTACCTGGACGCCGTGATCCAGGAGCTAGTCACACCAATTAGATTAATTAATTCAAATTCAATCCGTGGTCAGGGACAGGAGGGTATGACTATGAGTGAGGAAGGTATGGGGACTCAGATGTATTGATGGAGGAGCCTCGGCCCTTGCTCTTGTCCAACAGATTCAAGGCTCTTGCTCCCTGTGTGGACGAGAGCAGAGATTGCAGGGAGAATGAGCAAACTGACCACAGCACCATGGTACAGGAGGCCATTCAAGTGGGGGGAGTAGAAAGAAACGTTGTAGTGGTAGGGGACAGTATCATTAGGGGGATAAATACTGTTCTCTGCAGTCGAGAGCATGAGTCCCAAAGGCTGTGTTGCCTGCCGGTGCCAGGGTTAAGGACATCTCCTCTGGGCTGGAGAGGAACTTGCAGTGGGAGGGGGAAGATCCAGTTGTCGTGGTTCACATGGATACCAACGACATAGGTAAGACAAACAAAGAGGTTCTGCTGAGGGATTATGAGCAGCTAGGGGCCAAATTAAAAAGCAGAACCACAAAGGTAATAATCTCTGGATTACTACCTGAGCCATGAGCAAATTTGCATAGGGTAAATAAGATCAGAGAGAGTTAAACACGTGGCTCAAAGACTGGTGTGGGAGAAATGGGTTTTGGTTCATGGGACACTGGCACCAGTACTGGGGTAAGAGGGAGCTGTTCTGTTTGGACGGGCTCCACTTAGACCATGCTGGGACTAGGGTCCTGGTGAAGCAAATAACTAGGGCTGTAGAGAGGGCTTTAAACTAATTAGTGGGGAGGAGGGTTCAGGTGAGTGGAAAATTGAAAAGTCAAAGAATAAGGAGAAGGCAATAGAGCAGGGGAGCACTGGGGGAAATGAAAACCAGAGCGTGACGGGAAGGGACAGAATATATAAACATAAAATGAGGTCAAAGCAGGAAAAAATGGTTTTAAAAAAATCTAATTTAAAAGCTCTTTATCCGAATGCACGCAGCATTCGTAACAAAATAGATGAGTTGATGGCACAAATAGATACAAATGGGTATGATCTGATTGCCATTACAGAGATGTGGTTGCAAGATGACCAAGGCTGGGAACTAAATATTCAGGGGTATTTGACAATTCACAAGAACAGACACAAAGGAAAAGGAGGTGGGGTAGCTCGGTTAATAAAGGATGAGAACAGTGCGTTGGTGAGAAACGATATTGGCTCAGAGGATCAAGATGTTCAATCAGTTTGGGTGGAGATAAGGAATAATAAGAGGGAAAAGTCGCTGATAGACATAGTCTATAGGCCCCCTAACAGTAGCTACACGTTGGACGGAGTATAAATTAAGAAATAACAGAGGCTTGTAAAAAAGGACAGCAAGAATCATTAGCGATTTATGCTTCATAATGATTGGACAAAGCATTGAGGAAGAGTTCATAGAGTGTATCGGGGATAGTTTCCTTCAACAGTACATTGCGGAACCAACCAGGGAGCAGGCTATCTTAGATTTGGTACTGTTTAATGAGACAGGATTAATAAACTATCTCCTAGTAAAAGATCCTCTAGGAAGGAGTGACCATAGCATGGTTGAATTTCAAATTCAGTTGGAGAGTGAGAAAGTTGGATCTCAAGCCAGAGTCCTAAGCTTAAACAAAGGAGACTACAAAGGAATGAAGGCAGAGTTGGCTAAAATGGACTGGGAAAATAGATTAAAGTGTGGGATGGTTGATGAGCAGTGGCAGACATTTAAGAAGCTATTTCATAATTCTCAACAAAAATATATTCCAATGAGAAGGAAAGGCTGTAAGAGAAAGGATAACCATCTGTGGCTAACTAAGGAAATAAGGGATGGTATCAAATTGAAAACAAGGGCATGAAAAGTGACCAAGACTAGTGGGAGGCCAGAGGATTGGGAAACTTTTTAAAGCCAGCAAAAAACAACTAAAAAAAGAATACAGAAGGATGATAGATTATGAAAATAAACTAGCATGATATATAGAAACAGATAGTAAGAGTTTCTACAGGTACATAAAAAGGAAGAGTGGCTAAAGTAAATGTTGGTCCCTTTGAGGATGAGACTGCGGAATTAATGGGAAACAGGGAAATGGCAGAGACTTTGAACAAATATTTTGTATCGGTTTTCAAGGTAGAAGACACTAAAAACATCCCAATAGTGGATAATCAAGGGGCTATAGAGAGGGAGGAACTAAATACAATCACTATCACTAAAGAAGTAGTACTCGGTAAAATAATGGGACTAAAGGCAGACAAGTCCCCAGGACCTGATAGCTTATATCCTAGTGTCTTAAAAGAAGTGGCTGCAGAGATAGTGGACACATTGGTTGTAATCTACCAAAATTCCCTGAATTCTGGGGCGGTCCCAGCGATTGGAAAACCGCAAATGTAATGCCCCTATTTAAAAATGGAGGCAGACAGAAAGCAGGAAACTACAGACCAGTTAGCCTAAAGTCTGTCATTGGGAAAATGCTAGATGGAGACCATTATTAAAGAAATCAGTACCAGGACATTTGGAAAAGCATGATTCAATCAAGCAGAGTCAGCATGGTTTTATGAAAGGGAAATCATGTTTCTAGATTTCTTTGAGAATATAACGAGCAGGGTGAATAAGGGGGAACCAGTGGATGAGGTGTGTTTGGATTTCCAGAAGTGGTTCGATAAGGTGCCACATAAGAAGATAAGAAATAGGAACAGGAGTAGACCATACGGCCCCTCGAGCCTGCTCCGCCATTCAATAAGATCATGGCTGATCTGATCATGGACTCAGCTCCACTTCCCTGCCCGCTCCCCATAATCCCTTATCGTTTAAGAAACTGTCTATTTCGGTCTTAAATTTATTCAATGTCCCAGCTTCCACAGCTCTCTGAGGCAGCGAATTCCACAAATTTACAATCCTCAGAGGAAATTTCTCCTCGTCTCTGTTTTAAATGGGCAGCCCTTATTTTGAAGATCATGCCCTCTAGTTCTAGTCTACCCCATCATCTTCTCTGCACCCACCTTGTCAAGCCCCCTCATAATCTTACATGTTTCGATAAGATCACCTCTCATTCTTCTGAATTCCAATGAGTAGAGGCCCAACCTACTCAACCTTTTCTCATAAGTCAACCCCTTCATCTCTGGAATCAACCTAGTGAACCTTCTCTGAATTGCCTCCAAAGCAAGTATATCCTTTCGTAAATATGGAAACCAAAACTGCACGCAGTATTCCAGGTGTGGCCTCACCAATACCCTGTATAGCTGTAGCAAGACTTCCCTGCTTTTATACTCCATCCCCTTTGCAATAAAGGCCAAGATTCCATTGGCCTTCCTGGTCACTTGCTGCACCTGCATACTATCCTTGTGTTTCATGCACAAGTACTCCCAGGTCCCACTGTACTGCAGCACTTTGCAAACTTCCTCCATTTAAATAATAACTTGTTCTTTGATTTTTTTCTGCCAAAGTGCATGACCTCATACTTTCCAACATTATACTCCATCTGCCAAATTTTTGCCTACTCACTTAGCCTGTCTATGTCCTTTTGCAGATTTTTGTGTGTGTTCTCCTCACATATTGCTTTTCCTCCCATCTTTGTATTGTCAGCAAACTTGGCTACTTTACACTCAGGCCCTTCTTCCAAGTCGTTAATATAGATTGTAAATAGTTGGGGGGCCCAGCACTGATCCCTGCGGCATCCCACTAGTTACTGGTTGCCAACCAGAGAATGAACCATTTATCCCGCTCTCTAACAGAAAACAGATAGCCAATCCTCTATCCATGTGAATATATTACCCCCAACGCCATGATATAAAAGGTTACTGCACAAGTTAAAAGTTCATGTGGTTGGGGGTAATATATGAGCATGGATAGAGGATTAGCTAACTAACAGAAAACAGAGAGTCAGGATAAATGGGTCATTTTCCGGTTGGCAAACAGTAACGAGTGGGGTGCCACACGGATCAGTGCTGGGGCCTCAAGTATTTACAATCTATCTTAATGACTTGGATGAAGGGACCGAATGTAATGTAGCTAAGTTTGCTGATGATACAAAGATGGGTGGGAGAGCAAATTGTGAGAAGGACACAAGAAATCTGCAGAGATATAGGCAGATGGAGTATAATGTGGGAAAATGTGAAGTTCTACACTTTGGTAGGAAAAATAGACAAGCAAATTATAATTAAATGGAGAAAAATTGCAAAATGCTGCAATACAGTGGGACCTGGGGGTCCTTGTGCATGAAACACAAAAAGTTAGTATGCAAATACAGCAAGTAATCAGGAAGACAAATTGTTATGTATGTAATAACTCGATAGACTGAATACTGTAAACTAACAGGTACAAAACTGGCTCTGCTTTATTCGGGCCCAAAGTGATTACATTACATGATGGCTTGCCTTTTATACCTAGGCCGCACACACGTGCATACAGCCCAATGATCTCTGACAGTCGCTCCACCTGGTGGCTAGTAACCCCTTTAAGATATTAGTAACAGTCTTTTTACAAATTGAGACGGTCCGGGGCTTTCCGCTCCCGAGTTGATCGTCTCAGTTCAACTCCAGCCTAGGGCAAGCGTTCTGAGTCCGTTATGACTGGGGGCTAGGTGGCCAATCTGATGGGAGTGGCAATGACCATGTCAGGGATTGAAAGTCCAGATTCATTGATGACAGTGGAGTCCTCCGATGACTGAGGGTAGGTTGGTTGGTCACTGATTGTATCTTCCTCAGACTGTTCTGGTTCATCCATGTGCCATAGCTTTATCTGATCAACATGTTTCCTGCATGTTTGCCCATTCTTGAGCTTGATGATAAATACTGTTACCCTCCTTGGCCGTAACAGTACTGGCGATCCACTTGGGACCTTGACCATAATTTAGTACATACACAGGACCATTAACAGAAATGTCGCGTGACACAGCAACGCATTCATGCTACCACTGCTGACTTTGACATATGTATTCAACATGATCGTTCACGTCAGGGTGGACAAGGGAGAGCCTGGTCTTTAGACCTCTCCATCAATAATTCAGCGGGGGGGGGGGGGGGGGGGAGGACCCCAGTAAGCATGTGGGGTCTTGCCCTATAACTAAGCAATATGCGTGACAAGCGAGTCTGCAGTGAACCTTGAGTTACATACTCTGCTTAATGGTTTGGACAGCACACTCTGCTTGACCATTAGATGCAGGTTTGAATGGTGCTGACCTTACATGTTTGATACTATGGAGTTTCCTGAACTCTTGAAACTCCAGACTAGTGAAGTAAGGTCCTTTGTCGCTTACCATGAGTGACAAACATGACATGAAGGCTCTCAATGGTAGCTGTGGATGTACTGGATGACATGATTATACACTCTATACACTTGGAACATGCATCCACCACAACTAAAAACATATTTCCCAGGAAGGGACCTGCAAAGTCAATGTGGATCCTGGACCATGGTTTAGATGGCCACGACCACAGACTCAGCGGCGATTCCGCTTGTGCTTTACTTAGCTGCATGCAAGTGTTGCACTGATGCACACATGATTCCAGATCAGAGTCAATTCCAGGCCATCATACATGAGACCTGGCAATGGCTTTCATCATGACAATACCGGGATGAGTGCTATGTAGATCATGTACAAATTTCTCTCTGCCTTTCTTAGGCATAACAACACGATTACCCCACAGTAAACAATCAGACTGAATGGATAGTTCATCTTTGCGACAGTTGTAAGGTTTGGTCTCATCAACCATTTGCTTGAGTATGACAGATCACTCACCACTAAGGACAACGTTTCACAACCGATAATATTGGGTCCTGGCTGGTCCAGGTCTTAACTTGTTGAGCCGTGATAGGGATTCCTTCACTTTCAAAAGCATCCATGACTAACAGTAGGTCTGCAGGTTATGGCATCTCCACCTCCGGTGTGGACAACGGCAGACGGCTCAGTGCATCGGCACAATTCTCGATGCTAGGTCAATGGCATATGATATAATCATAGGCAGATAATGTCAGCGCCCACCTCTGGATGCGGAACGATGCATTGGTATGGATTCCTTTGTTTTCCGAAAACAATGAAATGAGTGGCTTGTGATCTGTTTCCAGTTCAAACCGAAGATCAAACAGGTACTGATGCATCTTTTTAACCCCATACACACAGGCTAATGCTTCTTATTCTACCATGCTGTAGGCGCTTTCTGCTTTTGACAAACTTTTAGAAGCATACACAACAGGTTGTAGTTTACCCGACTAATTAGCTTGTTGAAGCACGCAACCAACTCCATATGACGAAGCATCACAGGCCAATACTAGACGCTTACATGGATCATAATAAACCAGCAGCTTGTTAGAGCAAAGCAAATTAGTACTTTCTCAAAAGCTCTGTCTTGAGATGCACCCCAAACCCGGTTGTCGCCTTTTCTTAGCAGCATGTGCAGTGGCTCTAATAAAGTGCTCAATCTAGGTAGGAAATTACAGAAGTGGTTGAGTAGACCAAGGAACGAATGCAGCTCCGTCACATTCTGAGGCTTGGGTGCATTTTTGATGGCCTTAGCTTTTGAGTCCGTAGGCCTGATACCATCAGCAGCAATTTTCCTCCCCAGGAATTCGACTTCCAATGCCATGAAGATGCACTTTGAATGTTTCAGTCTGAGTCCCACTTTGTCCAGACAATGTAGAACCTTTTCCAGGTTGTTCAGATGTTCGGCGGTGTCATGACCTGTGACCAGGATGTCATCTTGGAACACGACAGTTCTAGGGACGGACTTCAGTAGACTCTCTATGTTCCTCAGAAATATGGCTGCAGCCGAGCGAATTCCGAAAGGACACCTGTTGTAGATAAACAGTCCTTTATGAGTGTTGATGCACGTAAGTTTCTTTGATATCGACCAGCTCCTGTGTCTTGTAGGCCGACATCAGATCCAATTTAGTGAACGACTTCCCCCTGGCTAATGCTGCAAACAGGTCATCAGCCTTCGATAACAGGTATTGATCCTGTTTCGAAACTCGGTTGATCGTAACCTTGTAGTGTCCACAAATCTTGACAGTACCATCACTCTTCAACATGGGAACAATGGGGCTGGCCCATTCATTAGATTCGACCGGTGATATGACCCCTTCACGCTGGAATCTGTCCAGTTCGATTTCGACCTTCTCCCTCATCATGTACGGAACCACCTGAGCTTTATGATGGACGGGTCTTGCCTCCGAGTCCACGGGTCTTGCATCCAAGTCCATGTGGATCTGCACCTTGGCTCCCGTAAATTTGCCGATGCCTGGTTCAAACAGCGAGGGGAACTTGCTCAGCACTTGAGCACATGGGAGTATCATCCTCCGACGACAACGCTTTGATATTGTTCCAACTCCATTTGATTTTTTCTAGCCAATTCCTGCCGAACAACGTTAGACCATTGCCTGGAACAATCCAGAACAGTAAATCATGAACCGCATCATCATATGACACCTTGACTACTGCACTGCCAATCACCGTTATAAGTTCTTTAGTGTATGTACGCAACTTGGCATTGACTGGACTCAGCTTAGGCCTCACAGCCTTAGTGTCCCATAGCTTGTTGAATGTCCTCTGGCTCATTATTGATTGACTCGCACCCGTGTCCAATTCCATCGGTACTGTCACACCGTTAAGTTTCACATTAATCATTATCGGTTTGTTAGGAACAAATACAGTCCATACACTTCCTCCTCTGGTATCTCGGATTGCATATCCGGATCCGCGCTATACTGGTCATCATCCTCCACGTGGTGTGTCGCAGCACACTTGCTCAGTTGCAGACACATGCGCTGGAGATGCCCCAGTCTCGAACAGCCTTTACAAGTGTACTGTTTAAACCAACACTGATGAGGCCGATGATTGCCCCCACATCGCCAACATGGTGAAATCGGATTCATTCCAATTGGCAGACTTTGGGCAGCCACAGGTTTCGCATACGTAGTCAAGTAGGCCCTGCCATACGCAGCTCTGCCAAACGACAATAGAATCTTGTTTACAGTACTTGCCGAGTTCCGATTTTTCGATGATATCTGCTTTAAGTTTTTGTCCGTCATGCACGCTTGGGCAATCGTGATGGCTTTGCTCAAATCCAGCGTCTCCGCCGCCAGTAGCTTACGAAGGATGACCTCGTGGTTGATACTGACTACAAAGAAGTCCTGCAGCATGTCTCCCAATGCGTTTTCGAACTTACACAGTCCAGCTGGACGTCTTAGGTCGGCAATGAATTCCAACACATCCTGGCCCTCAGAACGAACGTGCTTGTAGAGTCGATATCGTGAGATGATGATGCCTTCTTCTGGTTTGAGATGGTCACGTACCAGAGCACACAATTCCTCATAGTCCTTGTCCGTTGGACTTGCAGGCGAGAGAAGATTCTTTATGAGTCCATAGATTTTTGGACCGCAAACAGTGAGGAAGATCGCCCTGCGCCTAACTGCATCAGTGGGTTCCTCCATTTTGTTGGCCATGAAGTACTGGTCCAGGTGAGCTACAAAATCTGCCCAGTCCTCTCCCTCCACGAATCTCTCCAGAATTCCAATTGTGCTCATTTTTGAATATGAAGGTTCTTAAGTTACCTCGTTGCCAAATGTTATGTATGTAATAACTCGATAGACTGAATACTATAAACTAACACAGGTACGAACCTGGCTCTGCTTTATTTGGGCCCAAAGTGAATACATTACATGATGGCTTGCCTTTTATACCTGGGCTGCACACAAGTACGTATAGCCCAATGACCTTCGACAGTCGCGCCACCTGGTGGTTAATAACCCCAAGTATACATACCATGACACAAATGGAATGTTGGCCTTTATTGCAAAGGGAATGGTGTATCAAAACAGAGAAGTCCTACTACAACTGTATAGAGTATTGGTGAGGCCAAACCTAGAATACTGCGTACAGTTTTAGTCTTCGCATTTAAGGAAGGATATATTTGCAATTGTGGCTGTTCAGAGAAGGTTCACTAGGTTGATTCCGCAGATGAGGTGGTTGACTTATGAAGATAGGTTGAGTAGGTTGGGCCTGTACTCTTTGGAGTTCAGAAGAATGAGAGGTGATCTTATCGAAACATAAAAGATAATGAGGGGGCTCAACAGGTGGATGCAGAGGGGATGTTTCCACTCATACGGGAAACTAAAACTAGGGGGCATAGTCTCAGAATAAGGGGCCGCCTATTTAAAACTGAGATGAGGAGAAATTTCTTCTCTGAGGGTTGTAAATCTGTGAATTCTCTGCCCCAGAGAACTGTGGAGGCTGGATCATTGAATATATTTAAGGTGGAGATGGACAGATTTTTGAGCCATAAGGGAATAAAGTATTACGGGGAGCGGGAAGGGAAGTGGAGCTGAGTCCATGATCAGATCAGCCATGTTCTAATTAAATGGCGGAGCAGGCTCAAGGGGCCAAATGGCCTACTCTTGCTCTTATTTCTTATGTAGATGCACTAACTCAAAGATGTTTCCTACTTTCTCACTAAAAAACAGGGATCAAAACAAACATAACATACATGTCTGGCAGCTCAAAGTGTATATTAACAAGTCAGGACTGAGGCGGAAGCAAACATTTTTGTCGTAGTGCAAGGGCTTTCCTAGCTTCCAAACATTATTCTAGAAAAATAATTTACAAGCATTTTACAGATTATGCAACAAGCTAAAATGTAAGAGAGAAAAAGAAGAAGATTGGCTGGTCCATTTTAAGGGCCTTGGAATATTACAGGGATTTGCTAGTTTCTAGGAGGTGACTCTGGTCTACAGCATTGAAGTGATTCCCAGATGGTGTCAGAATTGTGCAAGATCATAAGGCAAAGTAGCACTGGAGAGAGTCTCCTGGAGTCTGTTTAGACTGGGGAAAGATGTCAGGATCTGGAATCCTGGAGTATGCAAAAATGTGGGAGAGCATAGCGGGGGAGATACTTAATCAGAACCAGGCAGATGGTCTTGGGGTATGAGAGCAGTGGCATGGAGGGGGCCATAACATCTGGAACAATGGGAAGGGACTTCTTGGGAATGCAAGCTTGGGGAAGCGGGTGCTGGTCCCAAAATGTGGGAGTACTGGAGAAGGGACTCAAAGAATCAGGAGAATTGCAGGGGTGGGGGGTGTTGTAGGTGCTGGCACTACTGTGGTTATTGACATCTGGCAGTGCAAGGCCTTGGGTGCAGAGGTAAAAAGAAGAGGCTGCAGTTGGGCAAGAAGTAGGAGCAGGTGCAGTCAGGCAAATAGCCCAGTGAAATCAGGGAGCAGATGCAGGTAAGCAACAGGGTGAGTTGATGCTCTGTTTGACGAGAAAATTATTATTGAGAGCAGACCAAATGTGGGAGTTGGGAAGGACAATAATGGTGTTTGGGGGGAGAGGGGAGAGTGGAGGCTTGAAAACACATAAAAACTTCAATGAAGAAAGTTGTGAGTTTGGAGTCTTATGAGGATGGGAATGAGGCACAGGGGGAAAATGAGCCTGTCAGCTGAATGTAAGGAGAAGAAATAGGGTTCAATATAGGAAGCTTAAGCATGACAGGAGCATTATAGACAGACGTGATGGAAATAGGGTGACAGAAAAAGTATGACAAAGTGTTACCCTATTTGTGTGCGATACTCAAGAATATTAGGCCTAGACTTTTCAATCAGCAGTGTTTTAACACTGGAGTTGCCATTGATATAGTAAAATTATTACAAAGAATTATGGTAGTCATAGTATTTTCTGGTTAAACTTGTTATATATACATTGTTATGAAACTGTAAATCAGTGGCCTTGATTACCGTTGTAGATTTGTGTAGCTATGTATAAAAAGAAAAGTCCTTGATCCACTGGAAGAAGGTAGGGAACATGTTTCAGGTTGCAGATAGGTAGGAGGCATGTAAAGGTACTAGGGAGAGATTTGTTTATAGTGGTGGGAGGATGGGCCAGTAATCTGGGGGATGGAAGGGTGTGTGGGAGTTTGGGGTGGAGAGCGGGACATGGATCTCAATAATGGGAGAGGATGCTGGGATCTGAGAGTTGAGGGTGTGGAAGGGGTATGGAAGTGGTGGGATGGCTGTGGGAGCACAGGGAGTGGGGTGATGGGTGTAAGAGTACTGGGAGCAGATTCAGCGGAAGAAAAGTAGGAGGAGAGAGTAGGTGAAATGGGAGCAGAATGAATGGATGGATAGAATAAATAATAGTCAGAGCATGAATCACAGGTAAGAGAGAGCTCAGCTTGTATGTGTACTTGTGGCAGCTGGAACAAGGTCAACTACATACAGGTGTGTACTTCAATCATTATTCTTTATAACAAACAAAACTCCAATCACAATACAAATGAATAACCCTGCAATACCTTTGTGCCAGTCTCATTATCAATAGCAGACATTTGGTCACAGTCACTGAATCACCTGTTGTAGTTCTGAATACAGACATTTGTCGCCAAAGATATACAGCTCTGAAAACTAGTCGAAATGGTACAGTACATAACCAATGGAGAACAATGTGGCATATAACAAAGTACTCAAGCTTTACCCTTGTAATTTGAGGTCCCATCTGGATTCCGGAATAATGTTACTGTCCTGTTGATTATTCCTGACACTTAATTGAACAAATCCCTGCCTTGCAGATACTTTGATTATCTGGTAGTCATAATCTTGTACAAAAACAAATGCATTTATACCTTAGATTCTCCATAATTGAATACATAATCCAGTTTTAGAACACAATTTATAGGGTAAAAATAGACTTTGAATGAAAACAAGTATTTCAAATTACTCAGTAATTCATTTATACAACTTTAAATACAACTGAAATAAAATTGAAGTTATTGCAAATACCATACCTTAAAACTTTCTGATCTAATTCCTGCTGGTACTTCATTCTGACGAAAAAATATACAATGCATTTTGTGAAATAAATTATAATGGAAAAGTGTCATTTGAATGCCCCATGAGAAACCATTTCAGATTTGTCTAATTAGTTCCTATTTTAGGTTATAATTTTTTCTATTAACAAAATCTTTGGTTAATAAATAATTACACAGTGTATCCCCGATATTGTCGCTCCCTAACTTTTTTCTTTCCAAATTTACTTTTATCCCGATACCCTTTTCCCTCCATTTCATGCTTGGTTTTAAAACTTTTCAAGAAATTATGATCTTACTGGCTCACATGGTTTAACAACGCAATCCTTCAGACCACAGTGGCTATTGTCTGACCAGAAGGGACAAGGCTTCTTTAAATTCACCTGAAAAGATTACAGAAACAATTTAAATAAGTGTAGCAATCACATTAAATAACCAAAAGTCTTACATATGAACGTTGAAGAAGATATAAAGAGCATACCTTGTAATATCTGAAGTAGTCACTTTCGAGGAGTTCTTGCACTTTGGGGAATAGCTTCTTGTTGTTAAAGTCTTGAATAGTTTCAACATCACAAGTGCAGTCATCAAGGTATCCAGTTACCTAGAGTTAAAGATTTTAAATGACTAGCCGTTGCAATTTCCTGTAACTTGCAAAAGTTCTGAAGCACTGATTATCTGGTCATTATCACATTGCTATTTGTGGGAGCTTGCTGGGAGCAAACTGGCTGCCACGTTTCCTACATTACATGACAACGGTGACTACACTTCAAAACGTAATTAATTAGCTGTAAAATGCTTTGGGACGCCCAGTGGCTTCTTTTTTTTCCCCACTACAGCTGTAAAGCTGAAGACAGTTATAAAACATTGTTTAAAAATGCAAGCCGTTTTAATGTCATCTACTAATGTATTTTATATATTTTGGTCACATTATATTGAAAAACAATGCATCATCAGGATTTCCAGGTATATCACTGACCAAGCTATTCTTGGGATGTTATTTTGATTAGATGTTTTTAAATGTCCATTTGTAATGTTTCTATTTAATTCAATCTAAACATTGAATTTGGCATTTTATTGCAGGGAACAGTTGAAAACTAGCTTTCAACAGTCGTTCTAACTCCACCTCCCCACCCCCGTAAATGATCTTGTTGTGATTAGAATGCTAAAATAATAAAATAATATTTTTGCTTCAAATCACTATGCCTCCTAGGTAAAAAAAAACTGAGATTGGAAATTCACTGCATGGAGAATCATGGGAATGATTTTCTAAAAACTTATATAACCCAAGAACTTATCTCTATTAATAAGATTTAGGGTTTATCTCCACCCAATATAATTCATGTTCAACACTGCACTATCAAAAAGGTCTATGTTTTGATACAAAGCATTCTCATTTTGGCATTCAAATATGTATGATTAAGTGTAGCTTAAAGGAACCCACAGGTAAAATGATCTGTCACCTTTACTAAACCCAAGAAGCAGAGCAAGAGGGTGATGTTTGTTTCTCTAATGATGAAAATTCATGAAAAAAATCTCTATTATGTTAATAACTAACATGTTATCCACATTAAAGGGCTGAAGTAAATGGAAGAATTTTAAAAATCAGAATTATGATATCCAGTTTTGTTTTAGAAATTTCCAGACATACCACTGAAAAATTGCCTCGTCCAAAACCGATAGCATGGCATCCCCGAGCGAAGACTTATTTTTGATTTCAGCCAATTGATATCATCATCATCATAGGCAGTCCCTCGAAATCGAGGAAGACTTGCTTCCACTCTCAAAGTGAGTTCTCAGGTGAATGTGCAGTCCAATACAGGAATTACAGTCTCTGCCACAGGTGGGACAGACAGTCGTTGAAAGGGTGGGTGGGACTGGTTTGCCACACGCTCCTTCCGCTGCCTGCGCTTGTTTTCTGCATGCTCTCGGCGATGATATACCAACTGGTATATTGATGGTCTGACAACCCATCATTATGCAGCAAATACCAGGCTTTGCAATTCTCAATCTCATCTATGCTGCCAGAGGAGGAATAAGAATAGCCATATTTGATCAGCTGCACTGGGCAGACCACACGTGTCTGGCATGCCAGACACGAGACTCCCAAAGCAAGCGCTCTACTCGGAACTCCTTCACGGCAAACAAGCCAAAAGGTGGGCAGAGGAAACATTACAAGGACACCCTCAAAGCCTCCCTGATAAAGTGCAACATCCCCACCAACACCTGGGAATCCCTGGCCAAAAACTGCCCTAAGTGGAGGGCGCTGAGCACCTCGAGTCTCATCGCCAAGAGCATACAGAAATCAAGCGCAGGCAGCAAGTTTTCCTCGATTCCGAGGGACTGCCTATGATGATGAAGAATAGCCAATCACCCCAAGCATTATATCTAAGGGCTAGATCAAGACTGGAATCAGAAAGAGTCCAGACAATGGGCTGCCTATTGACCTGACATGGCACATTGCCTATTTCCTTTTCGTATGTGTAGAGCAAAGAATCAACAGAAAAGCCTTTCTGCAACACAGTTGCAAATATCCTTATCAAATGGGGGAATGAGTCATCAGTTTTAAACATTTAACAGCAACACTACATTGTGTGGGTACTTTTCTCTAGTCTATAGAAAAGTTAAGCAATTAGCTAAAGTCAATTTTAGAGATCTGCAAATTTGTTCAGTAGAGAAATAGTGGAGCGAGCAAGGGAATAGCAAACTAAAGTGTGAGCTCAGCTTGTGTAGCTCCCAGGTTCAATTCCCAGTTTATGTTGGGTTAGCTGATCTCAACAATGGCAACAGTTGCTACATTACAATTGGCCTCAGTGACTTGGCTATAAGGAAAAAAATATTATCAATGCATGTCCCTAACAAGTTACAAATAGTGCGTGTGTTATTCAAGTACATTAATGTTCCCACATCCCATTGAATCGAGTTGTCCCATTAAATACACTTGTATGAGATTCTTGGAAACTTGACAAATGTATCTGTCTCAAATAACTGGAAATCATTTAGCGTGCAACTTCTATATCCAAGCGCTAGCAACAAAAAAAAATTCAAATAGATTCCACGGGATCCCCCTGTTGAACCAACACTACAACTACTGGGCTGAGTGGTTTAATTATGGCTCGCGATCACAATCCAGTGGCCCGTGCTAAAGAAGTATGGATGTTGACCAAAGACGGAATTGGATATGGTTGTGAGGCCCCTTCCCCCTCCCCAGTCAAGTCCCGCTAACACTCACCTTCTAGGTTCGTCTTCAGAAGATTAGGCACTTTAGAGCCTTCTGGATTGAGTTCAACAATTTCAGATTATAACCTCTGCCCCCATTTGTTCAGATGGCAGCTGTTGCTGATGGTTTACACCTCTTCTAGACCCATCTTTGTTTATTTACATGTCCCATTACTATCTCCTTTTGCCTTGCACAAGTCATCCTTTTTGTCATTTAATCTCTCCTCCCTTCCACCCTATCACAGACCTTCCATTTTGTTCTTTCCTCCCTTCCTCCTTTCCCTGCCCATGCATTTGCTTAAATCTTGTTGTATCGTTCACTCTGTTTCTCTCTCCACAGATGCTGCCTGACCTAGTGTGTATTTCCAACATTTTCTGTTTTTATATTGAAAAAAAGGAAAATTTTAATCCAAAGAATTCTAAATGTATTTTAGTTGAATCACTGTAATCCTTCAGGCGGGTATAGATTTTTCTAGCTTGAGCTGATGACTCTTAAACATAACGATGGATTTCAATGTGCATCAACACGGAGGAGGACTGCAACAAATTACAGGAGGTCATTAATAAACTTGCAGAATGGGCATATAATTGGCAAATGAAGTTAAACACAGATAAATGTGAGGTGTTACATTTTGGAAGGAAGAATAGGGAGGTCACTTATTACTTGGAGGATGAGAGTCTAGGTGGGGTAGAGGAACAAAAGGATCTCAGAGTACCACTACACAAATTGCTAAAAGTTGCGACACAGGTTAGCAAGGCCATAAAAAAAAGCAAACCAAGCACTAGGGCGGACCAGAGCGGAGGCAGCAAAGAGCAGTGGAGAAGCAGCATAAAAGAGCGCAGTGAGCGGGAACGACTCAACAGAGGCAAAAATCAACAGTGTGATGTCGGCTCAAGGGAAACAGCTGATTGGTGAGTAGCCGGTGAGTGTTTTGTCTTCTAGTTTTAAGTTTATTTCATAGTCAAATAGTTCATAGTTAATAGTTTAGTTCATAGTCAAATAAAGGAGCATGGCAGGGCAGCTTAGTCCATTGGAGTGCACATCTTGTGCCATGTGGGAAGGCCTGGATGTTTCACGTAGCCTGGACGACCATATGTGCAGGAAGTGTTGCCAGCGACAGCAACTCGAGGTCCAAGTTTCGGAGCTTGAGCAGCAGCTGGAGTCATCCATGAGGCTGAGAACTTTATGCATAGCACCTTTCTAGAGATGGCCACCCTGCAATTTAAAAGTGTGTAGGCAGAGAGGGAATGGGTGACCGCCAGCCAGAGGAAAAGGACCAGCAGATAGTGCAGAAGACCTCTAAGTGCACCTCGCTCTCCAACTAGTATTCTGTCCCGAGTACTGGTGAGGGCAAAGGTTCCTCTGGAGAGTGCAGCCAGAGCCAAGTCCACGGCACCACAGGTGGCTCAGCTGCACTGGGGGGGGAAGGGGGCGGGGAGAGGAAGAAGTGGAAGAGCTATAGTGGTAGGGGATTCAATAGTTAGGGGAGCAGACAGGCGTTTCTGCAGCCACAGATATGACTCCAGGATGGTATGTTGACTCTCTGGTGCCAGGGCCAAAGATGTCACTGAGCGGTTGCAGGGCATTCTGGGGGGAGAGGGTGAATAGTAATGAGGTCATGGTCCATATCGGTACCAATGACATAGGTAGAAAGAGGGATGAAGTCCTGCAGGCAGATTTTAGGGAGCTAGGAGAAAGATTAAAAAGCAGGACCTCAAAAGGTAGTAATCTCCGAATTACTCCCAGTGCCACGAGCTAGTGAGTAAAGAAATAGGAGAATAGAGCAGATGAATACGTGGCTGGAAAGATGGTGCAGGAGGGAGGGCTTTAGATTCCTGAGTTATTGGGACCGCTTCTGGGGAAAGTGGGACCTGTACAAGCCAGATGGGTTGCACCTCAACAGAGTCAGGGCCAATATCCTCACAGGGGAGGGGGTTGCTAGTGCTGTTGGGGAGGGTTTAACCTAACTTGGCAGGGGGATGGGAACCTAAAACTAGATTCAGAAGGGAGAGAAGCAAAGCTGGAATTGGAAAGCAGAAAAGTAGAAAATGAATTTGGAAGACGGAGGAAATAAAGGCAAGAAATTAGATAACAAGGGGGTTTGACAGTGCTAAATGGTATATACTTCAATGCAAGGAATTTAGGGAATAAGGCAGATAGCCTGAGAGCACAGATAGACACTTGGGAGTATGATATTACAGCTATTACTGAGACATGGCTGAAAGAAGGGCAGGTATGGCAGCCCAACATTCCTGGTTACAGGGTTTTCGGAAGGGATAGAAAGGGAGATAGAAAAGGAGGGGGGGTGGGGGGCAATCACAGTATTGATTAAAGAAAGAAACAATTACAGCTGTGAGGAGGGATGATATGTTAGAAGGATCATCAAATGAGGCCATATGGATTGAATTGAAGAACAAATAATGGGCGAACACACTGCTGAGAGTGCACTATAGACCCCCCAAAAAACAGTCAGAAGAGCAAATATGTAGGCAAATTTCTGAGAAGTGCAAAAAACTATAGGGCAGCAATAGTAAGGGATGTCAACTACCCTAATATTAACTGGGATAAAATTATTGTGAAAGGTACAGAAGGTGCGGAATTCCTAAAGTGCATTCAGGAAAACTTTTTTAGCCAGTATGTAGCAAACCCAACAAGAGTGGGTGCGGTTCTGGACTTAGTTTTAGGAAATAAAGCTAGGCAGGTGGAAGGGGTATCATTGGGAGAGCATTTTGGTGCTAGTAATCATAATTCAGTTAGATTTTAGGTAATTATGGAAAAGGATAAAGATAGACCAGGAATAAAAGTTCTCAATTGAGGAAAAGCCAATTTTGCTGAGCTGAGATGGGATTTAGCCAAAGTGGACTGGAACCAGCTACCTGAAGGTAAATCAGTGTCAGAACAACGGGAGGCATTCAAGGAGGAGATCTTGAGGGCTCAGAGCAAGTAAGTTCCCTCAAAAGGGTGGGACTAACAGATCTAGAGCCCCCTGGATATTAGGGGCATACAGGGTAGGATAAAGAAGAAAAGGGAGGCTTATGACAGATACCGAGAGCTCAATACTGCAGAAAATCTAGGGGAGTATAGAAATTGCAGGGGTGCGATTAAAAAGGAAATTGGGGGGAAAAAAAAAAGAGAGCATGGAAAAATGTTGGCAAATAAAATCAAGAAAAACCCAAAGATGTTTTAAAAATACATTAAGAGCAAGAGGATAACTAAAGAAAGAGTAGGGCCTATTAGAGACCATAAAGGTAATCTGTGTGTGGTGGTGGAAGATGTGGGTATGGTTCTTAATGAATACTTTGCATCCATTTTCACAAAACAGAGGGGCGATGCAGACATTGCAATCAGGGAGGAGGAAGGTGAAATATTAGATAAAATTAACATAGTGAAAGAGTGCGTATTAAGGGATTTAGCAGCTTTGAAAGTGGATAAATCCCAGACCCAGATTAAATGTATCCCAGGCTATTAAGAGAAGCAAACGAGGAAATAGCAGAGGCTCTGACCATCATTTTCCAATCCTCTCTGGCTACAGGTGTGGTACCGGAGGACTGGAGGACTGCTTACGTTGTACTTTTGTTTAAAAAGGGAGAAAGGGATAGATCGAGTAATTACAGGCCAGTCAGCCTAACCTCATTGGGGGGGACAATTATTGGAGAAAATTCTGAGGGACAGGATAAATCTTCATTTAGAAAGGCACGGATTAATCAAGGACATTCAGCATGGATGTTAAGGGTAGTGTCTGACTGACTTGATTTAATTGGTAGGAGGTTTAAAGAGGATTTAAGGGGAAATTTCTTCATCCAGAGGGTGGTGGGGGTCTGGAACTCATTACTTGAAAGGGTGGCAGAGGCAGAAACCCTCACCACATTTAAAAAGTACTTGGATGTGTACCTGAAGTGCTGTAACCTACAGGGCTATGGACCAAGAGCTGGAAAGTGGGATTAGGCTGGATAGCTCTTTGTCGGCCGCCATGGACACGATAGGCTGAAATGGCTTCTTTCCATGCTGTAAATTTCTATGATTCTAAGTATAGAACTGAAAAGTAGAGAAGTTATGCTAAACCTGTATTGAATCTTGGTTAGAGCATACTTGGCGAGTACTGCATACAATTCTGGTTGCAATATTATAAAAAGGATACAGAAGCACAGGAGAGGGCACAGAGAAGATTTACAAGGATGATACCAGAAATGCAAGGGTATACATATATCAGGAAAGGATGAACAGGCTGGGTCTCTTGAAAAAAGGCTGGGGGCTGGGGGGCAGGGGGGACTTAATAGAGGTCTTTACAATTATGAAAGGTTTTGATAGACTGGATACAGAGAGAATGTTTCCATGTGGGGAAGAGCATAACTAGAGGCAATCAGTATAGGATAGTCACCAAGAAATCCAATAGGGAATTCAGAAGAAACTTCTTTACCCAAAGAGTGGTGAGAATGTAGAACTCACTACCACAGGGAGTGGTTGAAGTGAACAGTACTGATGCATTTAAGGGGAGGCTAGACAAGCATATGAGGGAGAAGGGAATAGAGGGTTATGCAGATAGCCATCATCATAGGCAGTCCCTCGGAATCGAGGAAGACTTGCTTCCACTCCCAAAATGAGTTCTTTGGTGGCTGAACAGTCAGATACGAGAGACACAGACCCTGTTACAGGTGGGACAGACATATGTCGAGGGAAGGGGTGGGTGGGGCTGGTTTGCTGCGCACTCTTTCCGCTCTTTGCATTGAGACTCGAAGAGCTCAACGCCCTCCCGGATGCACTTTCTCCACCTCGGGGGGTCTTTGGCCAGGTTCTCCCAAGTGTCAGTGGTGATGTCGCACTTTACCAGGGAGGCTTTGAGGGTGTCCTTATAACATTTCCGCTGCTCATCTTTGGCTCGTTTACCATGAAGGAGCTCCGCACAAAGCATTTGCTTCGGGAGTCTCGTGTCTGGCATGCGAACTATGTGACCTGCCCAGCGAAGCTGATCGAGTGTGGTTAGTGCTTCAATACTGGGGATGTTAGCCTGAACGAGGACACTGATGTTGGAGTGCCTGTCCTCCCCAGGAGATTTGCAGGATCTTGCAGAGACATCATTGGCGATATATCTCCAGCGACTTGAGGTATCTTCTATACATAGTCCATGCCTCAGATCCATACAGGAGGGTGGGTATTACTACAGCCCTGTAGACCATGAGCTTGGCGGTAGATTTGAGGGCCTAGTCTTCAAACACTCTTTTCCTCAGACGGCTGAAGGCTGCACTGGCGCACTGGAGGCGATGTGAATCTCCACCTCAATGTCTGCCTTTGTTAAGAGGCTCCCGAGAAATGGGAAATGATCCATGTTGTCGAGGGTCGCGCTGTGAATCTTGATGATTGGAGGGCAGTACTGTGTGGTGGCAATAGGCTGGTGGAGGACCTTATTTTTAGGGATGTTAAGCGTAAGGCCCATGCTTTCAGATTTAGATGAGGAAAGACAGGTGGAGGCTCGAGTGGAGTATAAACGCTGGCATGGACTGGTTGGGCCGAATGGCCTGTTTCTGTGCCGTATATCCAATGTAATCAGACAAGCTTTTAATCAAAAGAAATGTACATTCACTCACTCTAGCTGGAAGGTACTTGACAATTTGTAAATGTTACATCACACACCCTTTAATCGGTAAACGGAGTTATAATTACACGCGACAGGCCCGTGATCAGTGCTTGGTGTTTTTTTTGCCCCGAGTCCAACCCTGGAGATTATCGCACTGTCTATGTGCTCACTGAACAGGTCGTATATTGCACAAAAGCAACATCAGCGCGGTACCTATCACATCCAAATTTAAAAATCAAACTGGACTCGCACTGCACCAAACAAATACCAACTTAGCCCCACTGTACAGGAAACATCTTTACACAAGCAACAGTAAGGCGTGCAATGTTCGACGCCCTTCTGATGAATCTACACACATTCACACGAAATAAACAAGGCTATACATAAAAAAAGATTCACCGTCTGTTACCTGATGGCAACATTTATGAGCTCCCGTCTGTGTCTTCAAAGCAGTGTCCTGCTTGCCCCAGTCTGGAAATGTACATAACATCAAAAAGAGCAGAGGCAGCATTATAAGAATCACTTATTCCAAATTCTGCAAAATACAGTTGCTGAGAATGAACAAGCACCGGGAGTAAATGAACTCGGCTCATTGAAAGTTTGCTTTTAAAGCAGAAGCCCCGCCTTCTTGTAAATTTCTCATTACTTCCGAGTGTGTAACACTAAACTCGCACGTCGCAAATCTTAGGCCAGAAATAGCCGATGGCGTCACACTTTACTTTACAATAATATGATTTGTGTTGCATGGAATTGTTTAACTCGCCGAATGTTACAAAGTGCCTAGTATTGCACTATAAGTGGGTAGCTAGAAGGGACAACTTCTGTTAAGTATTTTGAGGACGTGGATTACGTGCTTGTTTCCAGTTGTAGGAATCAGACTGGCAAGATTGGGATTATTCAAATATTTATTTGATTTACATATATACAATCTGTTACATCATATGGCAAGATTATGATTCATACTGAAATGATATTATGTTTTATATTGTTCTGCATAGAAATTTGCCGTTAACGTGACGCATTAAAATAGGCTGTAGAGTATTTTAACACGCCTGTTACCCAGGTACGACCTTAACCCCAGTTGACTCATTTCCAGCCAGTGACGTTCAAATATAGTTTTTTTTGGCTCTTCACTTAGAAGAGGCTTTTCTGAGAAGAAAAACAATTTCATTCAAAATAATGGCTGGCTGGCTAGAGGTTATTAATGAAAGTACTTCAAAAGCAAAATACTGCAGATGCTGGAAATCTGAAATAAAAACAGAAAATGCTGGAAATATTCAGCAGGTCAGGCAGCATCTGTGGGGAGAAACAAAGTTAACGTTTCAGGTCAATGACCTTTTGTCAGAACTGGAAAAAGTTAGAGATGTAACAGATTTTAAGCAAGTCATCATCATAGGCAGTCCCTCGGAATCGAGGAAGAACATAAGAACATAAGAATTAGGAACAGGAGTAGGCCATCTAGCCCCTCGAGCCTGCCCCGCCATTCAATAAGAACATGGCTGATCTGGTCGTGGACTCAGCTCCACTTACCTGCCCTCTCCCCGTAACCCTTAATTCCCTTATTGGTTAAAAATCTATCTATCTTTGACTTGAAAACATTCAATGAGCTAGCCTCAACTGCTTCCTTGGGCAGAGAATTCCACAGATTCACAACCCTCTGGGAGAAGAAATTTTTTCTCAACTCGGTTTTAAATTGGCTCCTCCGTATTTTGAGGCTGTGCCCCCTAGTTCTAGTCTCCCCCACCAATGGAAACAACCTCTCTGCCTCTATCTTGTCTATCCCTTTCATGATTTTAAATGTTTCTATAAGATCACCCCTCATCCTTCTGAACTCCAAGGAGTAAAGACCCAGTCTACTCAATCTATCATCATAAGGTAACCCCCTCATTTCTGGAATCAGCCTAGTGAATCGTCTCTGTACCCCTTCCAAAGCTAGTATATCCTTCCTTAAGTAAGGTGACCAAAACTGCACGCAGTACTCCAGGTGCAGCCTTACCAATACCTTATACAGTTGCAGCAAGACCTCCCTGCTTTTGTACTCCATCCCTTTCGCAATGAAGGCCAATATTCCATTTGCCTTCCTGATTACCTGCTGCACCTGCAAACTAAACTTTTGGGATTCATGCACAAGGACCCCCAGGTCCCTCTGCACCACAGCATGTTGTAATTTCTCCCCATTCAAATAATATTCCCTTTTACTGTTTTTTTTCCCAAGGTGGATGACCTCACACTTTCCGACATTGTATTCCATCTGCCAAATCTTAGCCCATTCGCTTAACCTATCCAAATCTCCTTGCAGTCTCTCTGAGTCCTCTACACAACCCGCTTTCCCACTAATCTTAGTGTCATCTGCAAATTTTGTTGCACTACACTCTGTCCCCTCTTCTAGGTCATCTATGTATATTGTAAACAGTTGTGGTCCCAGCACTGATCCCTGTGGCACACCACTAACCACTGATTTCCAACTGGAAAAGGACCCATTTATCCCGACTCTCTGCTTTCTGTTCGCCAGCCAATTCTCTATCCATGCTAATACATTTCCTCTGACTCCGCGTACCTTTATCTTCTGCAGTAACCTTTTGTGTGGCACCTTATCGAATGCCTTTTGGAAATCTAAATACACCACATCCATCGGTACACCTCTATCCACCATGCTCGTTATATCCTCAAAGAATTCCAGTAAGTTAGTTAAACATGACTTCCCTTTCATGAATCCATGCTGCGTCTGCTTGATTGCACTATTCCTATCCAGATGTCCCGCTATTTCTTCCTTAATGATAGTTTCAAGCATTTTCCCCACTACAGATGTTAAACTAACCGGCCTATAGTTACCTGCCTTTTGCCTGCCCCCTTTTTTAAACAGAGGCGTTACATTAGCTGCTCTCCAATCCGCTGGTACCTCCCCAGAGTCCAGAGAATTTTGGTAGATTATAACGAATGCATCTGCTATAACTTCAGCCATCTCTTTTAATACCCTGGGATGTATTTCATCAGGACCAGGGGACTTGTCTACCTTGAGTCCCATTAGCCTGTCCAGCACTACTCCCCTAGTGATAGTGATTGTCTCAAGCTCCTCCCTTCCCACATTCCTGTGGCCTGCAAACTTTGGCATTGTTTTTGTGTCTTCCACTGTGAAGACGGAAGCAAAATAATTGTTTAAGGTCTCAGCCATTTCCACATTTCCCATTATTAAATCTCCCTTCTCATCTTCTAAGGGACCAACATTTACTTTAGTCACTCTCTTCCGTTTTATATATCAGTAAAAGCTTTTACTATCTGTTTTTATGTTTTGCGGCAGTTTACTTTCGTAATCTATCTTTCCTTTCTTTATTGCTTTCTTAGTCATTCTTTGCTGTCGTTTAAAATTTTCCCAATCTTCTAGTTTCCCACTAACCTTGGCCACCTTATACACATTGGTTTTTAATTTGATACTCTCCTTTATTTCCTTGGTTATCCACGGCTGGTTATCACTTCTTCTTCCACTCTAAAAATGAGTCCTTAGGTGACTAAACAGTCCAATATGAGAACCACAGGTGGGACAGATAGTCGTTGAGGAAAAGAGTGGGTGAGACTGGTTTGTCGCACGCTCTTTTCACTGCCTGTGCTTGATCTCGGCGATGAGACTCGAGGTGCTCAGCGCCCTCCCGGATACACTTCCTCCACTTAGGGCTGTCTTTGGCCAGGGACTCCCAGGTGTTAGTGTGGATGTTGCACTTTATCAGGGAGGCTTTGAGGGTGTCCTTGTAATGTTTCTTTGCCCACCTTTGGCTCGTTTGCCGTGAAGGAATTCTGAGTAGAGCACTTGCTTTGGGAGTCTCATGTCTGGCATGCGAACAATGTGGCCTGCCCAGTGGAGTTGATCAAGTGTGATCAATGCTTCAATGCTGGGGATGTTGGCCTGGTTGAGGACACTAACGTTGGTGCGTCTGTCCTCCCAGGCGATTTGCAGCATCTTGCGGAGACAACGTTCGTGTTATTTCTCCAGCGACTTGAGCTGTTTACTGTTCATGGTCAGTACTATGTATTATGTACATTATGTAGTATTATGTACATGTACATAAGCAAGTACAGAGGCAGGGAAAGGGGGAGTGGAGGAAAGAACAAAAGGGAAGGTCTGTGATCGAGTGGAAGGCGGGAGAGATTAGAGAGACAAAAAGGATGATGGGGCAAGGCAAAAGGGGATGATAATGGAACAACAAAAGATGGGTCTGAAGGAGGTGTAAATGGCAATAGTAGACTCCTTACCTACAGCTGCTGTCTGAAAAAAATGGTAGCAGTGTTTATGATCTGAAATTATTGAACTCAGTGTTGAATCCAGAAGGCTGTAAAGTGCCTAATCAAAAGATGAGGTGCTGTTCCTCAAGCTTCCATTGAGCTTCAATAGAACAATGTAGGAGGCTAAGGACAGAGAGATCAGAGTGGGAATGGAGTGGAGAATGAAAATGGCATGCGATCTGAAGCTCAGATCATGCTTGCAGACTGAATGGAGGTGTTTCGCAAAGTGATCACCAATTTGGTCTTCCTAATGTAGAGGAGGCCGCATTGTGAACAGCGAATACAGTACACTAAATTGAAAGAAATACAAGTAAATCGCCGAAAGAGTGTTTGGGGCCCTGGATGGGGGAAGAGAGAAGGTAAAGAAAGACTTGCATTTATATAGCGCCTTTCATGACCCCGGATGTCTCAAAGCGTTTTACAGGCAATGAAGTACTTTTGGAGTGTAGTCACTGTTGTAAAGTAGGAAACGTGGCAGCCAATTTGCGCATAAGCAAACTCCCACAAACAGCAATGTGATAATGACCAGATAATCTATTTTTTTTAATGTTGATTGAGGGATAAACATTGGCCAGGACGCCAAGGATAACTCCCCTGCCCTTCTTCGACCTTTTACATCCACTTGAGAGAACAGACGGAGCCTCGGTTTAACATCTCATCCAAAAGACGGTACCTCTGACAGTGCAGCAGTCCCTCAGTATTGCACTGTCAGCCTAGATTTTTTTGTGCTCAAGTCCCTGGAGTGGGACTTGAATCCACAACCTTCTGACTCAGAGGCACTACAAGCGCAGGTGTTGCATCTCATGACACGAGTCTACTATGTAGTGCATTACTGAATACTTAATGAAAATCCAAATATATTACGTTTATTCCATTACCTTTATCTACCCTTTCTGTTACTTCCTCAAAGCACAGCCTTCCCTTTTGGAATCCGTGCTGACTACTCTTTAAACTATATTTTCAATGTCGAGATGTTTTTCTATTACATATTTGACGGTATTATTTTGAGTTTGAAAGGCAGAATAACAATGGGCCTCAAAATGCACCAAATAAAGTGCCAAATCACAATGTTCTAGATTGTTGACTTCAGAATTCCCCCTCCCCAATGCCTTCTCTAAATGGCCACCTTTGTTATCAATGGCAGTTTGCGCAAGCCTATCTGACTGACCCTGTGGCCTATCGACTAGAACCTCTGATCCTGAAACATTACAGTAATATTGCACCCCTCCAGATTCATTGGTACAACACAACTGTCTTAACAAAGTATGATGACATAAGGCCAACCTTCATCAAGCCTGCCAAAGAGTCGCTGAATCCCTCAACGGCTCCCTCAGCATCTACCTCAAACACAGAAATGGAAAGTGTACCAAGTCCAAGTACATCGCCTGTCATGCCTCGACGAAACTATGGGGAATCAATAACCAGCATAGGGAAAGCAAGTATAATGGGTGAGGAATTAGAAATATATCTGTTCATTTTTGAACTGAATTAAATAACTGTGGAGAAGATGCAATGAAATAAATCAGATTTATACTTTGGATCTTGTAAGGCATTTATTATTGGCATTTAATGTATTTGTATCATAAATTATAGGGCCTGTTAGAACAGTTAAATGATTAAAATGCTAATGATTTTTTTACATCCTGACTTTAAATTTTTTTAATTGTACTTTTATAAAAATTGGTTATATTAACCTGCTTGCCAGTTTGTTCCCTGGCACTGCTTAGACCACCATTTTAGAATGAGAAAACTATGTAGCAAGCATATTGTTACATTTGCCATATTGGTATCATTTAAAGTTAGCATTTCCCTAGTAGCACAGTGGGTAAATGCACCAATTGTGAGTTTTGGAACAGTACATACTATGATCTGAATTTCCTGAGTTGTGGTATTAGGGCAGGCATATACAATGGAGCAGCTCCATGTTGTGCCACATCCCCACCCATTGAAATTGTATTTGCAATTTTCTGCTGGAAGTTGGCAGAAGAGCAAATTTAAATAAGGCAATCAGATCGTAATGTCAGAAATCCAATTTTGCAACTTGGATTGCTTGTTTGCCATGTAACTTTAAATCTGCTCCGATAAAACATGCATCCAGCATTAGTGGCACACCAATGTGGAAGTTGGTCAAAGAGTCTCTGCAAGTACAACAACAACTTGTATTTATATAGTGCCTTTAACATAGCAAAACATCCCAAGGAACTTCTCAGGAGTGTTAGAAGATAAATAACATATAAGTATGTTTGAGTTTGTGTGTATGTATTGGCACATATGGCAGAGCCTGGTCTCCAGTCGTCTTGTATCCCCCTGCCACTGGACCAAGACTTTCCTTCACGCCCATGTGGTGGCTGGTGTGCAACGGCCAGTACCCCACGTTAAAAGAATTCACGCACAGACATCTTCCACCGTTTAAAATGAGTTCATCAGTCACCTGAGTACTCATTGTTAATGTGGAGCAAGTCATCCTCGACCCCAAGGGACCACCTATGATGATGATCTTAACCTAATGTAGAACAATAGTCATGGTGTCGCCATCTTGCGTCCATGGCTGCTCCCTTATTCTATTGGCACTCTTTATTGCACATCCTGAGCAAGCAATACCAATACCAGCTCCAGCAACTCGTGGCTGTAGCCGCTGGAGGCTTGGTGTTTCAGCAGTCGATGTTTACTCTTGTCCGAACGGAGACTCGTCGTCAAATGCGGCCGATAGTCTCCTCCCATCGGGCATCGCTTCGGCCCGAGCAACAACATGGCGGATCCAAGGGAGAAAGCGCTTCAGGATTACAGGAAGAAATTACTGGAGCACAAAGAGATCGACGGCCGCTTGAAAGAGTGTGCGTTTTCATATTTTACTCATCTCCAGCGGGTTGTGGGGTGAAGGCGGCTCTCGCGTCTTGTGCGAACGAGTAATGGCGGTGCCGGCTCCGACTCGCTTTGTCATGCATTGAGTAGGGATGAAGCCGGGCCTGAGCGAATCGCAGCTTTTGCAGCAAGCCAGGCCGGGGCTGCCCGAGCTCCAGCTCTCGCTCCCGGGCACTTTCCTGCGAATCATTTTTTAAGGTGCAGAAGCGAAGTGTAGGAAATGTAATGTGGGATTCAGGAGTGAAGCAGCGGGTTTGTTGATCCGGGGTCTACTCTGGGTCCCCGTGGTAAAGAGTTGATCGCAACAGTTGACTAATTGGGTAGTTATTGAGGTGCGGTGACATATTTTCTGCGAATAAACAGTGAACCCAAGTGTTTTGAGGCAAATCTCGCGCCTTTCTTCATAAAATCTTGTAGAACAGAAGGACACCATTCGGTCCATCGAGCCTGTACCGGCCCTTTGAAAGCTATCCAATTAGTCACACTCATCCCCTCTTGCAGAATTCAAGTAAATAATAATATTGCTGTAATTTTGAATACAATGTTCTATTGGTATTTACATTTAATCGAATTTGTAATGTTATTTCAACTGTGAGACGTTTTGAATGGCGTGATGTCAGGACCTTAAAACATTTCGCGTAACTTGGCTATCCCTTAGAAACATAGAAAATAGGTGCAGGAGTAAGCCATTCGCCCCTTCAAGCCTGCACCACCATTCAATAAGATCATGGCTGATCATTCACCTCAGTACCCCTTTCCTGCTTTCTCTCCATAGCCCTTGATCCTTTAGCCGTAATGGCCATATCTAACTCCCTCTTGAATATATCCAATGAACTGGCATCAACAACTCACTGAGGTAGAGAATTCCATGGGTTAACAACTCTCTGAGTGAAGAAGTTTCTACTCATCTCAGTTCTAAATGGCTTACCCCTTATCCTTAGACTATATCCCCTGGTTCTGGACTTCCCCAACACCGGGAATATTCTTCCTGCATCTAACCTGTCCAGTCCTGTCAGAATTTTATTTGTTTCTATGAGATCCCCTCATCCTTCTAAACTCCAGTGAATACAGGCCCAGTTGATTCAGTCTCTCCTCATATGTCAGTTCTGCCATCCTGGGAATCAGTCTGGTGAACCTTTGCTGCACTCCCTCAATAGCAAGAACGTCCTTCCTCAGATTAGGAGACCAAAACTGAACACAATATTCCAGTTGAGGCCTCACTAAGGCACTATAGAACTGCTTTAAGACCTCTCTGCTCCTATAGTCAAATCCCCTAGCTATTAAGGTTAACATACCATTTGCCTTCTTCACCACCTGCTGTACCTGCATGCCAACTTTCAATGACTGATGTACCATGACACCCAGGTCTCGTTGCACCTCCCCTTTTCCTAATCTGCTGCCATTCAGATAATATTCTGCCTTCATGTTTTTGCCACCAAAGTGGATAACCTTACATTTATCCACATTATACTGCCACTCATTTGCCCAGTCACCTAACCTGTCCAAGCCAGCCTGCAGCCTTTTAGCATCCTCCTCACAGCTCACACTGCCACCCAGCTTAGTGTCATCTGCAAACTTGGAGATATTACACTCAATTCCCTCATCCAAATCATTAATGTATATTGTAAATAGCTGAGGTCCCGGCACTGAACCCTGCGGCACCCCACTAGTCACTGCCTGCCATTCTGAAAAGGACCCGTTTATCCTGACTCTCTGCTTCCTGTCTGCCAACCAGTTCTTTATCCACGTCTGTACATTACCTCCAATACCATGTGCTTTAATTTTGCACACCAATCACTTATGTGGGACCTTGTCAAAAGCCTTTTGAAAGTCCAAATACACCACATCCACTGGTTCTCCTTTGTCCACTCTACCAGTTACATCCTCAAAAAATTCTAGAAGATTTGTCAAGCAGGATTTCCCCTTCATAAATCCATGCTGACTTGGACCGATCCTGTCACTGCTTTCCAAATGTGCTGCTATTTCATCTTTAATAATTGATTCCAACATTTTCCCCACTACTTATGTCAGGCTAACCGGTCTATAATTACATGTTTTCTCTCTCCCTCCTTTCTTAAAAAGTGGTGTTACATTAGCTACCCTCCAGTCCATAGGAACCGATCCAGAGTTGATAGACTGTTGGAAAATGATCATCAATGCATCCACTATTTCTAGGGCTACTTCCTTAAGTACTCTAGGATGCAGACTATTAGGCCCCAGAGATTTATCGGCCTTCAATCCCATCAATTTCCCAAACACAATTTCCTGCCTAATAAGGATTTCCTTCAGTTCCTCCTTCTCACTAGACCCTCGGTCCCCTAGTATTTCTGGAAGGTTATTTGTGTCTTCCTTCGTGAAGACCGAATCAAAGTATTTGTTTAACTGGTCCGCCATTTCTTTGTTCTCCATTTTAAATTCACCTGAATCTGACTGCAAGGGATCTATGTTTGTTTTCACTAATTTTTTTCTCTTCACATATCCCTTCTTGAAGAAATGATAAAATACAAGTGTGCCCAATAATAATTTAGTATACTAGCCAGAGACTGCAAAAATGAAAACAGGAATATACTGGAAACCGGTCAGACAGCATCTATGAAGTGGACAGACAAGTTAACGTTTTGTTTTTGTTTAAGATTTCCAGCAACAGCAGGTTTTTTTTTGCTATATAAAATGTTCAATGTGGAATAACGTTTGGCACACCTTGTTTTGGGGAAATTGCTTGCATGCATATTTCACTAAAACATGCCATTATCCTATTTTTAACAAAGCTTTTAGTTTATTTATAAACATTTACACAAATAAAAGTCTTAATTCATTTGGGGAAAATGGTAGCTTGTGAAATAACTTCCTTTTGGTGTGAAATATTCCACAAGACAATCAAGTCATTTTCAATTTTGAATCTTCTGATCAGTTTGTATGATTTATGCTTCACAGATTAAAAGGAATGAGCAATTATTATATTAAATTTCATAGAGAGAACTTAGAGCATAAAGTGTAGCATAATACTTAAAAATCAAGTTTTCTTCTCTTCAGGTATTTGCTACTCCTACTTTGCTTTCTCCCTCAATACAAAAACAAAATACTGGGGATGCTGGAAATCTGAAATAAAAAAAGAAAATGCTGGAAATACTCAGCAAGTCAGGCAGCATCTGTGGAGAGAGAAATAGTTAACGTTTCAGGTCGCTGACCTTTCGTCAGCTTTCTCCATCAGCTGGGAGAGTTGAATAATGCACAGCTTAATTCACAGGCTCTATAAATGGTTGACGGACAGAACGTTACTGGTAGTTGAGATCAGCCCTGCTCGGTCTTTAGAAAATCTCACTATAATGGAAAAGGTCTTATGAAATATTGCCTGCCACCTCTTTTAACTGGTGATTTTTAGGTGCAGGGGAAACATAACTAACCAAAGATTAAAGTAAATTATCAGTAACTTTTTCCTACAAACTAAGTGTGTACATGGCCAACTATTGACAAATGATCTGAAGTCTTAAATACAATAAATCCTTTTTTCCTAGACGTACTTACAATCCGTGAGCAACAAAACACAATCTTGCATTTTGACGACGTGTTTCTATAAGTATCACAAAATATACTTTTCACTCTCTCAATCCCAGACTTCTGTACAGAGTGCTTGAGTTCACAAAATATGCACACAAATACAAAAAAATTAAATCTTATTGTGCAATGGGATAGTTCTACAATAGCATGTATTAAATACTCGACCAGCATCAGATGAGGTGTGTTTATATATTCTGAGTTCATTAACTCTTCATGGCATCCACAATCCTTTGCAAAATGATTTGCTAAATAATGATTTAAAAAAAAAAAATTCTTTCAAAGTTTAGGTACTGGCTGTAAACTAATTCTCTATCACCAGTTACATTTGTAGATAACTGAACATGTAATATGTTTTTCTAAATCCTATTTAAATGAAAATATTTAAGAGCAATGATGCCAGTATGTGCTAAATGAGGAAGTAGTAACTGAAAACTAATTCCAGCAAATTGTACAAATTACAGACATACTCCTTCTAAATGCTTGTATTACTACAATGCACTCCTTCCTCATGACATGTTGAGAGTTACAATTATAGAATTTAACACTACAGAAGGCAGATGTTCAGTCCATTGCTCCTGTGCTTGCTTTCGAAGAGCTTTCCATTTAATCTGTTTCCCTTGTCTTTTCCCTATATCTTTTTTTTTCATTATTTATCCATTTCCCTTTTAAAACCTATTACAGATTCTGCTTCCATGACTGTTCTGGAAGAATATTTCAGAACTAAACAACCCTTTGGGTAAGAAAAACTTTCTCCCACACCCCTCTATATTTTTTTGGTCATCAATTTAAAAATTCCAGTTATAGACTCACTGAACAATGGAAATTGTTTTTCCCTATTTATCTTATCAAAAGCCCCAGTTTCTCTAGGCTTACCTCATATCTCATACCTCTCATCCTGGTATCATCTGTTCTGTACCTTTGTCATGACATGGCATCCTTCTTAAAGTAAGGTGCCCAAAACTGGGCATACTATTCTAACTACGGCAATAACCCAATGTCCTGTTAACATAGAAACATAGAAAATAGGTTCAGAAGTAGGTCATTCGGCCCTGCGAGCCTGCACTGCCATTCAATGGGATCATGGCAGATCATTTCCTCAGTACACTGTTCCTGCTTTCTCTCCATACTCCTTGATCCCCTTAGCTGTAAGGGCCATATCTAACTCCCTCTTGAATATATCCAATGAACTGGCATTAACAACTCTCTGCGGTAGGGAATTCCACAAGTTAACAACTCTGAGTGAAGAAGTTTCTCCTCATCTCAGTCCTAAATGACCCACCCCTTATCCTAAGACTATGTCCCCTGGTTCGGGACTTCCCCAACATCGGGAACATTCTTCCTGCATCTAATCTGTCCAGACCCGTCAGAATCTTCTATGCTTCTATGAGATCCCCTCTCATCCTTCTAAACGCCAGTGAATAAAGGCCCAGTTGATCCAGTCTCTCCTCATATGACAGTCCAGCTATCCCTGGAATCAGTCTGGTGAACCTTTGCTGCACTCCCTCAATAGCAAGAACGTCCTTCCTCAGCTTAGGAGACCAAAACTGTACACAATATTCCAGGTGAGGCCTCACTAAGGCCCTGTACAACTGCAGTAAGACCTCCCTGCTCCTATACTCAAATCCCCTAGCTATGACATACCATTTGCCGCCTTCACCGCCTGCTGTACCTGCAAGCCCACTTTCAGTGACTGATGAACCACGACACCCAGGTCTCGTTGCATCTCCCCTTTTCCTAATCTGCCGCCATCCAGATAATATTCTGCCTTCGTGTTTTTGCCCCCAAAATGGATAACCTCACATTTATCCACATTATACTCTAAAGTTTGCTAAGTTAAGATATTTGATTGACACAAAAATTACATCAATTGGACGTCATAACAACAAGAATCTAGCGTAAAAACTGAGATCAGGTAACTCAACCAGTTCTGCCCCGACATGAATGGATCAGTGGGATGGGCTAGTTGTGTGGTTGAAGATTTGTCGTGCTTGCTGTTGTGTTTTGGAATGGGAAAAAGTGGGGGAGTGAAATGAAGAGGCACAAATAATTTAGAAAAAGTATACACAGGCCTTTCTCTTATTTGATAATCTAGCTTGTTTTATGTCACTGAATATTTAAAGTTAATATTGTATTTATGCATACTACTGTTAACAAAATTATAGGCCATGGGATTAAAGGAACAGCGTCACCATGGATACAACATTGATTAAGGGACAGAAAATTATGAGTAGTGGTACGGTTGTTTGTCAGACTGGAGGGAAGCAAAATTCGGTCAGGCAGAGTCAGCATGGATTTATGAAGGGGAAGTCATGTTTGACAAATTTGCTGGAATTCTTTGAGGATGTAACGAACAGGATGGATAAAGGGGAACCAGTGGATGTGGTGTATTTGGACTTCCAGAAGGCATTTGACAAGGTGCCACATAAAAGGTTACTGCACAAGATAAAAGTTCACGGGGTTGGGGGTAATATATTAGCATGGATAGAGGATTGGCTAACTAACAGAAAACAGAAAGTCGGGATAAATGGTTCATTCTCTGGTTGGCAACTAGTAACTAATGGGGTGCTGCAGGGATCAGTGCTGGGACCCCAACTATTTACAATCTGTATTAACGACTTGGAAGAAGGGACTGAGTGAAATGTAGCCACGTTTGCTGACGATACAAAGATGGGAGGAAAAGCAATGTGTGAGGAGGACACAAAAAACCTGCAAAAAGATATAGACAGGCTAAGTGGGGAAAAATTTGGCAGATGGAGTATAATGTTGGAAAGTGTGAGGTCATGCTCAGATGAATACGTGGCTTTAGCAGTGGTGCAGAAGGGAGGGATTCAAATTCCTGGGACATTGGAACCGGTTCTGGGGGAGGTGGGACCAGTACAAACCGGGCGGTCTGCACCTGGGCATGACCGGAACCAATGTCCTAGGGGGAGTGTTTGCTAGTGCTGTTTGGGAGGAGTTAAACTAATATGGCAGGGGGATGGGAATCTATGCAGGGAGACAGAGGGGAATAAAATGGAGTCAGAAGCAAAAAATAGAAAAGAGAATAGTAAAAGTGGAGGGCAGAGAAACCCAAGGCAAAAAACAAAAAGGGCCACTTTACAGCAGAATTCTAAAGGGCCAAAGTGTGTTAAAAAGACAAGCCTGAAGGCTCTGTGCCTCAATGCGAGGAGTATTCGGAATAAGGTGGAAGAATTAACTGCGCAGATAGCACTTAATGAATACGATGTGATTGGCATCATGGAGACATGGCTCCAGGGTGACCAAGGCTGGGAACTCAACATCCAAGGGTATTCAGCATTTAGGAAGGATAGACAGAAAGGAAAAGGAGGCGGGGTGGCGTTGCTGGTTAAAGAGGAAATTAATGCAATTGCAAGGAAGGACATTAGCTTGGATGATGTGGAATCGGTATGGGTGGAGCTACGGAATACCAAAGGGCTAGAAAACGTTAGTGGTTGTTGTGTTATGTACAGACCACCAAATAGTAGTAGTGAGGTTGGGGACAGTATCAAACAAGAAATAAGGGATGTGTGCAATAAAGGTACAGCAGTAATCATGGGTGACTTTAAACTACATATGGATTGGGCTAACCTAACTGGTAGCAATGCGGTGGAGGAGGATTTCCTGGAGTGTATTAGGGATGGTTTTCTAGACCAATATGTCGAGGAACCAACCAGAGAGCTGGCCATCCTAGACTGGGTGATGTGTAATGAGAAGGGACTAATTAGCAATCTTGTTCTGCGAGGTCCCTTGGGGAAGAGTGACCATAATATGGTAGAATTCTTTATTAAGATGGAGAGTGACAAAGTTAATTCAGAAACTAGGGTCCTGAACTTAAGGAAAGGTAACTTTGATGGTATGAGGTGCGAATTGGCTAGATTAGACTGGCAAATTATACTTGAAGGGTTGACGGTGGATAGGCAATGGCAAACCTTTAAAGATCATATGGACAAACTTCAACAATTGTACATCCCTGTCTGGAGTAAAAATAAAATGGGGAAGGTGGCTCAACCGTGGCTAACAAGGGAAATTAAGGACAGTGTTAAATACAAGGAAGAGGCATATAAATTAGCCAGAAAAAGTAGCAAGCCGGAGGACTGGGAGAAATTTAGAATACAGCAGAGGAGGACTAAGGGTTAAATTTAAAAGGGGGAAAATAGAGTACGAGAGGAAGCTTGCCGGAAACATAAAAAATGACTGCAAAAGCTTCTATAGATATGTGAAGAGAAAAAGATTAATGAAGACAAACGTAGGTCCCTTGCAGTCGGATTCGGGTGAATTTATAATGGGGAACAAAGAAATGGCAGACCAATTGAACAAGTACTTTGGTTCTGTCTTCACAAAGGAAGACACAAATAACCTTCGGGATGTACTAGGGGACCGAAGGTCTAGTGAGAAGGAGGAACTGAAGGATATCCTTATTAGGTGGGAAATTGTGTTGGAGAAATTGGCGGGATTGAAGGCGGTGAAGAAGGCAAATGGTATGTTGGTCTTCATAGCAAGCGGACTTGAGTATAGGAGCAGGGAAGTCTTACTGCAGTTATAGGAGCAGGGAAGTCTTACTGCAGTTGTACAGGGCTTGGTGAGGCCCCACCTGGAATATTGTGTTCAGTTCTGGTCTCCTAATCTGAGGAGGAACATTCTTGCTATTGAGGGATTGCAGCGAAGGTTCACCAGACTGATTCGCGGGATGGCAGGACTGACATATGAGGAGAGACTGGATCGACTGGGCCTGTATTCACTGGAGTTTAGAAGGATGAGAGGGGATCTCATAGAAACTTAAAATTCTGACGGGACTGGACAGGTTAGATGCAGGAAGAATGTTCCCGATGTTGGGGAAGTCCAGAACCAGGGGACACAGTCTAAGGATGAGCGGTAAGCCATTTAGGACTGAGATGAGGAGGAACTTCTTCACTCAAAGAGTTGTTAACCTGTGGAATTCCCTGCCGCAGAGAGTTGTTGATGCCAGTTCATTGGATATATTCAAGAGGGAGTTAGATATGGCCCTTGCGGCTAAAGGGATCAAGGGATATGGAGAGAAAGCAGGAACGGGGTACTGAAGGAATGATCAGCCATGATCTTGTTGAATGGTGGTGCAGGCTCGAAAGGCCGGATGGCCTACTCCTGCACCTATTTTCTATGTTTCTATGCACTTTGTCAGAAAAAAAATCCAAGAGCAAATTACTTTTAAACGCAGAAACATTACAAAGTGCTACAGTACAGCGGGACCTGGGGGTACTTGTGCATGAAACACAAAAGGATAGTATGCAGGTACAGCAAGTGATCAGGAAGGCCAATGAAATCTTGCCCTTTATTGCAAAGGGGATGGAGTACAAAAGTCTTGCTTCCGCTATACAAGGTATTGATGAGGCCACACCTGGAATACTGCGTGCAGTTTTGGTTTCCATATTTACGAAAGATATACTTGCCTTCGAGGCAGTTCAGAGAAGGTTCACTAGGTTGATTCCGGAGATGAGGGGGTTGAGTTTTGAGGAAAGGTTGAGTAGGTTGGGCCTCTACTCATTGGAATTCAGAAGAATAAGAGGTGATCTTATCGAAACATATAAGATTATGAGGGGGCTTGACAAGGTGGATGCAGAGAGGATGTTTCCACTGATGAGGACGACTAGAAATAGAGGACATGATCTTAGAATAAGGGGCCGCCCATTTAAAACGGAGATGAGGAGAAATTTCTTCTGAGGGTTGTAAATCTGTGGAATTCGCTGCCTTAGAGAGCTGTGGAAGCTGGGACATTGAATAAATTTAAGACAGTTTCTTAAATGATAAGGGGTTATGGGGAGCGAGCAGGGAAGTGGAGCTGAGTCCATGATCTTGAATGACGGAGCAGGCTCGAGGGTCCGTATGGCCTACTCCTGCTCCTATTTCTTATGTTCTTATGTTCTTGTACAGTGATGTTCCCCAGGAGACGGTATTGGGACCACTGCTCCGACCTGGACTTGGGCATACAGGGCATCATTTCAAAGTTTGCAGATGTCATGAAACTCAGCAATGTAGTGAACAATGAGGAGGATCGTAGCAGACTTCAGGAGGACATAGACAGACTGGTGAAATGGACAGACACATGGCAGCTGAAATTTAACACCGAGAAGTGTGAAGTGATGCATTTTGGTAGGAAGAATGAGGCGAGGCGAGGCAATATGAACGAAATGATACCATTTTAAAAGGGGTCAAGAGCAGAGAAACCTGGGGGTGTATGTACGCAAATCTTTGAAGATAGCGGGACAAGTTGAGAAGGCTGTTTAAAAAGCATATGGGATTCTTGGCTTTATAAATAAGAGACATAGAGTACAGAAGCAAGGAAGTTATGGTAACCTTTATAAAATACTGGTTAGGCCTCAGCTAGATTATTGTGTTCAATTCTGGGCACCTCACTTTTGGAAGGATGTCAAGGCTTTGGAGGAGGTGCAGAGGAGATTTACTAGAATAGTACCAGGGATGACAGACTTCAGTTACGTGGAAAGAACGGAGAAGCTGTGGTTGTTCACCTTAGAGAGAGAAGAGGAGATTTGATAGAGGTGTTCAAAATCGTGAATGGTCTTGATAGAGTAAATCAGGAGAAATTGATTCCAGTGGCAAAAGGGTCGGTAACCAGAGGACACAGATCATTGGTAAAAAGCAGAAGCGACAAGAGGAAAACATTTTTTTACACAGCGAGTTGTTGTGATTGTGCATGAACTACCTGAAAGGGTGGTGGAAGCAGATTCAATAGTAACATTCAAAAGAGAATTGGATAAGTAAGTGAAGGGGGAAAAAAATACAAGACTAAGGGGAAAGAGCAGGGGAGTGGGATTAATTGGATAGCTCTACCAAAGAGCCAGTGCAGGCACGATGGTCCAAACGGCCTCCTTCTGTTATGTATCATTAGAGAGCATTTGAGTGTCTTATTAGTCTGTCAATCCTGTAAAATTAAAGTTCAAACCTTTTTCCTGTATACAGTAAGAGAACAACTGAAGGAACTAACAAAGCAGTATGAAAAGTCTGAAAATGACCTCAAAGCTCTTCAGAGTGTAGGACAGGTAAGAGTTCATCATTCCTTCACCTAATGTCAATGTGTGCTTTTCTGCAGTTTCTGTTGAAGATGAATAAAATTAATTTGTTTTCCTCAGATTGTCGGTGAAGTGCTGAAACAGCTTACAGAAGAGAAATGTAAGTATTGCAGTTTAATTGTTAGTGACTGCAATTCACCTTAACTGACCTTCAAAACAAAGCAATTAAAATGATTTAATTTTGTTTTTTTCTGTGTAGTTATTGTAAAGGCTACAAATGGACCACGATATGTTGTTGGCTGCCGTCGCCAGGTAAAGTATTCAAAATTGTACAGACAAGTCGTATCTAAAACCATCTGTTTAGCATATATTGCTGTCTATCGAATGTTTTTTTAATGTTCGAAGAAAAAAAAATTGAGCTGCTAAATTGTCAGCTGCCCCCCTCTCCCAAAATGGCTAAGAAGGTAAAGACAGTCTATAGCTGAGTCATACAAGCCAGACCCTTGTATGTAATGAGTCAGCTGACTCCTTAGTAGGGGCGTGACATTTGCTCTCGACACCTTTGCTTTCTTTAGGGAGAGGAAATCATTCATGATTCAGTGAGAAATTTTAAAGGCACCATGATTGTTGTACCACCTGTTTGGGGACCAGATTTTGGCAACGGTTGCTCTTGCTCTGAAAGTGTAACATACCAGACGATTCATGCCAAACACTTATACCAGGCTGAATTACCAAATAGGTTTATTCACGGAAGGGGTCTTGCAAGATCAGTAAAAGTTGGTCAGTTTTGAACCAGTTAACAAGAGTTAAGTAGACAAATCAATACTTTGCAGACATTTCCAATAATTGGCAATTGACTTTTCAGGTAGATATTATCCTACCCCTACTGATCGTAGTTGTACAGGTGTAATGTCCGGAAACCTCTGGGTCGAGGCCATTCTGTTTTTTGAGTTTTTCCAGATTTCGGAGAAGAAATCTGACGTCCCGAATCTGGAAACCTCTGGGCCGAGTTTAGGGTATTTCTGGATTTTGGAGAAGAAATACGACGTCCCGAATCTGGAAATCCCTGGGCGAGTTTCGGGTATTTCCGGATTTCGGAGAAGAAAATCCGATGTCCCGAATCCGGAAACCCTTGGGCTGACTTTCGTGAATTTCCAGATTTCAGAGCATTACATCCGATGGCATGAATCCGGCAACCAGAAGGCTGGGCCGCATCGTGCTGCGTATTTTTTTTGATTCGTGCTTGGAAAAAGGTATGTACAGCTTAAAAGTCGGTTTTAGGGAAATATGTCCAGATTCCAGGCAACGACTCTTGCAATCTGCACAATGTCCGGTTTTCGGACAATTCTAGTTTTTAGAACTTCGGATTTCGGACGTTCTACCTGTATTTCAAATTGCGTAAGTGTCTCTACTTATGTAGCCACCGTCTTGCCTCAATGTTCGTTGTCAGAAATGTCAAAACCTTTTAACATTCACCGTTGATATTCAGTCTTTGCCATTGAGAAGCCATCCTGCCAGACTATGATCATTTATATTGTGGTTGACCAGCCAACTAACACACAAAAGCTTATCAAAAAAACGGATCCATTGAAGGCTGTTCCAAGTTAGAGTTGTCCTGAATAGATTAATTGCTTAATAATAGAAGAAAGACAGACTTGGATTTATATGGCGCCTTTCACGACCACTGGACGTCTCAAAACGCTTTCCAGCCTTTTGGAGTAGTCACTGTTTTAATGTGGGAAACGCGGCAGCCAATTTGCGCACAGCAGTGCTCCCACCAACAGCAATGTGATATTGACCAGATAATCTGTTTTTGTTATGTTGATTGAGGGATAGATATTGGCCAGGACACCGAGGATAACTCCCCTGCTCTTCTTCAAAATAGTGCCATGAGATCTTTTATGTCCACCTGAGAGAGCAGACAGGGCCTCGGTTTAACGTCTCTTCCAAATGACGGCACCTCCGTCAGTGCAGCACTCCCTCAGCACTGTACTGGAGTGTCAGCCTAGATTTATTTGCTGAAGTCCCTGGAGTGGGACTTGAACCTACAACCTTCTGACTCCAAGGCGAGTGTGCTACCCACTAAGCTACAGCTGACACTGTTACATATTGTTCACACTTGGTCATTATTTGCCTGAGATTCAATTTCAGTTAGTAATCAACTGTTTCTTTTTGATATGCTTCAAGTACAGCCAAAGAAACATGGCCAGTTTGTCAGTAGCCATTTTGAGGGTGGTACCTCCTTGATTTTTAATCTGCATCACAGTACCTATAAATTTTGGACAAAAATATTTATCACAGTCCTCCTGTCCTGATAGTGAGTAGGTCAGTTTACTACAATCATTGTGCAAGTTTTACACAGGCCCTCAACCATTCCCTGTGTCAAAATATTCCATGCTGCAACAATCCTGTAAGAAATTTCTCCTAACCTCTCTCCTTATTCCCTTATAGACCATTTTAGCCTTTGTATATTTGATTTTTAGTAATTATAATAACATTTAAGTTGTACTAAGTAATTCTGTCCAAATCCATTTCAGAAAAAAATGCTAGGCTAGTTATTTTTAACAAGGCTTTCTGAAAAATGTGGCCTGCAGGAGCTATGACTGCACTTGTAAGACCTGGCTGTATAGGTTTTCAAATGACTAATTAGGAGTAGTGTAAAAGTTTTATGCTCTTTCCCAACTGAGTTAGCCATTTACCGCCAGACCTGGCTGGATCACATAAAGCACTATTGAGTCCTGCTCTCTTCTGCCAAAACTGTTCACTATTTCAAGATCATCCTTGAATGTAAAGATATCCCCTAGCTTCTTTTCTCTGCTGCAAACTCTCTTCTTAAACCCCTGTCATCTCCACCTTCACCTCCAACAGCAAGTGCGAGGAACTCATGGACTTCTTTGTCACTGAGACCATCTGTTTTGCAGCCTCTGCGGCTTCCCTTCTTTCCCTTGGCGCACAGGGCCAAAATTCCTCGAAGGTTCCCCTCTGCCGTAGCCCTGAACTTGCTTCTTTCTTTAGTTTCTCTCCTATCTCTCCTCATGCCCTCTCCAAACTCATCTTGTCCATGAGACCCACCTCCTGCTCCCTCAACCCTATTCCCACTAAACTGCTGACCATGCAACGTCCCATCCTGGCTCCCATGTTATCTGATATTGCTAACAGTGTTATCTCCTCAGGTACTGTCCCCCTCTCCCTCAAATCTGCCATCATCACCACTCTCCTGGGGGGAAAAAACAACCCTTGATCCCTCCGTCCTACCGCCCCATCTCCCACCTCCATTTCCTCTTCAAAGTCCTTGAGCATACTGTCGCCTCCCAAATCTGTGCCCATCTTTCCTGCGACTCCATTGTTTGAATCCCTCCAATCAGGCTTCTGCCCCGGCCACACTACCGAAACGGCTCTTATCAAAGTCACAAATTATATCATATGTGACTGACCAAGGTAAACTATCTCCCCTCATTGTTCTCCAACTGGCTGCTGCCTTTGATGGGGTTGACCACACCATCCTCCCAGCTGTCTGAACTCGCCTGGTTCCATTCGTTTCTATCCATTCGTAGCCAGAGAATCACCTGCAATGGCTTCTCCTCCTGCTCCCACACCGTTATCTCTGGTATCCCACAAGGATCTACCCTTGGCCTCCTCCTATTTCTCACCTACATGCTGCCACTTGGCAACAGCATCCGAAAACACAGCATTAGCTTCCACATGTACGCTGACGACACCCAGCTTTAACTCACCACCACCTTTCTTGACCCCTCCTCTGTCTCTAAATTGTCACACTGCTTCTCCGACATCCAGTACTGGATGAGCAGAAATTTCCTCCAACTAAATATTGGGAAGATCAAAGCCATAAACCCCGTTCTCTAGCTATTGATTCCATCCCTCTCCCTGGCAAATGTCTGAGGCTGAACCAGACTGTTCTCAACCTTGGTGTTATATTTGACCCCGTGGTGAGCATCCGACCACATATCCGTGCCATCACTAAGACTGCCTATTTCCACCTCTAACATCGCCCAACTCCACTCCTGCCTCAGCTCACCTGCTGCTGAAACCCTCGTCCACGCCTTTGTTACCTCTAGATTTGACAATTCCAACATACTCTTAGCCAGTCTCCTATTTTCCACCATCCATATACTTGAGGTCATCCAAAACTCTGCTGCCCATGTCAAAACGTCTAATGATCAACTATTCCATCGGGGTATCTATGTAAAATTGTTTTGTATGTAAAAATAGTGTGTATATTCTCTTATTTGATAACTGTTTCAAACATATTAGTAGTTATCTATCTTGAGTTCTAAGTTTGCTTGAGGTTTTGCAATGTTAAAAAGAAATTAAGGCTGTTGACTTTTTGTATCTGAGCCTTACAATCATAGAACAAGTCTGTTGTTTAAAAATTGAATTGTCTCTTAATCTAGAAGCTTTACCCTCGAACTTATTTTTTTTTAAAATCAACTTTCTGCTGTCGCTTAATACTACCTGGCCAGATACTACCTCATCCTCACCAATCTACCTGTCGCAGATGCATCTGTCTACGACAACATTGGTAGCAGTGATCACAGCAGAATTATTGTTGAGACAAAGTCCCATCTTCACACTGAAGACACCCTCCATCATGTTGTGTGGCACTACCACCATGCTAAATGAGATATATTCAGAACAGATCTAGCAGCTCAAAACTGGGCATCCAAGAGGCAGCAGCAGAATTCTATTCCACCACAATCTGTAACCTCATGGCCTGGCATATCCCTCACTCTACCATTACCATCAGGCCAGGGGACCAACCCTGGATCAAGGAAGAGTGTAGAAGAGCATGCCAGGAGCAGCACCTAAAAATGAGGTGCCAACCTGGAGAAGCTGCAACACAGGACTACATGCTAAGCAACAGAAGCAGCATGCTATAAACAGAGCTAAGCGATCCCACAAATAGCAGATCAGATCAAAGCTCTGCAATCCTGCCACGTCCAGTCGTGAATGGTGGTGGACAGTTAAACAACTAACGGGAGGAGGAGGCAACATGAATATCCTCATCCTCAATAAGGGCAGAGCCCATCCCACGGTTACAAAAGACAAGGTTGAAGCATTGGCAACCATCTTCACCCAGAAGTGCCGAGTGGATGATCCATATCAGCCTCCTCCTGATGCCCCCACCATCACAGAATCCTGTCATCAGCCAATTTGATTCACTCGGTATGATACCAAGAAACGGCTGAGTGCACTGGATACAGCAAAGGCTATGGGCCCCGACAACATCCTGGCTGTCGTGCTGAAGACTTGAGCTCCAGAACTAGCTGTGCCGCTAGCCAAGCTGTTCCAGTAAAGCTACAACACTGGCATCTATCCAATAATGGAAAATTACCCAGGTATGTCCTGTCCACAAAAAAACAAGACAAGTCCAATCCAGCCAATTACCGCACCATCAATCTACTCTCAATTATCAGCAAAGTGATGGAAGGTGTTGTCAACAGTGCTATCAAGTGCCACTTGCCAATAACCTGCTCACCAATGCTCAGTTTGGGTTCCGCCAGGACCACTCTGCCCCAGACCTCATGAGGCGAGAGTGACTACCCTTGACATCAAGGCAGCATTTCACCGAGTGTGACATCAGGGAGCCCTAGTAAAACTGAAGTCAGTGGGAATCGGTGGCAAAATTTTCCACTGGCTGGAGTCATACCTAGCACAAAGGAGGATGATTGTGGTTGTTGGAGTTTAATCACTCAGCCCCAGGACATCGCTGCAGGAGTTCCTCAGGGCAGTTTCCTTAGCCTAATCATCTCCAGCTGCTTCATCAATGACTTTCCCTCCATCATAAGGTCAGAAGTGGAGATATTCGCTGATGATTGCACAGTGTTCAGTTCCATTCGCAACTCCTCAGAAAATGAAGCAGTCCATGCCCGCATGCAGCAAGACCTGGACGTCATTCAGACTTGGGCTGATAAGTGGCAAGTAACATTCGTGCCACACAATGACCATCTCCAACAAGCAACAGTCTAACCACCACCTCATGATATTCAACGGCATTACCATCGCCGAATCCCCCACCATCAACATCCAATGGGTCACCATTCAGCAGAAACCTAACTGGACCAGCCACATAAACACTATGGCAACAAGAGCAAGTCAGAGGCTGAGGCTGGGGCTTGTGTGACGAGTGTCTCAGCCCCCTTACTTCCCAAAGCCTTTCCACCATCTAAAGGGCACAAGTCAGGAGTGTGATGGAATACTCTCCACTTGCCTGAATGAAAGCAGCTCCAACAACACTCAACAAGCTCGACACCATCCAGGACAAAGCAGCCCATTTGATTGGCACCCCATCCACCACCTTCAACATTCACTCCCTCCACAGGACAAGGGTAGCAGGTGCATGGGAACACCATCACCTGCAAGTTCCCCTCCAAGTTACACGCCATCCTAACATGGAAATATATCGCCGTTCCTTCATCGTCGCTGGGTCAAAATCCTGGAACTCCCTCTCTAACAGCACTTTGGTAGTACCTTCACCACAATTAGAGATTGGTAATAAATGCTGGCCTTTCCAGCGACGCTCACAGTCCAGAACGAATAAAAAAACATTAGAGTGATGTGGAATGTATACAATGGAAGTAGTCGAGGTAAAAGTCGAATAATCACTTTTTGGTTTAAACATTTGTCCAGAAAATCATGTATTTTTTTTTTTAAGTTAAAAGGTCTGTATGGAATGGGTGGCCTCCTAATAGTGACCTGAATTGTAATTTGGATTTTTGAGGCATGTGTTGAACTAAGCAGTGAGATGAGAAATATTGGGAGCCAAGACCATATAACAAAATGCTGTACTTTGATGCCCAATGGTGGAAACATAGCTAAGGTGATGGCCATGCATTAAAGGCTTGGTCTTGTTTTAAAATAAAATATTTTGTATATCTCTCGGAACATGTTACTATAACATATAGAATAGTACAGCACAAAGGAGGCCATTCAGTCCATTGAGTCTGTGCCAGCTCTTTCAATGAGTAATCCAGTTAGTCCCACTCTTTTCCCCCATATCCCTGCAATTTTTTCTCCCAAGTATTTATCCAATTTTCTTTAGAAGGCTACTATTTAATCTGTGTCCATCACCCTATCAGCCAGTGCATTTTCCTCGTGTCACCTCTGGCTCATTTGCCAATCAGCTTAAATCTGTGCCCTCTGGTTATTGACTTTTTGGCTGTTGGAAACTGTTTCTCTTTCTCAAAACCCTTCATGATTTTAAACACCTCTATCACACCACCTCTTGGCCTTCTCTGCTCTAAGGAGAACCATTCTCGCTTCTCCTGTCTATCCACGTAACTGTAGTCCCGCATCCCTGGAATCATTCTGGTAGATATGATGTAGAAGGCTTTTGGGAGCCACAACAATGACTACTTGCATTTATTTTATGCCTTTTAACTTAATAAAATATCCCATGGTGCTTCACGGTACTGTAATCAGACAAAAAAAATTGAGAGCGATAAATTCTTTTCAAATGCTAATACTGTGGGTAGATGTTACTGATTTTGTTTTAAGTGTACCTAACGGAAGCCAGAAGTTTGTAAAATCACTTGAATTTTCTGATAATGTGTTGAGCATTTCTTTATGTTTCATAAATACAGCTTGAAAAAGGCAAGTTGAAACCTGGGACGAGAGTTGCCCTGGATATGACGACTCTGACTATAATGCGGTAGGTGTTGTAATGTCAGCCTTTTGTTCAGCAATAAACATTAAACTCAATTAGCCAGTATTGCAATAGCCTGAGAATATCAACAATGAGGTGCTTGCATTACAACCCCATACTCCTACTCCAGTCTACTCATAATTCCTGAAGAAGTTTTGTCCTGGACACATTGGGCCCAAGTTTCCACAAGAAAAAAAACGGGCGCCCCTCCGAGCTGGGTGCCCGTTTTTCGTGCCTAAAACGGCGCCTAAAAAAATCCTCGGTATTCTCCACCTACTTACAGGTCCTCTGGCCCTCGGCGCAGCCAGCACGAGCTGTGGGGGGGGCAGAGCCAGGTCCCGGCGCTGCAAACAGTGCCGGGACCTCTGCACATGCGCGCTACAGTCGGCACGCAAGTGCAGTAGCTCCAGGCGCCGAACTGTGTGGGAGGGGCCCGAAGCACGCAGCCCCTAGCCCTGGCCCAATGGCCTCACTGGGGCTCCTCCCACGGCCAGCTCCTGCTCCCCGCCCCCGACAAGACCCGACACCCCCCCCCCCCCCCCCCGCCGACCAGACCCGACGAGACACCCCCCCCTCCCCGACCCGACCCGACTCCCGGACTGGATCCGATCCGACCTGATCTCTCCCTCCCCCCCCCCCCCATCTCTTTCCCCCCTCCCCCGCTCTCTCTCTTTCTCCCCCCCCCCCCCCCATCCCCGCTCTCTCTCCTCCCCCCCCCC